>NW_015373923.1:9045443-9099987 GCF_001272555.1 Dufourea novaeangliae | reverse complement strand
TACACGACGGACCACCCCTAGACACACAACTTGTTTCTTACGCGCAAGGAGAACTGAATGGGCCGTGTATCGCCACGGTCTGTACACTTTTATTTTCATCCCCGGTCGGGTCGGAGTGAACCAGCTAATTGACCCGGTGACTCATTAACCCTAACACGCAGGACCTGCGAACTCTCGATGTCACCCCGATTTTCCCCGCTTGGTCCTGATTCTTTTTTTTTTCCCTCCTTTTTTCCCCACCACCCATCCTCCTGCTCCATCACACCCCCAGTCGCGTTGTTGAGCGCGCGCGTGGACCTTCGTTCCATCCGTGTTTACAATCTCTTTGCTCGGCCCGAGTGTGCGACGCGAGGGCGGAGAACTTTGTTTTTATTATTTTTAATTGCAGCGTTCATTATCCGATGCAAATTAAGATAATTAGGGGCGGAGGACGAGAAAACGCTTTTATTTTTCGTTCCTCCGGGTCCCTCAGTCTCCACCCTCTTCGTTCTTCCTCGTCCCACAGTTTCCACCCTCTTCGTTCTTACTCGTCCCGCAGTTTTTAGTAGCTTTTACCCTCTTTGTTCGACCCTGTCTCTCAGTTCCTACCCTCGTCGTTCCTCCTTGTTCCTCAGTATCTACCCTTTTTGTTCCTGCTCCTTCCTCAGCTTTCACCTTTTTTGTTTCATCTCGCTCCTCAGTTTTTAGTAGTCTTTACCCTCTTCGATCCCCCTTTTCTCTCAGTTTCTATTCTTTTCGTTCCTCCTCGTCCCACAGTTTTCACCCTCTTCGTTCATACTCGTCCCTCAATTTTTAGTAATTTTCACCCTCTTCGTTCTTCCTTGTCTCTCAGGTTCTACCCTCGTCGTTCTTCGTTGTCCCGCAGTGTTCATCCCCTTCGTTCCTCCTTGTCTCTCAGTTTCCACCCTCTTCGTTCCTCCTCGTCCGTCAGTTTCTACCATTTTCGTTCTTCTTCGTTCCCCTCATTTTTCTTTTTAATTCTCCCTTGCCAACAACCTATGATAACAACCTATTACTCTTCCTCCCTTTTTCGTCTCCCCTTTCACCCTCCTTTGCGTCCTCTCTGTTTCACCCTTCCTTTTCGTCCCACTGTTTCACCCCCTTTGGCTCCACTTTCGGTTTTCGTGTCTTGTTTTTCGACACTGTGTAATAGCGCCACTCTTTTAATTCCACGTTCCATCCTCTTAGTTTTTTTCTTTTTTATCGATGATGTCCTGTCGTCACTCTCTTTCTTTCTCTTTACGCTTCAACCCCGATGCGTGGCGTGTTTATCGCCACAATTTAGCCGTACATTTTGTGGTTTCAATGCACGTGACCTTGGACTAAGCCGGTTCACCCCCCAGGTAAGTTAGGGATTTCATTCTTGCGACAGAAACAGAGGTTCCCTTCGACCCTTTGATTTTTTGTAGGTACTGTGGAAAGAGGAAATCGATTTGGTGTTCCGATGTGGATCGTGCTTTGTATTGTGTATATTGTTACTAATTGCAAAGTCACTAATTATCAATATATTTTTTAAAGAAAGTACTATTCTTAAAAAAAAAGGATCGTTCTAAATTCCATGTCATATAAAAACGGCAATACACTTAAAATGATACTCTGAACTATTACACATCGAAATTGTTCTCATTCACTTTCTTATTGTTCTGTAAAATATTTGAAATATTCGAGGAAACTGTTTTCATTTTTTTTCACATCATTATTAAACGAAAATATCGTTATTCGAATTCAACTAGTAAAACATTTGATATTAGCCATTTTTTCCCATGGTCATCTTCCATTTCCTGCCCAATCTTCTGATTCTATCTTCAACAAATTCTGCTTTCTCTGTTTACTTAAAGTAAGACGCGAAGCGACACTGATAATTGGATGACCCTGAATTATTTCAAGTTTCCTGCAAGTTCCGTACAAAGTTTCGTTCGCTCGTTTACCGTCACCTCGAGTGATTCTTCGTAATTCATCGTGTAAGTACGAAGATTTCGTTCGTCCTTTCCTGCCTTCTCGCTTTGATGTTTCATTCTTGAAAAGCAACTTCATGTTCCTTTTTTACGTCTTCAGTTCATTTCTCTTGCTACTACTTTCTCTTTTGATTCTATATTCGTGAGGTGACACACAGTTGCAAAATCGTAGATTTTTTTTCCTTCGGCCATTTTGTTTTCTTTTGACGAAGACAATGCTTGTTTTATTTAAGTTCACAAGGTTTTCAGTAAACTTTTTTTAAGTATTTTTCGTAGTACGTTTGGTAAATAATTTGTACTAAAATTTTATGTACAGAGCGATACAAAAATATTGCATAGAGGTATTAATAATTTACCTGTTCATTATAGACCAAATTGTTTTCTTCGAATATATAGTAACTATTTTAGATACATCAAATTTTAAGGAGAGAGGAAGTATAAATGAATCTTTCAATTATTTACACCCGTTCGAATTAATGACATGAAAGAAATTATTAATCCTATATTTTTAAGTAATCGATAACAAGGATTTCACGTAATGTAAAATTATCAAAATTGTGAATTTAATAGGTCTCGATACGATCTGTATGGTTATTTATATTTATAACTTTTAAATATTAAAATTACACTTGTATTCGGTACAGAACGAGCGGCGACACGAACTTTATGGAAGCGATGTATTATCGAAAGTTCAATGAATACGCCCCGTTAATATTAAATTAATGATCGATACCTTGAAATCGTAACCGTTTCAGCTCACGGCCGGAAACTCGTGGATTTACACTTGAAAGTCGTAGGATGGAATTCAAGGTCGAGAACACGTATCACCCGAGGAGCCTTTTCCCACGGTCTTCTCCCCTCGCGTACGATGTTTCGAGCGATTCGAAGGTGGTAGGGCGCCTCGACTTCCGGCCGATTTTCAAACCACGTACCTGAACAGACGTCGAATACCATTCAAATGAATTGAAACATCACTAACCGAACCTGTTACTCTTGACGATATAAACTACACCCTGAAATGATTTAAAAATTTCGCCACTATTTATCGATCCTCTCAAATTTCGCTCAATTTCGAAATTGTGCGACGAACGATAGGTAAAATTTTATTATTATCAGAATATGTAAGATAGTTTTCCACTTTTTTTAGCAATCTACAAAAGTCTGTACTTTCTAAAATTTTCTATAAGATCGTAATGTCTTAAATGTAACAATTTTTATGGTGTTTCTTTGACGATAATTGGACTTTTACCGATTTTGTGAAGATCAAAAATTGCAAGGGTCGAGACAGCTCGTTAGTTGATGTTTCTGCGGTTTTGATACTTTTAAGTACTTTATTTTTGGAGAATACGAACCTGAAGGTGACGAATTGGGAATGTGTTAGTCAATAATTAAGAGAATAACCATGATGAATAGCAAAACCACTGAAGCGAGAAAGAAAAGAATCGTGGATATGCTTATTTTTTAATATGCATTGGATTTATAAAAAATTCATTTAAAATGTTGTTCGTCGTCTGTGTTTAAAATGTTCACAGCGAAGCATAATAAAACATGAGTAGTCTTTACTGTATTTTTAACCCAATGGAAACTTCAAGACATACAGAATAGTTCCCGTTTAATTTCAGCCTTTCGAAATCAGTTTCGTATGTACAGGATTCTGTTTTTGATTCACGATAACTTGAGCATGCTGTACAAAACTTATACTCTATTCACCAGGTGGAATTCAATTATAGCCAATAGAGCTTAATAAGTGTTCTAATGAGAACAAAACCGTACTAAAACTCTTACGACATAACGTCTGAAAATGAGAAATTTCCATAGACAATATCCACGATCTCCCCGTTACGAATATTTTGCGTATACTTATCGTAAAGGAATATTTCAAAAAAGAAACAAGGAGGTTTCTTCTCTTCATAGACCGCAAAGAGTTAATCCCATTCGAATGTTCATCTATTGGACGCGTTACAAAGCTGCCCCCAATTACCCTCCGCAATTCAAAAGGGACCATGTACACGTGTACATACATCTACTTCCAATTTTCTACCAGTGACTACCGGCGCGGCTCGCTTCCCTCACCCGATAGAGTCAGCCGCCATTAGGTGTGTTCTCGGACGAATTAAAAATTAAAATTGAACATTATCTCGTCTATAGATCGGTTCGTTCGTGGTAATTCCCTGGCTGACGCGCGGTAGTTGCTCCGCGTATCAAGGAAACGGCGTCGGTCACGCCCATGGTGAAAATAAAAAGCAGACGATTGATAATTACAACTGGCCTGCCTCTCTAACAGTGAAACGGTTCTACGGCCGGGGAATAGTAGCGGGTTGGATCATACGGAAATGTCGACCGTTAAACAGGCCTGATAAAACTGGGCTTCTCCTATCAGCGTCAGACAAGTGCGTTCGCATTTAAATCAAGTGCGACTTATATCTATTTCTTATTTCATTGTTTTCTACGTGTATCGTCTGCTTCAGTAGCAATTAAGACGAAAATACACACGCCTGACGCTGATTAGAAATTTTACTTTAATGGCGGGATTTTATATAAGCGTCAGATGCGAGCATTCGGATTTAAATCAAGTGCGATTTATATCTATTTCTTATTTCATTGTTTTCTACGTGTATCGTCTGCTTCAGTAGCAATTAAGACGAAAATACACACGCCTGGCGCTGATTAGAAATTTTACTTTAATGGCGGGATTTTATATAAGCGTCAGATGCGAGCATTCGGATTTAAATCAAGTGCGACTTATATCTATTTCTTATTTCATTGTTCTTTGCGTGTATCGTCTGCTTTAGTAGCAATTCAAACGTAAACTATACACGTCTAACGCTGATTGGAAATTCGTCCTTGAAGGCGCTTCAGTAGCAATTCAGACGCAAATACATGCCTGACGCGAATGGGAATGTTCGGATCAATGATTTTCCACGATGACACGTGCGTCCGCGTGTAAAAGAAGTGTGACCTGTTTCTCATTTTATTCGCATTGTTTTCGATATGTAACGTATGCTTGAGTAGTAATTGGGACGTAAACGCACCCGCCTGACGCTAATAGGACATTTTGCTTCAACAATTTCCATGATGACGCGTGCGTTCGCCTCTAGACGAAGTGTGACCTATATCGGTTTCTAATTTCAATCCAATGTTTTCGAAGTGTACCGTATGTTCGAGTAGCAGCTCGGGCGCAAACGCACGCTTCTGACGCTGATAGGAAATTCCACCTTAAAGGCCGTGTTTCCTATAAGCGTCAGGCGTGTGCGTCCGTGTTTAAACGAAGCACAACCTATAGATCTATGTATACATCGGATTCTCATTTCATTCGATTGTTTCCGATGTATAGAGTGCGCTTCCGTCGCAATTCAGACATAAACGCATGTGCCTGACGCAATTCCGTCTCAACGATTTCAACGATCACGCGTCTGCCACGTTTAAACAAATTGTGTCGTATATCCGTTTTTCATTTGACTCCATTGTTTCACGATGCGTAACATCTGCCTCAGTGTCAATTCCACGCAAATGTGCGTGTCTGACGGAAATAGGAAATTCCATCTCAACGATTTCCATGATGACGCGTGCGTCTGATTTACGTCTGTTTCTCATTTCATTCCATTGTTTCCTAACACGCGTAACCTCTGCTTCAGTAACAACTCTGAGACAACTGCAGGTGGCTGACGCTGCTAGAAAATTCCAATCTATAATCGACGATGACGCGAAATCGTATCGTGTTCCCCCGTACGACAACGCGTCTGTTCCGTTGCATCGTCAGAACGACGTTACAAGGAGACCACGATCCGATCCACGGGTGAACCCTGCTCCGGCGGTTTTTATGTCGGCCAAGAAGCTAGGTGGCTGGTGTGGGCGTCACGCATCAGCTCCCAACAGGAAGCCATGCCCACTTGCCGGGAGTTCGAGTTCCACAGTTTTCCCTCGGCTTCTCCGTGCCCCGCCGTCTTTATTCTAGTCCCCCTGGCCTCGCCCTCGGTCCCGATTCTCAAAGTTACACCAGCCATTTTACGACTTGACCGTGAACCGGGAACGGTGCGCGGCTCCGTCATGGAAGTAGAAGAGCCCCGAGAGGATGACGCGTCAGACGGATTTGTTGTGGTTCTTTTGGTGGCTGCGACCGATTTTTACACGTGTTCGGCATGAAAAGCCTTCCTTGTTAGTTTTTGTCGTGGCTCGACCATAAATCTATACGGGATATTTGTGCTAATACTTGTATCGGTGTTCGATTATGTTGGAACTGTATATAAATATCAGTTCGTTTGATGTCGTAAAGGTTCGCGTGTATATGAACGAGCGATTGAAAAGGGAGATGAATGGAATCGTTAAATATTATATTGCCGGATAATACCCAAGATTGATAATAAGTTGAAGTTAGGTTTTGCTGGTATGAACCGATTTTAATGCACTTTTCAAGTCTCTTCGCAACAGTAGGTGTAGTCCATCTGAGCCTCAGAGTTTCAGGTCGTCTTGGCGTTCTATTATGAGAGCAGCACTATTCATTGTATTCGGTGGTGGGATTTTTTAACAGTTGCTTTGAACTGTTGCAGATTATTCGTGTGTTTTATACCGTTTACATATTCAATAAATGCAATCAATAAGTCATTTGTTTTTTCGTAATACCTTTTGTAAGGCTTTTATGGGTAACATTCGAACGGCTGAATCTCCACACCCATTGAAAACTGGACACATGTTTATATGAACTTTTTTACTCGAAATTGTTCATACTACCATTTCTTAAAATATTTACTAAAAATACTTTAAAAAAACTAATTTTACACTTGGAATAAGTGTGTACAGTTAAATAGAAATTATACTGAAAAATTACAGCGTAATATGGACGAAAATGAATAGAATAAGCGATTTATAACATAATTCCCAGAAATTTGGAAACACCCCTCGTACTTTGTCCTAGTTGCGTAGACCACCTCTACGATATAAATTACTAACGAGCATTGATTTTCTCTCTCAATTTACACACAACGGGGGCATTCCACGTGAAATCGGACACTTTTTGAAGTGACATTTCGGAGTTTGTTAGCACTTGGAACTCGTGTGATTCGACGCAGCATTACCTTCAATTAATTTTCATATGGTTAATTTGAAAATTGACATATATTTGAAAATTTGCCCATAAAGAGGATAAATAGAACAATATCCTCATGTTTTCAAATTTTTCAATAGTGCTTCTATATTATAAAATTGCATTTCTTTAAAAGAATTGCAAAATAAAGGTTAAAAAATACTTTTTTCTAACTGATATAATTTCTATTAGGTATTCTTATGTCTCCCCTATAAGCAGCCACAAAGCACATTTTGACCGGTTCCTTAATTCAACAGTTATGATTGATTGAAAAAAGGTTGACACTATATTTTAAACAGCTGTAAAATCAACAATGTCTACAATTTTCAAAAATCCTTTGACATTTCTTTACGTATCACAATAGCCTACAACATAAGTGCCACAAAAAAATCCGTAATGTTACCCGAAAAAGGTGTTCGTTTTCACGGTGTAATGGCCCAACGACAGTTTCTTCCTCATTTTCCGGTTCCTATTAATCACCGTCTAAGTAAAATTTGGAATTTATATACTCAAAACACCGGCCACAGAGGCCCACACGGTCTCTCGCGGAAAGTGACCCATTCGTTGCATCGTGCGGCCAGCCGGTCGATCCTCGAGAATGCGGATTTTTTTTTTATTTTTATTGTTATTCCTGTCGCGTTCTGAAGAGAACCGGTCGCCGGTAATACGACGCGGGCGTCAACGAGAAAACGGACTCAGCCGGCCGGCCACGGAGGAACTATCGAAAATTGTTGCGTCGCGCGCACACGTAACACAGACGTGTGTGGTTTGTCAACCACGGGCGCGAAAAACCACGCGCTCTGGGGCCCTCGTTTCTAAATCGCGCGAAACAGCGGCGGGCCTGGGTTTTCTTTGCCCCTCCTCTGTCTCTCTTTTTCTTTCGCTCGTACCATTGGACCACCGTGCTCGTGGATCGCTTCGAGGCTAACGGTGCATTCCTCCTCCCTTTCCCCTCCCCCTTCTCCCCCTTCTCTACCCTTTCCTCCTCCTCTCAGTAGAGACGTTTATCTTCTTTATTTTCTCCTCTGCTCTATCCCCCTTTTGCATTTTTGTCCCCTCCCCCCTCTCGCTCACACGCGCGTTGGCTCTCTAGGAATCGGCCTATTTCAGAATGCTGCAGGACGAGTTGGTTCATTTTTAGATATTACACATGGAAGGAGATCGAGCGTACCACGGAGGTGGCGGTGGCCGCCGCGCCTCTGCGATAACTCGAAAATACCTACGGTAGAAATTCCGTTTGCTGAAGGTGACCGTCTGCGAATAATGTCCTCCCTGGTCCCGGGGTGGCGTTCCTGATGCAATTAGGGATACCTGATCGTTCGAGTGGCTCGGACCGTGGACACGATTTGCATAAGTACTATTTGGTGTGAAAAATATTGAGGTACAGAGTACGGTATAGACTTCCGAGGTAGTTCTATTTGTGTAACACGAGGTGGAAGAACTGTGGTGGTATACTTGTATAATACGGTGAGGTGGATTCGTATAACACGGTAGGGTAAGTGACCCAATTACGGACAGATCAGTGGCACGATGAGCTTGTTTTTGTTAAGAAATTAGGGGTTATACATAAATTGTATTTTCCGTATCACACGTATTTTGGACAATTTTATAGTACCACATTATTTTACTTAAAAAACCATGAATGTCGACCATTAAAAGTTTTTCCCCATCTCTTATAGTTAACAAGATATACACCCCCTTATAGTGAAGGTAGGGCGAAAAGAAAAATTGTCCCTTGCATAACTCGATGCCCTCTACGATCCCACAAAGTTTGATTAAAATCCGAACCTGCTGGTTGGGAAACTTTCCTTGTGAGTCAATGTTACCCTAATTGGTACTGAAGTTCCCTTGTTCATTAAGGGGTCATTCTACTTTGATGGCCGAAAAAGTGAAGCTGTGTTTAGTGATTTTTTCTTTAGTAAATACCATATGTAACCAAATGCATCTTGTTAATATTTATCGGACTACTTATAAATAGTATAGTAAGTGTTTTTTATTATTTCTATTAAGTGTATTATGTTTTTCTTACCATGAAGATGACATGTCAAAAAAGGTGTCTCCATGGCGCAGGTGATCTCTCAGCTCAAACTAATCTGAAACAAAAAAATTCAAGAAGATTCTTAATTAGTGTCTTATGAATGTCGCTACTGCACGAACTACAGTCATGTTTATATCTTTAATTTATAATATTTTTTATATAATCAAATCATTGAAAAATAATGGTTTTCTTTAATTTTTTTATCGGAGCAACTAGTGCTATTTTGTCATTCTTTAAGATAAATTATTTATTGTGGTTCCTGCGAAAGTGACACTTACATTAATTAAGAATCTTCATAAATCTTTTGTATCTGATAAGTTCGAGCTGAGAAATCATCTGCGCCATGGAGATACCTTTTTCTGAGATGTCACTTTCATGCCAAGAAAAAACTTAAAATGAAATATAATAAAAATATTTGTACAATTTTTTTATACTACTTATAATAGTTCAATAAATAGTAACAAGTTGTATTTGCTTACATATTGTATTTACCGAGGAAAAATCACTAAAGATAGCTTAACTTATTCAGTCGTCAAAGTAGAATGATCCATTAAGGCCCCTTTTCCTTTTAGCGGTCGGAAAAACAGGTGACATTTAGGAACTTTTTTTAAAGAAAGAAAAGACGATATGTAAAAAAACTTCCTGGCTTGTGTTATTTTATTCATCCGGTTAAATAAAAATAATTGTTGTTTTAATATTCCTGCATTGTAGGTGGCGCTAATCGCGTTGATCCGAAATTGCACTGTGTACACACGGTGCCCATCATAACGTCAAAAGTGATTAACTGATTTAAAAAATTCTTACGGTCTTCTTTTTGTAATTGAATCAGCTATCGTATGGCCTACTATTGAAATTTTTGAAGCATAAATTCTTTTGTTATTCACACTAATGTACGTAAAATTTCCTCCTTTTTCTTGTGTGCCGTTATTAAACCTCATACCAAATGCAACCTTTTTCGGCTTCATGATAGGTAGTACGAAGAATATTGAAGTAACTTTAAATAATCTTTTTGAAATTTTGATTTCGGACTACTCTACATCGAGATATCGTGGGCATCGTTTGTACAGTGCAATTTTGGATCATCACGATTAGCGTCCCTAACAATTTGCCACCCTGCACGAATATTGAAACAAATTTTTATATTTACTTAAATGCGTATTAAATAAAGGCCAAGAAATAGTTTTATCATATCTTTGTATTCTTCAAAAAAACTACTAAATGACACCTTTTTTTCCATGCATTATAATCAACAGTCTTTGATGTCAGTTTCTCGAAATCAGTCTAGAACATTATATTCGCATAAATATCCGCAATGACAATTACGAGCAGAACGGAATTACGCATCGTTCTACCAAACACCGTAGAAGAATCGTAGCCATACGAGAATCGTTTCTCCCTCTGCACACAGGACGTATCCTCGGGGATCGCACTTTTGTCTCGTTTTATTCCCCGGTACATAAGGATTAAGTGTCCCCCCTTGATCCCGTTTGAAGCACGCTCGTCAACCAAGTCCCATTTCCTCGGAAAGGATTAGGCTCGAAAAATCGTAGATTCAATCGCGAAACAACGCCCAATCGAAAAATATTCCTCCAATACACTGGGTGATCTCCAACTCGGTCGATTCCTTATCCTTGAAAAAAAAAAAAGAGAAAAGAATAAAAGCAATCGAAGGTATTGCTGACTCTCGATGGCGAACTTATACGATGACGCGACGGTATTATCGGGTGAGCAGAAAGGATTCAATTCGTCGCCTATTGCTATCTCCACCGTGGTTATCTCCGTTGAAAAAATTATGTTCCTTAAATTCGCCCGATGGAAGGGAAATAGGAACGGGAGGGTTTGACGAGAGATGGATCAACAACAAGGGCGAGGGGGGAGGGGGTGTACGATCGTTTACAATGGAAGGCGAAGGGACTGAGAGAAAAAACAGAAAGGATTGGGGTTGGGGGGTGGTTAAGAAGTGGCTTGCTCGTGCAGCTGTAGGTAAACGGATCGGCGATCGTTGAAGAAAGTTTTTCCGAATTCGTGTGGCTGGTGGCCTTGCGGGGGATCTCTGGCCGCCTGTAATTTCCTTGCGGTACGAAGTGCAGTCAACAGGTGATTCCTAAGAAGGCGTCAGGTATTCAAAGTGGCACCGGGGTCATCTCTGTTTGTGACACCCAGGAGGAGGAGGAGGGGGGGGGGATCCACGGGCCATGAGACGAGGGAAAACAGATTTTTATCTCTGGTCCTCCATGTTTTCTTGTGATATTTGTCTTCATCTTCAGGGGTTTATTGATTGCGCGTGACGCTAATGGGCGGTCCTTCTTGCCCACCCCGTAGAAATTTCTCGCGGTTTTAAAGACGACGGAACAGGGTTATGTCTTAGGGTTTGTGGATATACAGGATGTTATAAAAAAAAGAGTCTACGATTTTAGGTACTTATAGTACTCACAGAGTGTCGTAGAAAATGTCTAATCAGCATAGGTCCTAAAATCGATCCTTTTAATGAAAAATACAGATTATTTTCACCTTCGTTACAGACGGTCCATATGTAGAACTCACATGCCGATCGACGTACATTTTCAGATATTCACATTTTTAGATTATATTGACGAGAAAAAATTTGATAACGTCATTTGTCTTTAAAAGTCACCAGTATTTTTTTTGTGAGAAAGGTATTATACCGGGAGAAGGGTCCCAGTATCATACCGGTATTTTTCGTTTCGGTAGAAGTCTCTGGTCCTGGCGTGTGGCATCGCAAAACGTTTCGTTCTCGGTCGTCGCATTTCGAACTGCCGCTGTACCAAGCGGTGGACCAATGGGGCGCGAGAACCACACGCGGGTATCGTCCAATGGGAGGGACGCTGCGCCGGAAGTACGGTGCTCCTCCGCCTAGCCCGCTCACAGGCGGAGCATCCCCCGAAAACGTGGGGGATCGATTCCCGCGCAAAAAGCCGACCAATCGCGACGACCCTCGGCTCTCACGAAACTACGGGCCAACAATCCGAACTCTGTACACTCTCGCCCCCCGCGTTCCTGACCGTTTCGTTCGCTGGCTCTGCACGGTGTGTTTTCGTGGACGAAGAGCGACGCCGTCGAATTGTGTAGCATTAACATTAATTAAGAGAAGCACACACATCCGATGAGCCTTTGGCTGACCGACGATGCCGTGGATACCACTTCCTTCGAGATTCCTTTTCGGCGTAGCTTCCTTGGTACTAGCGACCATGCGATCCAGAACTCGTTTTTCATTTGCCACAAAGTTTCGTGGATCTTCGTTAGACCGACCTAACCTTTTGGTGGCCACCCTGGGGGGGTTGGACGAGATATACATAGCGCGCTCGTGAAATCGACCGGGAGCTAAATATACTCGTGTTTCGGCCGTCGCGGCAAAGGCATTGGCATAAGTATGGGTGGTTGCGAAGGGAGTCGGACCTCAGGGGTTGCACGAAATTCAACTTTGTGTCTGGTTGGTACCTTTGGTTTTAGTTTCGATGTCGATTAATAGTTGAATATAGAAAGAGCATTGTGAATGTTTAATTAACCCACCGATGACCGTAAAAGCAAGCCACATGGTTTATTCTAATGTACATAGTCATAGAGGGTTAATCTAAGCAACTGTACCCTTCGATTAGCTTTCTGCGAGCTGGATTTACACGTGAAGTTTCCGATATCCTCGATCAAAATGAACCTCGACATCGCCTAGTCCGAGGATTAAAACGGAATAACGAATAACATCTCCCCCGCCATCGATCGGACCCGCCTGTCAATAGTCCAGTTCACAACCACGCTATATCATTAACCACCAAGATTAAGTCGCTAATTAGCATAACATTTCCGATAGATCTCTCTCTCGCTGGCCTATGTTTGGATCGGATGATAATTGACCGGGGCCACCGCGGTATTGATCATCATAAGTCGTCGGGGTCTTCCTGTTTGTCCACGCCATGGAGTACGGCTCGTTAACTTTAATCAGTGATTAATGGGCCCCGAGCAACGCTTTCGGATGCCCACGCGACAACGACGATACCTTGCATTGATCATCGACGAGCCTAGTCTCGCGGAACACTTATCAGCCTGTGTGTCGACGAACAATTTTCGCAGATGTCACAACTGATCATCGAGCGACTATTACCTCTTACAAGACAACGACCAGTTTCTTCATTTCGTCGCTGTAGTCCTTAATTGTTATATTATCACTGGTTTCTAAACTGTGAAAACTGAGTTTAAATTTCACGAAGTTTAATATTACAGAAGCGGGATACTCGAGAAATAATCAAACACACTATAATGTCGTCTATTGAATAGTTACAGTAAATCGTTGATGAGTGCTCGAAGGCTTTTCGATGCTGATATGGAGAGGTTCCCAGGTGTAACGCTGACTGTTTAATGAGGTTTAGCACAGTGATAGAGCTTGGAATTCTGAAGCCAATGATACTTGTTTCATCCGCATATAGCCACTACTTTATGAAATATTTAATGTGCAGTGGCTTGGAGCCTTCGAACACTCACCGAGGATTTACTATATTTATTACAATATTTAACAAAGTTTTATCGTATTATCAACATAAATTCCTAATTATTGACAGTATTTGGAGCTACATCCATTAAAAAAAATTTTCAAAGTTTCGGTGTTAAGATTTAAAAGAATATTTGTTGTTTTCTAGATTGAATTTTCTTTATATTATGGTCAATTTGTATTCGTTGGACCAATGAGACGTAGATTGATTAACTAAATTTTTTGTTTTCGATAAATGGATTTAAACCAGTTCAGAACTCGGCCAACGATTTCTCTCCCTCTGTGTTTATGCGTGTGGCAATATAACGTTGAACCTATTCTTTTCCGCTCACCTTGCGACGTATCACGTTGACGTTAATTAGGACTCGCACGATGCGCCTGTTCTCTGTGACATAATACTTTAATGTACGAAAGGGAGAGAGGGGGAGAGAGCTTTCTACGTGTGGGCCTTGTCTATTCAGCGTTCTTCTTCGTCCCGTTTATTAGACATCAGGGCGGTTTCATATCGCTTGGACAGCAGATTGTATCCACGGCCACGCTCGATCGGACACCTGTTTCATCATCATCGAATACCTAGCGCTCGTGACGGGACAATGAAAAAGTCGTAATTACGTAAATAACGCCTATAATCCGGACGCATTTAACGGTCAAATATTTGCGTTTATCGACGTGGTTTCTGTTTTTTTTTCCGTGGTTCGAAACACGTTCGCCGGTCGGGGGATACGGAGCCTCCGAGCACGAACCTTTTTAACCCTCCAACAGAGGAATTTTGTTTTCGAAATGTATATCTGCGAGTGTAATTAAAATCGAACGATGAGGAGTATATTCGTCGGACGCGAAGTAAGTGTACCTATAAATTTGAATTAAATTATACAAAAATGGTAAATTTTTGGAATTAGTTTACTTAGAACAGCAGTCATTTTATTGTTCTAAAATTTATTAATATAACAAATAGTATGAATAAAATTTTGTAATTAAAGGAAATAGGAAAAATTCACATATACATGTAAACCTAGTATTGGATTCCTTTATCCCAATAAAAGGAATATATTTTTCAATTTTTACTGAAATTTCAATTTTGATAGCAAAAGCTATTTTATTTCTTCTCATGAAGAGTATATTTGTCTTTAACTGAAAAAAGGGGTCATTTGTTCATGGGGCCATCCCACGCGAAATCGTACACTTTTTGGAGTAACATTTCGGATTTTATCGAAATTTCGATATGCTCTAGTCTTCTGTGGTGTATAAACAAATCTCGAAGGAATCATGAAAATTTTAAAAATTGTTGATTTTACAACTGTTTAAAATATAGCGTCAACCTTTTTAAAATAAATTAAAATGAGCTTGATGGGTGCTTACAGTCGTGACACATGAGAACCAAAAACTATTTATTTCGCAATTCTTTTAAAAGACATGTAGCTTTTATAATAGCGGGGCGCTATTGAAACTTTAAAAAAAAATCAGGATATAGTACTACTTGCCCTCTCTGTGGGCAAATTTTTAGAAATACGGACACTTTCAAATTGGCTTCGAGACGAGTATACTCGTCACACACCGGTAGGGGGTTAAAATATCGATTTCCATTACCGTGGTATGGAAGTAGGGTTGAGACAAAGGGACGTGTTAATTTGCAGTAAACTTAACCGAGGGACACGTAAATAGAATGGTTTTAAAGTAAGTGTTCTTAAGCTTTTTTTTTTTGTGAAATTACACTGGAATAGTTTACAGGAATGGGCTTTTTAATCAGTTTCTGTCATAACACGTTTAGTAGTGGAACGATCGATTTAATGTTTGATACAACGCCGTGGAGCAACTGTTATTCACTTTTAGCGGTTATTCGACATTAGCGCACGGTAAACAAAATGGCCGACCCCCCTTTTCGGAACCCCCCTTCGGCCAGGTCCCGATCGATGAAAATGGTTGCCTAGCTGCGGCCAGAATTTTGCTGCCGCGATATTCCGGGGCCAATATTTCGACCTGTATTCTCTCTCTTTCCTCCGTGTGTCCTCCTCCCGTTCTTTTTCCTATTTTCGGCGGTCCGATGATTTAATTGCATTCGATTCCAATGCCCGTCTTTCTCATCCTTCCGAGCGATCCATCGTGCTACTTAAAACGGTTTAGGATTGAATTTTCGACGCCTTCACCTCCATGATCGTCGCGACCATCTCGATTTTTTTTTTCATTAAATCTGATCCTGGTTCATAAAGTTTCATCGAGGAAAAAAATATTTTTCGATGTGTATCGAATATTTCGCTAGTTATACCGTGCATCGAATTTCGACGGGGGTGAAAAAATGAATGAATTGATATAGAATCTGTATCGTCCGGTTTGGAGAACGTTTTTGGTCCTTTATTTTTTTTTTGTTTCGTCGTTCAAGCGCCTCTGGTTCTCCGCGTGACTCGCGATCGATCGAGTTGCGCGTAAAACGGTTCTTGTTAATCCCAAATCTCGGTGGCTATTTATCGTATGCGCGTCGGATATACATGATGGTTCGTGTATCTTGAGAATGATAAATTGACCCGTGAATGGTTCGTTCTGTGAAAATAAAAAATCGGATTAGGAGCAAGGGGAGAACGTAATCGACAGATTGATATTATTGATTCTTTAATATTTTTTTCGTACGAGAGCATAATTTTTTTGGCAGAAATGAGCCGCTTAATTTTTCTTGCAGGCATGTTTTGAAAGACGTTAAAAAGTTTTCGTCTTCTCTTGGTAATTACATTTCTTTTCATTCAGGTCAGATTTAGAATCAACTCTTTCATTACGGTAAAAACTGTTACTGTAATTTCTGTCATGTTCTACAATTCATTTCAGTCTAGTGTTTTCGTAATGTTGTAATTCGAAGATAATTAATATTTATTTTTCAGTTTCGTTTAAGTATGAATATATGTCTTATATATTAACGATCTTTAGATTATAATATTTTTAAGATGATCGGAAACGTCCGCTATTATTAAATAACATTAACAACTTTTAAGTGTCGCAAAAAGAAATAATGATAAGATTTTTCTGTCATTTTCTTTATTTTTTCGAGCGATTCAACTTTTCCAGAACATTCACCTCACGTACCTATAGATAAAGGATCTACAGGTTGTTAATAAAAACGTGTGACATTTAACAGCATGGATTCTACATACAAAACTAAGAGAAAAATCAAGAATAACAAAATTCTGTTCGAAGCTTCATTTCCAAGTTAATAATCATTAATAGGCTACCGGCCAATAAAGTGTTAAAACAAAAAAAAAATTCAAATGACCATTAAGTATACGAATCAATTGAAAAGACAAAATTTCGTTACTTGTTGCAATAAACATCCCTCTAGAAATCACGCGACGCCTCTATTCCAAAGCTTCCCCAACACTTGGGTGAACAATGAATTAACTTTTGTCGACAGTGATCCTCGAGTAGCATCCATTGGATTTACGATGTTATTTTTCGATAGACTCGTAGGGTACGTGTCTCGCACCAGGGGGGTCGTGAATGGGGAAGGGGTAGGCTAGGACCGTTTACAAAGTGATTACTCGCAATCACGCGGTGGGATCGAAAGTTCCCGGTTATACAGGGGAAAGTCATTAATCGCGGATTGAAATATATCGCGAATCGTCTCTAAATCGAATGGAAATATTAATCCGCGGCAGGCGGTCGTCCGCCGCGCGTAATTATTCCTGCGGTCGAATTCAACTTCGTAATAATGTTCCAATTTCGGCGTCGACGTGTGTGGGACACGGTTTGAAGTTCCATCCACCGAGAACGTCGCTTCCTCCCTCCCTATCTCCCCACCCGTCCCCATTTGCGCATGCACGCTCGCTATCCGTTCGACTGTCCCATGGCTGACCACTGCCGGTGAAGAACTATTTCTGGGTTCTTCTCCAGTGTGACCACCCAGCAAAAATATTTCGTACTAGCTTATGCAAAAAGAGGGTACTAAATTTGAAGGAAAGTACTAAACTTTTATTAGCTGGCGTTTCACCCTATAAATGGCGATTTACGATATTATTACTTTATTATTTAAACATCTGAACGTTTAAATGTTCCGATAATTTCATTGTTGTGTGCTATGTTTTAACCCTTGTATTGGTAATATATTTACGGTTATTGAGCAATCGGAGTACCTCAAACATTTTATTCTGACAGATTAGATAACTATAGATAATTTTACTTTCATACTTTTGCGAAATTCTCAATTTTCCCTCCCTATAATATGCTAAGAGTTGTTTTAGACAGAACATACAAAATTGTGAAAGGAAATATAGAAATAGGTATCTTTGTACCCGGTTGCCCAGACAAGGGTTAAATATACATAAAAATTTTTACATAATGGGGATTCAAATTACGCTGTGAATCAGTAAACGGTGGTTACTCATATAAAAATATTTAATTCCTCCATTTCTTGTCATTGTTGTAAATATCTTGCTACGCGTGAGAAATGTTTAAATAGCCAATAATATATCGTATTCTCATAGGTTAATGCTATTCGGATTCCATCAGTATAGGATTAGGGAGGTAAGAAAAAGAAATCAGCCTTGTTTCACTGCATGTGACCTATGAGGGGGGGGGGGTTTAAACAAATATGTCTAACTCTCATGTTGTTGTTGTTGTTGTTATCATTATTACTATTATTCGAAAGGAAGAAACCACTAGGTCTGTTGGTAAACTAGAACACCAAAAATTAAAAAAAAGCACTAGGTCTAGTAGAAATGTATTAGTGGTGGTCACACTGCTCTTCTTTCCTGCCTGGAGCACGTTTCGCGTTCGCATGCACCGCTGACGGGGTTACCTTCGCGCCCTCTTCCCCCACAGGGTCCAACGACGAAAAAGTTATTTCCCCGTGGTGTAACCGCCAACCCACAAATTTATTCCCAACGAAATACTCCCCCCCCTTCGTGTAACGCGAGAACTCTCCAGTAAACTGTAATAATTCAATCCAGAGGCAGGTTGTCCAGGTTAATAAACATCGATCGATCGTTATTAACTTCGCGAGGCGATCCCCCCCACCCTCTTGTTCCTCGTGAAACCACGGGCCCTGTGTGTGTACCCTTCGTGTTATTTCGTTTCAGTTCACGAAAACGTAACGGAGATTGTCTGTAGACAATTTCTGTCCGTGTGTGGATAAGATTTTAATCGAAGGTCCTGTCTAACGGGGAGCCCTGGAGTCCAAAGATCATTTAGGTTTTAGGGTATCTGGCCTGAGGGGTTGGGGAGGCGCTGCTGTTCAAACTGAAGATACCGGGTTGCTATTCGAGTAAATTTTCGAGTGAACTTCATCCAACGGGATTGTCTTCAGTCGGATATTTAGCAGGTCAAAGGGTGGAAAAGAAATTTTGTTGGTCTTCCAAAAAGCTTAAATCAACTTATTATTAACCACAGAAGATTGGTACCGTGCATTATTATTCTATTCAGCCTCTTTCGTATCGTCAGTCTCAGTCGAAAATAAAAAGAAACTTCCCTAAAACTTCAGATATTCACGAAGATAATCAGAACAAACTGTTAGTGAATGACGACGTCAACGAACAGGATTCTTAAAATCGATAAAAATACGTTCGTTCGCTTGCTTCTATTCGAATAAAATTTTGTTAGTTTCACCATCTTCGATAACTTCAGCTAAATAAGCGGTACGAACCGCTGAATTTTGATTCTGCAACATTGTGGGACGTGTGCTCGGGGAACCGCGGACGCGTGTCCGTTGGCTTGGTATCGCGACTGATTGCGGACCCCCGCAGGATCCTTCCTGTATGAATCCAGCGAGCGTGGAACACGAGGACTAGTGGATCCTGACGGTCTCGCGGTTGTTTGTTTGTTTACGATTCAAGAAGCATAATGAACCCCCTTCCTCTCCTCGGTCTGTCTTCTATCGCCTATCTCCGGGGCTTCTTCAACGGCCATACGGTTCCCGCCGTCTCTTTTCATCCCGTTCGCGCTCTTATCTCCCTTTATTTTTCGAAAGCACCCCCGGAGTAAGTGACTGAAGGGGAGGGGTAGGGGAGAATGAGTAACGGTGGGTAGGTGGACGACGAGGGGTGGAGGAGGCCAGGAGAGATCGAAAGAGCGAGGGCAAGAAGAGGGAGAAGAGGAGAACTCCACTTCATCGACCGTGAGTTCCAAGAGGGCGAGAGACGGGGTAGACGGCGAGAGCACCCACCAGGGGTGGTTCGTTGCCGGTGGTGTTTCTGTCTCCTCGTGTATGTGTGTGTACGTTTCCACAGGCGTCTATGTGTGTGTGTATACGCGCTACGATGTGGCGAGATGGGACGGGAGAGGGTAGAGTCGGAGTGGAGGCTGCCTGCCTGCAGCAGGACGCCATCTTCCTTCGAAATCGATCCTCCGACCTGGCACACCGGGGGCTCTCCTTCGCGCGGGTCTCAGTTTCCGAAGCGTGGGGTTAGTCATGTTCCCTTTTTGGCGACCTTCTTGCCCTTTCGGACCTTCCCACACCGTTCCATTTCAATTTCATAAATGATCTTACGTTGAAAATTATGAACAAGAAAATAGGGGGGTTGTTCCCAGCCGTGCCATTCCAGGCGTTTCTACTGTGTAGGAAGTAGGACGGTAAAATGGATGAAGAAACCATCACGGTTGGGGGGGGGGCAAGAAAACGAGTGAAATATAGGAAATACACCACCAGGCTAGCGTCCAAGAGAAAAGATACAGGGGGTGGCCGAGTGAATCGTGGGAAGTGAAGAGAGACGAGAAGGCGGTATCGGCGTGTGTGGTGGTAGCGTCGGTAGCGTCGGGTCTTCTGGTACCGTCCACCCGGCTTGGGCGCCAGTTTCTATCTGACAGGGTATTTTTGTGGGAGCCTGACTACCCCCGTTTCCCAACCGCCCCCTCCCACCTACCTGCATCTCTTTCGAACGCCTCCTCTCTCTGTTCCATCCCTGTGTCGTCTCTACTCCGACCTGCCTCCTCTCCCCTCGGCCTTCCCCTCGACCGCCTTGTTATCCTGCTGGTCTCTCTCCGCGTGACGTCAGCGAGCGAAGCGGACCAATCGGAGCGCGGACTGAATTATGGAGCGAGACGGAGGGAGAAGAACGTACGAGGAGCGACGAGGACGCGTCGGTTAGCGGGGCAGGGGGAAGGGCGTGTGGGTGGCAAGGGGGAGAGGAGGACTTGATGCAGGCCGGATTACGCTAGCCTGGACTCTCTGCTGGGCAACGTGCAACCCCTCGACGCCAACGACGACGACGACGACGACGTACAAGACTTTTCCTCCGGGGTTATTTTGTTCCGTAATAGAGAATTACGAATGTTGTTACTCCCTCGAAATTTACTGTGATGTTTACGTACTCAGTCAAGAATCCTCGATCGATACACTTGTACGAGGTAGGGTATTCTGGAGAGTCGATGAAACTAGGTTCGATTCTGTCTTCTGGTATTACAAAACTGGCACAGGGAAAGACACCCACGGCAGCGTGACGACTACGCGCTGGATGTGCGCTACAATCACCTTTCACCGCGTGTCCGCTTTCACCGGCGCGGAAAAAGTGATGGAAGGGGGAAACAGAGAGAGAGAGAGAGATGATGATAATGAAAAAAAGGACAGGGATACGCCTGGTAGTTACGTATATCGTACGTGTACCGAGACCATCGCCCGCGAAGCTTCGAAAGTCGCTCCGCGAAAGGCACCGCCGCGTGGCTGAAGACCGCCTAGGAACGAACGTGATCATCATTTCTCCCCTTCCTCTCTCTGCCTTTCCTGTTCTTTTCCTCGGTGCACCCTCCTCGATCCTTTGCCTCGCGTGGGAGAACCAGGCGTTTCTTGTCGCTTTAATACGCGTGTACATGATATGGAAAAAGACTCTCTCTTTCTTGGCGTCTGTGTTTGTGTGGGACCCTATGGAAAATGTCTTGTTCTCTGGATGTTGTTGTTGTAGTTCTGTACGTTGTGCTTATGTACCTATTTTCATCGAGTCTGCACACTTCATCTTTGGACGGTTCGATTTTCAAGTTTGGAAAGGACAATATTTTTTGGAGATCATTTTGGTTGATTTTTATGAGTACAGGGGTGGGAACTGTGTAGTAGTAGGCGGGTGGGGGATGATTCTACGGGACGAAATTAGAAGAAAATATGGAGTGAATAGGGTAGATGTCCCAATTGCTGCCACCTTAAGATTGTAACTTAACTTCATTTAATCATTTTATGTGCTGTTTAACACAAAAATCGTTCCAGTTTGGAACTTAACATTATTTAACATCTGTTTCATTTAAAAAAATAACAGTGTCCCTATAACTGTCACCCCAAAAATTAAAGGAATTCTTATATATTTTAACAATTCATTCTGTACAGTAGATATAGGTTGAATAGTAAAATTCTGGCTTTTTCTTTAGTATGATTTCGCTATTATTTCCTACTTACGTAGTCGCGTTTTTAACACTCATGTTGCACTTTCACATTTCGACATTATCGTGTTTCAATTTAATAATAAAATTTTTGGCACACAATTCTTTATACGTTACGTTTTTATTGAGTAAAATAAATAAAGTGACAGTGATTGGTACATTTACCCTAATTTTCGTTCCAAGGCTTTGTTTCTGAAAAAGAAATTGAAAATTTATCTAATACGCGTGTACACTTCTGCTCGTAAGTGTTAGAACACTTAACGAGTACATGCAGTGAATGTTACGAAATTGCTGAAAGTTTGAAATAAATATTGTTTAAAGGATATTAAAGCTCGATGGACAATAATTATGCTACTATTTAAGTAATAATATTGACCTGATATGTATAAGCTTCATGGAACATCGTATTTTCTTCATACAGACCCCAGGTGTTCTAATGTTCGCGAGCAATACTGTGTTTACTTGTACCGAGAATAAGTAGAAGCAGCGAGTAATGAACAAACACATTAGCAGAGCTTTAATCAGCAGCGTAGTCTTCTAACAAAGCAGAGTAGAAGAATATAGTTGTTCCTCGCGGGGAATGAAGAATTCTTGGCGAATATCGTGGAGCACTCTCTATCCTTTAATTTTGGAAATGTACGGGAAACGTTACGAAAATTGCGGTGTAAATTCGGATCTAAGAAAAGTTTCATATTTAGTTTCTTTGGACCAAATATTATATCTATCTTCGAATCAAGAAAAACGAAAAGCTGCGTCAAGTGAACCGAACAATAACATTTCGTTGAAAAATCGATTCATTTAGGTTACTATATGTCAAGCTTTTAGAAGATTCAATTATACTTATTCCAAGCACGGGATTATCTCCCCCATCTGTATAATAGACTCTCGTACGGCTACATACAGTGACTCACAGATTCGTCCACAGACTTCTGAAATAACAATTAGGTGTCAAAATTTTTATGCAATTTCTATTTATATATTCCCCCTGTCATTACTTTTATCATTCTTTTGTAATAAATTTTTCTTAATTGTTAATTAAAATTCGCATTTTGGTAAGTAATTTGGTCAAATAGAAGTTAAAGCCTTTCGTGAACGAACTTGTGAGTTACTGTATATGAGCCGTTCCCAGGTCAAAGTGAATAACTTCATTTTTCAATTTTTTGCAAATTTTTTTGAAAATTGGTCACATTTGTGTACATGAAGTTTCTTACAATTTCACACAAAGCCTTTAGGTACAGCGTGTTGCAGACCCATATATATTTTTCACTTATAAATTTGAATTTTTTTATGATCCGAATGTTTGTAGTAGGTCTTGTGCATTCAGAATTGAATAAAAGACCTTTTAAAAAATGAAAAAAATTTTTTTAAACAAAATATCATCTCAACAATCTACTGAGTTAAAATGAGTAATCAAATATATTTTTTGCACTTAAAACACAATTCAGGTCTGAAAGGGTTAAAATAACTTTAAAATATGAATTCTGTGGAATTAATCACTTCGGCAAATGAACTTTGCATCATCCCCTAATCGCACAATGACCTCGAAAAGTGAATTCAGAGAGTCCCAACTTCAAAGATCTAAAACGATGCATCATTGTCAATCGATTGCCGTGAGTATAACATCCGAAATCGTCCTCGTTTATCAACCAGAAATAAACGTGGCTTCTCCTTCATCCTCATATCCCGCGGAACAGTACACACACGCATACACGCGGCAAGATAACTACCCCTCCACGAGAAACGAAATTAAACAAGCTGCAGAAAACTAATGTCGCGATTTCCCACTGAACAAACCCACGGTCCCGTCAAATAACTAATTCGAGTGCCTTTAATCATGTAATTCAAGCTACGGGACCAGGAGGAAGCCACCCAGCTAAAGGTGGGACATCTCTGCCCCCCCCCTCCAACGTCACACGCACACGGTTTTCTAGTTTTTGGCGAGGAGTAGTCGCCCTCGACAGAGACAGGGGCAAAAAACAGAGGCGATCCAAATAGGGAAGGATAGAAAGAGGGGGTAAACACAGTTCGAAATTTCAGGGAAGGGGACGAAGAGAGAGAGAGAACGGGGATAGTACAGTTGCAAACCGTAACCCGGTCAGAGCGAGTGAGAGGGGCCACAGTCGTTGCCTGGAGGAGGACGTACAGTATAACCATGACCGTATCTATCTATGTGTATGTGTTTTCATATAACGCTTCCCTGGTGTTGGTGGAGGGAAACTTCACTGCGCGTCCATATACGCGAAGCTTCATCGCGTTATACATACATGTCCCTCGCTGATGTTGGGTGCTTTCTCTCCCGTAAGTGTACTTACAAAAACTGGTCCGTATATGTACGTCGACGTATACGAGCCGGTGTCATATACGTATACACGGTTAGGTGGGATTTCAGAATGTATCCGTGCGCCCGTCACACCCCCAAACAAGCTCTCCCATACAGATCCAGGACACAGGAGGGCTGACGCTATACAGACACACCACGAAATCCTGCATACATATATCCTTGGAACTTGTAGTCTCGCCTACGTATTCGAAGCCCATCGGGCTATATATACAGTGGGAGTCAAAAGTGAGTATACACTTTGAAAGTATAGGATTTATTCATATTTATTTCTCGCAATTTAGAATCTAATATTTAGCACAGATGCTCTGTTACATTGAGATCTGGTGACTGTGGAGGAGGGCTTAAATAATCGACAGTGTTTCCCAGCAAATTTGCTTGTATATTTTGGGACACGATCTCACTAAAAGACCCATGAACACACGTGCAGCTGAATCGGATTTTAAGATATTTAAATATCAGAATTTTTCCATAGTTACTACAAATAAAAACTAACTGTCCTACACCAGAGCTTGACGTGCCGCCCCAAACCATAATTAGTACATTCCACCATGTTTAACGATGTTTAAAAAACAATCTGATTATAGCTCCAAATTTCTTTTTCTACAATTTTTTGGCTGTCCATTCGTCCCGAAAGTGTTAAAGAAAATCCTCTCCACCTATATTACCACCACAATCGTACAATAGTAGGATGCTACACAAGTATTTCCTCACCTTTGTAAGGTGTATACTTAGTTTTGACTCTCACTGTATATGTGATCGTTCCCTTCGAGTGAGTTAGAGTTCGATACGCGGAGGGGGTGGGTCGCGCGCGACTCACGTGAAATGCGCGCGCGCTACACCGGCTCTGCTGCGGACGTCGAGGTTCTACGTGTGCAAGGGACGACGGGAAACGCGGCAGAGGAGTTGAGGGAGGGGTTGGAGGGAGTGAAACAGAATAGAACCGAACCGAAGTGGAACGAGGGGAACTGGCGACGGGAAGAGGAACGAGGGGGTAGAGCTACAAGCGATGCTGGTGGTGGTGGTGGTTTGGACGAACGAACGAACGGAACGAACGAACACCGATGACTTATTAGCAGAGTGCAAGTTGGCCGCGTGTTTGTGAACTTTCGTATAAATGTACGTACGCGGGTGCTCTGCGCCGCCCGTTCTTTTCGCTTGAACGAAGGGGGTGGCAGAGAATGAAGGGGATGCTGGGGGTATTCTCTCCCTCGGTTTTTTTCCCCGTCCGTTTCGCGACGTCCCTACTTCTTCTTCTTCCTCCCGCCGGCGGGTGTCTCCTCGGACCACCGAGAGGAAACTCCCGACGATCACGCGCGTCTCCTCGGTTTTATTTCTTCCCTTCTACCCTCCCTCTTGTCGTCCCCTTCCTGCAACCCCCCTTCTTCACCCAGCCCTGTGCGTGCGTGTATCCGTTTCGGTGCTTCTGCTCCGTGTCTGCTTACGCGGGCGGGATTGTACGATGGTGTTTTATAGGCACGCACATACCCACCCCCCCCAGCTTTCGATCAACCCTTTCAGTCTGTGTATGCGTTTCTGTTCGGTCAGATGTGAGTATTGTTAGTAATACCGTTTTAATGTTACCCCGTGTATATATCGATGTATACGGTCGCTCGTAAGTATCGGGTAACTGAAAGAGTTCGTGCCGTTTTAATCGATAGAGATAAATGGTATACAGTGTGGATTGGATAGTATTTCAGAAAAATAGTCGCGTTTCGCTTCTATTACCTTCTCCCAAAGATTTAACAACGTTTTTGTTGCTTTCTCGTACAAGTTTTCCTCTCTGGTATCAATTTAAATCCCGTTACATGTATGTACCTTCACGAGCAAATTTGGCTTCCGCTAGGGAAAAAGTGGCGTCAGAGAAGGAGCTCGTACCACTTGGTCAATTTATTTCAGGTACTGAAATAAATGTTAAATCGAATGTTAATTTAGTATAAATTTCAGTAATTCTCAATACCAAGTGGTAGGAACATGGTAGCAGGCCCTTACCTTACGTCACTTTTTCCCCTAGCGGAAGCCGAGTTTACTCGAGGGTGTATATTGTCGCATGTAAATATTAGGTAACCAAGAAAGTTCGTGCCGGTTTAATCGGTAGAAATAAATAGTACACAATGTGGATCAAACAACATTTCCGAAGAATAGTCATTTTTGGCTTGTATATTACTTTTTTCCAAAGATTTAACCTTCTCATTCTGATTGTTACCATATGGCTACGTATTCAAAGTTACGAAATGAAATATTAGTATCATATATTTTTTCATGTCTGTGAGTATAGAATAGTTTCTTCTGATCTTGTGTAGGTGGTATGACACACAATTTGAATGTGTATTTACGAGCTTATGGGTAAAATAAGACATTATTTATCTTTTTAAATTATTACTTGAAAATAAAATATAATACCTTGGTTATCGATTTGTTCCTCTATTCGTGAAATTCTTTCTCTGCTCTCTTGAACAAAATTAACACTAGTCTCCTGTGGTGCGGATGTTTTACTCGTCTTAGGAACGAATTTAATTATTAATTGTTGTGTTCGTGTCTAGGCCATTACATAATTTTCGCTAAGAGGCCATTAATGACTTCAGATCACTTTGAAACATCCCAGCTCGTTCCTCGTTAGAATGACATTTGTCAGAAGGATTACTCAATTTATTCAGCCAGTTCAAGACCCTCATTCAAGATCTTTCACTGAAAATTGTTTCTTCGAATTTGGGTCGATCGAAAAAAATCAAAACACATCGTGTAAAAAGAGAACGAAATGTTTTCTTCTAATTCATATTAAATCAAAATCGCGTACAAACAGTTCGCGTAAAAACAGAATTGGATGTACTCATTTATTGCATAATTGCACATTCTAATATGGGCAGCAATATACTATTTCCGGTAGTGTACGTCCTCCTTGCGACTGAACTCCGAACCAACACGGTCCGGCCATTGATCAAGTATGTCTCGCCGAATGTACACGGTGTTGCTGCATCTATTCGATGTCTTTCCTTTGTTTTTTTTCGGGTTGGATCCCTTCCACCTTCCGGATATGTCTCGATTCCCCGTGTACCCGACGATTTTTCCTTCGTTTTGTCGTGCCAGGTACGTGGTTCATCCC
Source organism: Dufourea novaeangliae (assembly GCF_001272555.1). Classification (NCBI taxonomy): domain Eukaryota; kingdom Metazoa; phylum Arthropoda; class Insecta; order Hymenoptera; family Halictidae; genus Dufourea; species Dufourea novaeangliae. The sequence continues at coordinate 9,072,635 of NW_015373923.1, read as the reverse complement.
CCGATCGGGATCGAATCGTGAGATTAGCGGCGAGCCGATGGGGGTGGGGGTTGGTTCGTTTCGAGCAGTTGGATGAACGGGGTGGAACGGGTGGGTACAGGGGGATGATTTCGCGCGGTTTTCATGGGGTCTACCCGGTAAGCTCTTTTTATTTCGATATGGTCCCGGCGAACGTGGCGCCCGCCATTCAATACAATCGCGGTCACGAGAGATAGATGCCGTCACTGGAGCTGTATTCTACCCCTCCCACCCCTAGTCGCCGCACACCCGATGGTTTACTTTATCCAGGGAAATGATTTTATGGGGGTGAGAGACCCAGCCGATGAAACATTGGCGCGCGCCGTTGATTGATCATCGATAATCATTCGCGCGACGGAGGGTAAGTTATCGAAGTGAATGGTCTTGCGAGTGTTTCTTCGAGGGGATATAATGTTGTCAGTCGGGTAATTATGCTGAAAGCACTTGTAGGTGTGAAAATATACTGGATGACACGGAATGTTCTTTTTTTTTAAATACTTGTTATTAATTCTAGATTACTAAATTATTACTAATTATTTATAAAATTTACGATTGACATGGGAGGTTAGGTTGGTGTCAGAACCTGATTTTTTTGTATTATTGCAGGCGAATTGGGAGCCCCGAGTTGCTAACTGCACTGCATTAAGTTTTGTATTTAGGGTAGGAAAACACCCTTTGAACATTTCAAGATTTTCTTTGCTTTTAAAAATAGTCCACCTTTTTACTTGTGTTTAAATAGTATTAATTAATGACAATAACAGAAATATTGACGAAAATTATCCTACCTATCCTCTAAACATTGTGAAAAAAATACCCTCAAATATACTCTGAGCGAATTAAGTTTTTCTAATTTTTCAAATTTCTTGCAATGATTTTTAAGGGAATAGGTAATACAATTTTTGTAAATATTTCTCCCATTGAGTTTATGAACACCATTTAAGCGTAAGTATAAGGGTAGAACATTTTTTAATGCAAAGAAAACCTTTAAATGTCTTTTACGCTGGTATGTATACAAGGGGTGTTTTCCTACCCTAAATGTGAATTTCCGCCGGAACTTAATGCAGCATAATTAGAAACTCGCGGCCTCTACCCGACTGCAAAAATACAAAAAAATCGGGTTCTGACACCAATCTAACCTACCTTGTGAAAGAAAACACAATATTTTAGAAATATGTTATTCTTATTGAGATGGAAACTTACCTTACGAGTATTAATATCTAATAAAAAAAGTATAGATGGGTTGATGTTGGTAGATTTTTTAGATCAAAATAATTATTGTCAGGAAATTGTTATTGTTTTGCAAGTACATATTGTAGAATGGTTTATAAAAGGTCTGTAAGAAGATTCGATTTTACCAATACTGAGTACTGAAAATGTCGAATATGATTATGCATTTCGTGTAAATAACATTCATGTTTTAGTGAGTTATGAATATGTACAATTTTAATTACGATTGATAGGAATGAAAGGATAGTATGGATACAACGCAGAAAATAATACAAAAGAATACAAAGGAATAATGGATGAAAGTGGAAAATAAAATACAGGAAATTTTGTATGGGCATTGTTGTACGAGTCAGATTACAAAAAAATATTTCTTTGGAAATAATATAATTGTCTTAAAATTATATCGTATCAAACAATATTAGAATTCATTGACAGTGCAGAATCGTGTGTTAATTTTCAAACGAATTTAAATATAAATGGTATGAAAAAGTACGCTATTTTGTTTATACCAGCTAATATTAATATAGATATTATATTACCAAACTTAATTTATGAAAATATTTTAATACCCTCAAGCACGACACTGGAATACTTTTAATACGCTAACGATCCCAGGCTCGTTAGAGTCCAGTCCGCTGCAGAGTGCTCACGCTAGACCTGTAATTTCAAATCAAAGGTTCAATCATTCATACCATTTTCGAATAATTTATTCAAGGGATTCACGAACGGAATCGAAGAATTTCGAAGCACGCTGAATAATATCTCTACGATTCCGTCTAACTTTCGAGTAAGAAACAATATCGAAAATATAAAACGATTACTTACTGCAACCAAATGAATTAACAGGACCAGTTTTTCTATTTTACCACCATAAATAGAAAATGGTTACCGACTTTAACGACATGAATTAACAGGACCTTTTTTCATTTTGCCATTTTAAATAAACAATGGTTACTCACACTAACAGAATGAATCACAGGACTTTTTTTCCTGTAAAATGGAAAAATGAAACAAGATGAATTAACAGGACCTTTGTGTTCATGAGAAATGAAAAAATGAAAAAAGGCCCTGTTAATTCATCTCGTTGTAGCGTGTATCATTTTACAACCAGTGTACAACTTGGCAGGAGGTGATTCTACAACAAAACATAAGGCAAGAAAATAGAATAAAATATTTTCAGGTGATGCTTTGTTTTCGAGATAATGGAACTAGAACATTTGTTGGATACTACATAGTAGACTAGGGACTGGACTAACGAGTCTGTTCATAGCAGGCCTTTTCTACTTGGATATTGCCAGTACGAATGCACGCGTTTTAGATGAATTGTCATACCCAGTTTTCTTGAAAAACGAAACCTAAAACAAAAGAAATTTACTCTTCTCTTCAAATATAACATATAATACAATTAATATATTTAATAATAGTTATATAAAAATATAATATATATTTATATTTAAAAATAAGAAGACTTAAAATAAATTTTTTTCGTTTTAGGTTTCGTTTTCGAGAAAATTAGGTGCAATGTTTAAAGGACACTCACATATACGTTGAGTTTTACAATGATGCGAATGAGAAATGAATATTATTAAGAAATGTAGTGGGGTGAAGGTAGGATTCGCGTAACAGGAGACACGATCGAATCCACAGAGCGAGGAATATATACAAATAATAATGAAAGGTCTTGTTGGCGCGCTCCTCGAATCGCGCATTTCGGTAATCGATATATACGAAACGTGCGCGCGGGCGGCCGAATCGCTTTTAGACTCATTTAAAATGCATCGGAGTATGCCACCCCCCTCATCCCTTCCTGTTCACGTATGTACCCTGGCACACGGTTTTCTTTACAGTCGCGAGCGCGCGCATTTAAAATACCGCCACCGATGCATTTGAAAGAATTTGGAATCAGTGAGTCCTAGATTTTGTAATTACGTTTCTTTCGAAATCTGCTTTTTTTATTGTGTAACCTTTGAAAGTTTCTAAACACTTTTTTGAATTAGTTTCTTATTTATGTGTCCCTTTTTAATTATTTTAGTTTTACTATTTTGAAATACCGCTACCGATGCATTTGAAAGAATTTGGAATCTGTGAGTCCTGGATTTTGTAATTACGTTTCTTTCGAAATTTGCTTTTTTTATTGTGTAACCTTTGGAAGTTTTTAGAGACTATTTTGAATTAGTTTCTTATTTATGTGTCCCTTTTTAATTATTTTAATTTTACTATTTTGAAATACCGCTACCGATGCATTTGAAAGAATTTGGAATCAGTGAGTCCCAGATTTTGTAATTACGTTTCTTTCGAAATCTGCTTTTTTTATTGTGTAATCTTTGGAAGTTTCTAGACATTTTTTTTGAATTAGTTTCTTATTTATGTCTCCCTTGTAAACTATTTTAGTTTTATTATTTCGAGATATCGCTACCGTGGCATTCGATGGAATTTGGAATTGGTGTTAATTCTGAGTTAAAGTTCGTTGTAAGGTTTAAGAACCTAACTTAAAAAAATCGAATAAATCAATGAAATCGTTTCGAGTAATCTATAATATAATATGTATATCCATAATATGAATCCATCCTATACATTTCTATTTCGATTTCTATTTTTCTCAAAACAATCAAGTGTCCAATGATTTATGGAAACAAACGGTTAATTGTCTTCTGATCAATCAGAATTATATCGCAAGCTACTGAAGGTTCTTACGAGAACTTTTCGACCTTGCAAACCTTACCCATATACCGATCGCAATACTTCCCAATTTCGTCGACTCGCGCTTTGCTCTCTAGTTCCTCCCGCGCTAAACTGCAGAAGAATTAATTCCGGATATTCGAGTGCAAAGGTTTCAAAGCACTTCGAAATTAATATGGAATAGAACTTGTCGGTCAGATTGAACATACATGATGGTGGTAATAATTGGTCGTGTCGAAAACACGGGGAACAGTCGAAACAGAACCGGTGTTATCGATCGACGTGGTCCCATTCGAGCGGTTCCATGAAATGTCGAAGGTCGCAGCTGACTCGACGACGACGAGAACGACAACGACGACAACGACGACGCTCCTTTCTGGTGCACAGTGGTCCGAAACCATAAAATACGGGCTTAAAATTCATAGCTCTATTATTTCTATGCTATTCATTTCATTATAACGAGGTTTTAGAGTAGTTAGGGTATATACAGAGTGTTCATGCTATTACTCGCCAGCGTTTATCTCGCAAATAGTAAGTATTAGAAAAAAGGTAAAAGAGGAATCGATTTTACAACTCTCTATGGCTAATATAATAGGGCATATCAATTTTTACGTTTGTAATATTTGTCGAGAAACGAAGGTGGCCTTCAATTTTTCATACGGAATACTGTATATTTTTTCGTGTTGTATAATAAAAGTGTGTGACGCGACGAATTCATTAATGTGCTATAGAATGACCTTTGAACATTTTGAATATTTCGTACCAATGTATTTAAAAAATTGAAGGTCACCTTCGTCTCTCGACAAATATTGCAAACATAAAAAAGTGATGAACGTTATTATCTTGGTCATAGAAAGCTGCAAAACTTTTTCCCATTTCATTTTTTTTAAATACTTACTGTTTCCGAGAAGAACGCTGGCTAGTAATATCGTGAATACCCTGTATACATTTTCAAGTTTTTTAAAACAATTTTTGATGACCTGGCTTTACGCGTGCCAAAACTTAGTCTACAGATATCAGAACCCATGGCTGAAATATCAAGTACAGTGATCCCTCGATGAATGCGCACGAACAACTGCCTTATTCCCACCACTGGGAGGCTCCCCTTCTGAAACCAAACAGAACGGGGTAAACAGAAGTTAATCAGACACTCGGCTTCGTGCAAAAAACAAATTTATAAGAGGCTGAAAACCTTTCCGCCTTGTCATGATTGCTCCAAAGCGGACCCGATTATGTAGCACTCATCGAGACATTACTGTATTTTCAAAGAGGTAGAAAATTTTTATTTTGATCGCCTTTTTACAGTTTCGGACCGCGGTGTTGCTCGCCGGACCGACACGAACCGGCTTGGATCGTATCGATCGATTTACACCACCGTTTTCGTCGCTGGGTGTATACGCCCAACAGTGTTTACGGTCTCCACGTGGTGTCACGCCCCAACCCCCCAATGCGAAGTCCACGGAGTTCCGACAAAGTTTCCTAATCGTAGGCCTGAGACTCCCTGACTCGCCCCTCTCTCCTCCTGCGACTTCGAGTGTCCTTAGTCCTCGTGGATTTACGGAAAAGCTGACGACCATATTTAAAAGCCACACCGAGAATCACGAACCATAATTGTGTTCCTTATTTTATCGCCTTTCACAGGTTAAGAGGTGCTCTAAATTTATTGACCTTGTTACCTATGAACGTCGAATTAATCGACAAGTTTCAACAAAGAAGAGCACAATTAACCCCCGTGACAGCAGACGCTGGGTCATCTTGGCTCCGGCTACAGAAATCGTACTCTTTGTTGAACAGTCGGAGTCTTTGTATAGGGTGTCCTACATAACGTTAGCATCTTAAATATCTCACTTGCTTTAGAAGGTAGAAGATAGTGTAAGAGGAAAATATAATTTGGTTGGAAGGGGCAGATACTGTGATAATCAAAAAGTTGTTCTCAAGGTCATACTTTTCAAAATTTCAAGTTCATTTTTTTTTTTTAAACGGGACTACATATTTTTATCATCTTGACGTAATAGTTGAGACCAAGACAAATTCACTGACCTACAATAATATGACCTTCATGTGACCTTAAGTGCGAAAAGATCCATTATCGTCTATTATTATTAAAAAAATGTGTAAAATTACGAGTGGCCCGAATTTTTTGGTCAGGGATTGTAAAAGGCGAAAATGAATCTGCCGGGCGAGCACACCTTATATCCTTACAGCACAAGGTAAAGGTAACCTCTGATCTCGTTGGATGAGGTATAGAAACAATCTCACTCGTTTATTGACGTCCATAGATAACATCAGACGAATCAGGCCCCGTTACACGCGAGAAAACCATACGACCCCGTTGTTTCACCCCCCCGACACATTGTTTTCTTTCATTTCGCTTGGAACGCGGCAGTCACCCAGAATCTCGCTCATAAAGGCGTCCCCCGTTCCCTTGCGATAGGTGCAATCGCCGAGATTCCCCATTCCCCCCCCCCCCCCCCCGCTTCCCCTATAATTCTGACCAGCGGTCATTCGGCTAACCCGTTTCCCGTTCCGACGCCCGACCAATGTCCATGCAACCCCCGTCCACCATTCAGCCATCCCCTTGCCTCTCTCTGCTCCTTGTAAGCACTTTTTGTCCCGGTTGAACGACCACGTGTTCATACGCGGATTTCCCTGCCACTGGGGGAGGATTGGAGTTACGGATTTCAACTTGAATCCCCCTTTGATTCAGATTGTTGCTTCGAGAGTTATGTTGTTGGTCAGAATGTATGGTGATCAGATTTTGTAATTGATAAATATGGAATGTATTTGTTTATAAATTAGTTAAGAATCTGAGGTTTTCATTTTCTCTTTGATTAAAGTCGTTCGAGAGGTCTGTTGTTGGTTGAAAAATATATGATGGTCTTGTAACTGACAAATGTCAAATGAATTTGATTTTAAAAAATTAGATGTAAATATCAAGTTTTACCCCTGTGATTAAGATTGTTGTTCTGAGAGTTCTGCTGTCGGTCAGGTTTTGTAATTAATAAACGTGGTGTGTATTAGTTTTTAAGAATTATTTGCAAATTTCAAATTTCACACTTTTGATGGAAATCGTCGCTCGAAAGTTATGCTACCCGTCCAAAATACGGGGATAAAATTTTTTTTTTTCAGTTTTCTTGTCTATGATTCGATAATTTTGCAGTGAGAGGAGTAGTGAGAACAACAATTTTTGTGAAAATTCATTTTATGTAATAGTAAATGTGGCGAGACCATAGCACTAGCGAGACCATCCCTATTAGTCAATTACAGATTTAATTAGGGTAAACGCACCAATGAATGAATACTCAGGAGATTTTGTAACTATTAAAGTGGAGTTTTAAATGATAATAATATTAGTAAATATGTCACACATGAAAAGTAGATTTTGGAATATCTATTCCTTTTTATAAGTATAGATTTCAATTTGAAAAATTGGAAAAATATAATTAATTAAATTGAAAAAAATACAGATTTCACCAGTGAATGGACATTAGCTTGTAAATTAACATTTTTTTGTGAAAAAAACTGAAAAGAATTTATATTTGATCATTTGCTTATTTTAATAACTTAACCCTCTAATGCCCAAACCCTGTTATTTGAAAATTATGAGACTGATATGTATATATGTTGTATTTTATTATTTTAAAGTTGAAGACAGCTATATTAAATTGACCTGTTTTTTTCATTTTCGGTGGGAATATTTGAATTTCTCAACTGAAATTACGTATCCGTGTTGACGAAAGTTAAATATGACCGGCGACAGAATGTGACGCACTTTTGAAATGATTGGTGCACCGATTCAACACTGGGCGTTAAACGGTTAATTTACTAATTTTTATGTATAATATTCAAATGAATACAAAGTTCCTATAAATCTTAATCAATTAACGAATAAATTCCACAACGATTTTTCTGAAAACAGTGTTCAATATAAAGAACGATGTTTCTACTTTCTTTTTTCCCGCTGACATTGCATCTGTCCCTGAACTTTAATTCGAACTTTTACGACCACACCGCATCGATGTCCATCGTTTTCAACGGAACGACTACCCCGACACCTTTTTACAATTTAATTCGTCGTTTCTACACGGAACAATTTTAATTAAAATATACCAGTGAAGAGGGGTGGGAGGCCGTGTCGATGGCGAGTGATGTTCATTCTGAACCGAAGTTCGTTTCGAATTTAATTAGGTTTATGCAGAACCATAGACGCAATCACTGGCAGTGTTTTCGCCGTCCCGTTCCCCTGGTCCCTCTGTAACTATCGATCACGTTTAACTCGTAAAAGTGAATTTCGCTAGAGAGACAGAGAAAGGGAGATAGAGAGAGTGTCCATAATTTGAAAACGCAACCACGTTATTTTCGCGTCGAACAATATTCCAACGTCGAGTCGAGTCGAGATCTCGCGCTCTTGTTAGCAACGATCGATACCTAAATTTATTATGGCTCCGCTTCGATGTCGTCGAATCCCGTGGACACGTTGCCGAGCATTAGCTGTTTCGACTTACGACAATCGAAATTTCGACGTGCCGAGACGGTTTTTAGTTTCTCCACGCGATTCAACCTACTGGATCGTTTATTAACCCTCCGCGGACGGTGCCGGAGTCACGCGCTCGCGAGAACGATAAGCACACAGTGATGGAGCCGTCCGCGTAATTCGGGAACTGATCGACGTGTGACATTGTATGAAAACGGCCGGGTTAAAACGTCGCAGAAGTATTCAATTACATCTTCAGTGCACTGTATTTCCGTTTTTACTCGCTGTTATTCCTTCTAGTCGACGAAACTTATACAATGTCGGTAAGGGTTTCGAGCTCGAGCCATTGTGACTTTGTGTTACTAATTTATCGATGTGAGTCATAAATGATCCGGCTTCGGACGCCCCGGGAGTCCAGTACTCGAAGGGTTAAAATCCGAACATTTTTAGATTAAGAATTTTTTAGACACCATGACACTATAAATGTTAATTCTTTAGAACAAAACTATATTCTACAACGTTCGGAATTTTTCGCGACTTAATGTAACAGATACCTAGTTTTTAAACAGCAGATCATAAGAATTTCATCCAGTATCAAAATCCTAATCAGGCATGTTCAGCGCCGGATCAAGTGGGGAGACTAGGTCCCTGCAGCCCCGGGCCCCATTTTGTAGTGGGGCCCCCAATCGAAGCAATTTCTGTAAAAAAAATGAATGAAATTTTGTTCACTATTTCCCTTCTGGAATAATTAAAAATCACACTAAATGTAGAAATAATTCGTTGTAAGCAAGCGTTCGTTATGATTAAATATTATGTAGTTTAAAACTCAAATGTAACTAGAGATATAGATTTAAAACTAAATTATCCAATTGTATTACTTTATTTTTTATTTTATTACAAAAAATCTGTGCCACCCCTCCCCCGCCCGCGCTTGTTCAACCAAGGGGGTCCTCGAAGGATTGCCTCGGGCCTCATAAATCTTAACCCGGTCCTGGGCATGTTTCCCCATTTTCCAACGCATCGTGCAACATTAAAACCGTAATTACCAGAGGTACTCGCGAAGAGACATGCAACAAAAAAAAAAAGAAAAGTCCACAGCAATGAGGCTGAACGGGGCACATTTCCTAAGAAACGACAATTCCATCCGTCCAGGGTTATCCCAGAAATCTCAGTCACTTGGGGCGACAAGCCCGAAGGGAGAAGAAAACGCGAGCGCAACAGTTGCCGGTTTCGCCGACCGTTTAAAATTTCCCCGGCACATCAAAGGCTGGTGTGACGCTAACATCCGGGAGGCAGTGCTCTCTCTCCTACGCTACGCCGCGAAAGAACAATGCAATTAGCAAGCCCGGCGAGAAGCAAACAAAGGATTCGTCGGCTGGCACGTGCAACGTCACGAATCTACGGTCACTCGGTGGTTTTCAGGCCTGTCTTCTTTTCTTCTCCTTCTTTTTTTAATTCGAAGAAATAAATTCCGACATTGAACGAGGGGTGGCGAATAGGGGTGGAATGGGGGTGGATTTGTTTCTGGCTTGTGCACGAGGGATGCTGAGATCAAGCGGGAGAAATGAAGACGAATGTATTTGTTTTTAAATGTTTGTTGTATATTTCAAATTTTACCCCTTTGATTGAGATTGTCGCAGAGTGGTGCAAAATCGGAAAAACTCGGAAAAGTTCTTGGAATGGACGATTAGCGGTGTTTTCGATTTTCAGCAATTATTGTGTGTGAGTTATAGATTCTTCGATACTTTTTCAGAAATGGAGTAAGTAATTAATCCATTTTTTATTTTTTGTTGAACAATATGTTTTTTATTATTTGAGGTAGTGAAAATATCAAAAAATGAAGTGAAAAAGTCATTTCGTTATTTATGATTCTTTGAAATATTTTGAAACTGTTGGTGGTTAGTTTGCACGGTTTTTTGGACTGATAAAAAAACATGCATGCTATTCACCAGAAGTTATACAATTCTTCAAAGAACCAGAATGAATGAAACGAATTTTTTTTTATATTCACTTTATATGTTACCTTTTCACTACTTTAAATAATTAAAAAAATATTTTGGAACAAAAGATGAAAGATGAATGAAAAAAATCATAAAACTTAGGTCTTCTTTTACCTCGTTATCTTAATTATTAACTACATTCCTAGAAAAGTATTACACCAAAAACATCGTATCCAGCTGTATTAATATACTACCTTGAATCCTACAGTAGGTGATCAAATTATTACGAACACTTCGAAGAATTCATTTGAATTTTTATCAAGAATAGTACTGAAAATACACTTATAATATTACCTTTCTTTGTTACAAATGTTTTTACTGGCATATGACAACAATTATAAATTCTCAAAAAATATAGCTTTCAATATTCCGTCACGCCACCCTTCACATCTATAAAAACTTGGATTCTTCTCGGCATACTATCAATATTTTTTTGACACAATATAATTTACCAGTGTCAGAATAAATAATAATCAAGGAAAGAAAATCCAAAAAATAAACGCATAAATCAGTAGTAAAAAACATACTTACGAATTATTAATGGTAGCACAATTTGGTACCTTATTATTGTACAAATATGTGTTTCACCGTAGACTGATTCCTGAACATACCAAAATATAGTTAAATTGTGCATCTATATGTCACGGAAAAAAAGGATATAATACTTCATTATTATTAGACTGTGGATGGTTAATGCATTTATAATCAATAAGGATTTCTGTAATACAAAAACGAAAAAACTTTCATCACCTGTAATGTGTTTTCTACTTTATTCTGAACCCAATAAGATATTTAAGAGAAGAAATAAATTCCCATCTTTGCAGTTGTCGTCAAAAATTACTTTAGAAAATGTCATTTTGCATAAAAATCCGCAGTCTAATTATTACCGAAGTCATAATACCACCGACAACATAAAATCTGTCATTTCTCCACCTGTTCATAATAATATGATCACCCACTGTAGTAGGATGCTACAGAAGAATTACACGAACGTTCACCTCTGTAAAGGTGCACGTTCAGTTTTGACTCTGGCTGTAAACGGGTGAACAGAGAGGATAGGGGTTGTGTTTTTGCGGGACGAAGAAAAGGGTGTGCGTAGGTGGTTGCGAATCGTCGCGGAGGGCGGTACGGGGAGAACAGCGTGGCGCCCGCGAGGCTATAAAAATCGTATTTTGGCGGGAGAGCCGCGTTTGTGGGTTGTATTTTCCCTTTCTATGACCCAATGCAGGCTTTATCAGGTCAGTTGCATTTGCATTGCGATGCGCACGGCGTTCCCGTTTCACAACTCTCTCACGTATTTTCTCTCCTTCTCTGTCTCTCTCTCCCTCCACCCACCCCCTCACGGATCGCTGTCCTTGCTTTTCCCTCGGTTCGTTCTCTCTCGTCTCGTCCGTCGTCCTTTTTATATATCCACGTCGGTCTCTTCTTTTCCATTCCGTTGGGCCAAGAGTGCCGCGCGCCACGATCCGATGGATCGTTTGCCTGGCGTACCACTCAGTTTTCTACATTTGAAAGAACGTTTGTGTGCATCTCCGATCCCAGTTGTTTGGTAACACGGGGCCAGTAGGTAGAGTTCCCTTGTATCGTATCAGTTACGACATTTCACCCACATCATTTGTCGTCGAAGGTTTATCGAAGATTTATTAACATTTTACTTTTCTTTTCAACTGTTCGCAAGTCCATAGTAGACAGTCAAAAGGTTCCGTTTAATTCTTGTTTTTATAAGGAAATCCAGAAAAATTAAAATTACCTTAACGATTCAAAGTACCCTAGAGTGGTAATTTTATATAAAGCTTAATAACGTTTGTATTTTTAATTTAATAAAACATTTAATGCGGAAGATAAATTTCTGTTTTTATAAATTGAACTGTGATAATGTGAATTTGCATGAGCGTACGTGGTTTAATCGTTTTGTTCTTGTCGACGCATCATGTCTAACCAAATACCATCCGTTTCTAAAGTGTAATCTTGCGTTAACAGCATTTTGGAAGTGTTCAATAACGCACCGTAAAAGAGGTGATTCTATAAGAAGAAATAAGTCGAAAAAAGAAGAATAAAGAAATTTTTCATTTAAAGTATCATTTTTGATGAAATCGGGTTTGAATAATCACCTAAATCACATGCAGGTACTCGTGCTGGCAATAAGTAGAAACGGTCTGCAACGAACAGACACGCCAGGCAAGTCTTATTCTACTGCCCGTGTATCCGACAAATGTTCAACTTCAATTCTTTCGAAAACAAAGCATCACAGAGAAAATTTTATTCTATATCTTCGATTTGTTTTTTCAAAAAAATACATGATACTAATATTTCATGTCATAATTCAGAATACGTAGCCATATGACAACAGTGGGATTGCAAGGGTTAACACAGTTCAATAGACGCGTTCATCTCGAAGAGATATAACGTTTTCATCCCTCCAGAAATGCGAAAAATAATTCCGGCAATCGGACGTTGAGTCGGGGATTCGGCGGTGATTTAAGAACCGCGGGGCTAGCAATCAGTGCGTGGCGGGCTCGTTCGAGTCTAGGCTACTGTTCCCAGAGCCAGCCAAACCTCTAGTCGAAGGAGAGCAACGTTGCCGTAAACACCCCTGATGGATGGATTGTTTTCGCGCCTTTGGAGAATCAGGCAGGGTGGTGGGGAGAGAATTGTTGACTCACCGTTTCGAGTCGGACTCTCGTGGTGAAAGAAGAAGAAAAAAAAACAACACGGGACAAATCGACCGATTCGCAGCCACCTATCCACGGCGCAGTAGTTGCATAACGCGTGCAATGGATCACCACACAGGGCTGTTGGAAGTGTCACACACCAGGCGGGGTGTGTATATACATATTCACCTCCGTTGGAAGGTGTTTTCGGTTGCCTCGGTTGGTAACCCTATCCGGGGGTACCAGGGGCCAACAGTGGCGGCGGTGGCGACGCTGCTCTGCCGTTTATCTCACGAAACTCCATTACCGACGTTTTCTCTGAATTCCGTACTAAGCAGACAAGATAGAGAGAGACGGGAGGGGATGTTGGGAGGGGAAGGGGAGGGGTGAGAGTACCCGTGAGCTTGACGCAATGAAATTTGAACGCGCGGTGCGACGCCTCTTCCCTCTTTATTTCTCCCTCCTCGTTCTCCTTTTCCCACCACATGTCTCCCCTGGACGCTCCTGGCCTCGACTATCCTCTTCTTTCTCCCGCAAAACGCTGCAACGTCGCAGTTCTCGCCGTCTCCGTCCCCCGCCCCTCCCCCCCTCTCCTATTGGTCGAACAACCGGGGATAGACGCTTATCGGGCCGCGTGGAGGGGCGTGGTACACGGGGCGGGTGGCTCTGAAACGTGGCAACACTACACGATCATGCTCACACACATTCATACATTGCCAACACCATCTCACCACGAACACGGTGGTGTATCGGCAACGCAGCAGTGACTCAGCACCGGCAGCGCTGTCGCTGACGATAGGCGCCGCGCGCGCTCTCTGGCCCCCGCTACGTGTGATACGAGAGGAGACAGGCCAGCATCAATGTAGACCTTTTACAACTTGGTTTTGTAACTCGATTCTCTTCTATGGTGAATAGCCCCCGAGGCGTGGAGTCGTTTTGGCCCCGCGGTGTCACGATACGAACGTCTCGTCGTCGGAGGCAGATACGCTGACGGCGGACGTGTTTGGCCAGGCGAAGTCCACTTTTTCTGGTGGGACACGTGCCGCTGAGGTGCCGCCGTCTCGCGAACGCCTTCGCGAATCGATTTCAAATTATCGTATCTCGCTGAACAAAAAACCGCAGTCTCGAATCGCGGATTAGGTCCGCTAACCGGCGGCTTGCTGAACGTTGTCTTGTGTAAGAGGTTTTTTTTTTTCGTTGTTCAACGATCGACTAGTATGGCGACCTCTGATCTATGTGGGATTGACTAGATAAGACGGATTGGTTCTAGTATTATAGTTACTTTTTGAATCCGTGGGCGAAACTTGTACGGGATTAGTTTTAGTTGCTCACCAACGTGATTTTCTGAAGTCCTATCGGATTCAATGACATATCGAAAAATTTGGATTTAAGTTTAGAATAGTGGTAAATTAGTAGTCAAAGCCCAGCATTCCAGTCTCGACGATTCTGTATAACACTTCCGTGTAAGTTGCATCTTGTCTTGTAGGAAGAAATATTACTGAAACCTCTTTTATGATATATAAGCGATGTATCTCGCCAGGGTTCTAACTATTATTATTCTGCTGTAATATGACTAATATGACTTCGTAAGGTCTAGAGTCTAGGGCTTCAGATGGTAGAGTTCTCAAGTGACAGACGTTAAGAGTCGAGGAACGAACTTAGATTGGCGTCTCTTGGATCTTAATGCTGAGAATTTATGCTTGCGTGCTGAAACACCGCTATAGGGATTGTATTATTTCTATGTATCAAAGAACACATTTGGCGGTTTATATTTAACAAGAGTATCCACTTTTTACTCACATCAACTCACACACTTGGATCGTCTTCAAGGACGCCGCCATGTTTATTCCATTTAATCGGACTATTAATCTTCGGTTTATGTATGTATACGTTAGAAATAACTATGGGGAACAATTTCCTTATATTTTCTTCAGGTATAGAGATACATTTTGAAGAAATAAGACCCCGATTAGGTCGCAACAAATTAGAGGATAGCAGGATTAAGGAAATGAAAACGTGATTGGGTCGAAAACGACTTGTGTACCGTGCCAGGGTTAAGATATACCCCTTGAAGAGATCTTAATCTGTACTGTCTCTGTAATATAACGTACACCAGTGTCTATAAGTATTTAAGTACTGGTGTATTCTTGAAAAATGTGAAACACAGAGTCGTTCAGAGGGGTTGGTAAGAAGCTTTGATAGATTGTTCCAGGTATCACATTGAATAAAAAGTATCATGAATATAAATACCATTCTCAATACTTTACTGGATTTAAGAAAAAAGAAAATAATCGATGCCACAAAAAAATTCTTCTGTTACAAAACCAGTATCAAAGAACCAGTTTTGCAACCACAGACCAATACATCATAATATTTCTACAATGTCGGTAACATCGATCGATCTTCATTACATTTATAAACGTACACCGATTCTGACGAAGTAGGACTCCTAAGTCCAAAGACCAATCGTAACGGAAACTTCTATTGCTTTTCTCTATTGATGTTGTTGATGACAAAGTAGAAGATTTCTTCTCCAAAAAGGCATCGATAAATACAGTCAAACGGCTGAAATATTCTCGTGCGAATTAGTAATCATTTCGTTCCAGACTAACCTCAAAAATAAAACATGACGCACAAAACAATAGAAAAACTTCTCACAGTCCTAACGGTCATGGGCATCAGCTTCACGATATGTGACTGATGCATTTTTCAGAAATACGTGGCGCCAGTTTAAAAACGCCTATCGTTGTTGCATCAGGCGTGGAAAGTTCAACCGAGAAATCAGTGGCAAGCGTTTCTATTCTTAGTACGCGGGTATAATACCGCGGGAAAACCAACTGCAAGCAGCAAAGCGAATGCACCAGCAGCAGCACTGTCGTATCGACGGTCGATAAAGTAGAGATTCGACGGGCAGCGATGCGGCAAGTTGTTCCCCGTGCCTCCGATGTGCTTTTTGTTGTATGCGTCGTGGTGTGGCTGGTATTTAGAGTTCCGTGTGAGCATGCTGGTCTCTCTGCCGCGGGGATGACGAAATCCGAAGGCATACGAGGAAAGAACCTCTGGACTGGATGTCTGTCTGCTGGTCTGGTGGGAGCGGCCGAAGTCCAGAGTTTTGCAACAACGAACCTCACTCGGGGCTCCGGAACGCGTCTGTAAGACGAAATTTCGGATCCGGGATTTCGATTGAGCAACTTTTACATTTATGTGCCCCCGTCTCTTCGGTCCTCAGTCTTTATTTCTTTTCGCTGTTGCGGCACGTAACCATAAGTTTTTGGTCGCTAGAAAGTAGTCTCGACGGAGGTTCTCTTATAACGAATATTCTGCCGTTGATCCTCAATGTTGTACATACAGTGTCGAGTACAGTTACTTGTTTTAATACTCGGATAGCATGATTATTGCGAAATTATTGCTCTGTATACTTGCTGGGAATGTGGTTATCGAATTTTCTGGACCGTGGGTTAAAGCACATATTCTAGTTTATAAATAAGTAAAATTAATTATTTTATTCCTTTATTCTTTTTTACTTAATAAATCGTAAACGAAATTAAACATAATATTGATGTCGAAAAAATATTGGGTTTAATTTCGTTTATGATTTATTATATAGAAAACAATAAAAAATAAAGTAATTAATTTTAGATATCTGTTAACTAGAATATGTGCTTTAACCCATCACGGGCCAGACAATTCGATAACCACATTTCCTGTAAGAATACCTACATATAAAGCAAGAAGTAAGATAATATAATCCTGTAGGATGTCAAATATGGCGATTGGAGGATACAAAATATCGTTCGTGTTTTTTTTTCTGATCGCAAAATAATACATATAGTTGTGCATTCGTAGTTAAATGTACTAATTTACCTTATTTTTAGATGAAAAATAGGCTACTACCCGTATTTGCCCTCCCATTGCACAGGGTGTCTCACGGAAAATTAAAAATTTACAATGTGTATGTTCAGAAAACTATTATCCAGCTGTTAATTTGTAAAAAGATAATATCTGCCAGGAATTTAACAAGATTCCAATGTAGTGAACAGATTCAAAAAGTGTTTGCAAAGAAATTAACATTTAGACGGGGTTATTTTTAAAAAGTGAAATTCGCATTATTATTATATTTAGTGTATAAAAATAATGTTTAGCTTCATTTCTATGTCGTCACCAAATCCTAAATCTGTTGTGGGACATCCTTTAGAAAGGTTTACTCGTCGTCATTTTACAATTTCACTTGGGGAATTTTCAATAAATGTTCAGGAATATTGCTCACATTGTCTGGTCTTGATTGTAATGAATGTGACTTCTTAGTTATGTGTACTTAACACGAACAAGCAAATAGTTACGGACGGATGTGTATTATCACGTATTCAGGGAATTGACAAATTGAACCAGTTGAATGGTAAATGAGTCCACGAGATGCTCTGGATCGCCTCCGTTTCTCGTACAATTAGAAATCGATGTAAGCTGACGCTAAATATAATTACTATTCGCCGCATTAAATTTTCAAGCCGCTTCGGAGCTTCTGCTCGTCGCTCTCAATACCGGGGGCTCCGATTCGACCTTATTATTTCTGCGACCTGAAGTCCGCTCGAAAGCGTTACCCTCCGACGATCACGGAAATTTCGCGAGAACAGGTTATTTCTAATTGTTAAACTTGCACAAGCCTAACGTATTTTTTGTTTTCACATAATTTTCAAGATTGAAAGTGGAAGAATTCTACGGCACCTGTAAACTGCCGTGACTTATTGAAAAAGTTTCATATGGAATTTGAATCGATTGCATGGTCATACAAAGGTCAACTTCGTTTTTCTAAATGGAAAGACTAAGAATAACATTGTAATATTTATATCTACAGGACCATCGTACGTCTTTCCATGATCTATCTCCTAAACTAATAGTTTTTCGATGTATATAGTTTAATACTTTTTTATAGAGAATGTCGAGTTGCACTAATTACTACACAAAAGAATATATAATTTCATTTAAAAAAGTGAACGTGACCTTGAAATCTCCGAAACTCCACTAGCAGGAAAACATTTATACTTGCCATATTATAATCCCTGTTATACTGAACAAGTTTCGTTAATAAAGTTTCTTCATATCTTCAAAAGGAACAGAGATATTCACGTGGTAATTCTTATTGGATCACCCAATATTTCATCTGGATAAACGTGCAGTTGAGCAAGACTTGGCTAACGCGTCTGTTCATTGCACTCTGTTTCTACTTACTGTCACTATGAATACATGTGTATACGCTTTAGATGAATTTTGAAAGTTCATTATCTTGGAAATGAAGTATCTTACGAAAAATGTTATTGCACATTTTCGACGTATTTTTCCATGTAGAATCAATTAGGTTTACGAGTTGTATCACCATTTTGGAAACACCCTCCGTGTATAAGGGATCACCCAAACGGGACGATGGAAGAGCACAGAGTGATCTAGAATTAGTATTTAGCAGTTCATATGGTTGAAAACAATTACATCTTTTATTTTCCAAAAGAAAAACGTCAACTTATTATTAACCATGGTCAACTTATTATAATCATGTTGTTCTCCTCGGACCTTTTCGTATCGTGAACCTTAGTTAAAAACAACAAAAAAATTCCCAAAATATTCATACTTTCATGAAATTATTGAGAACAGTTGTTAGTGAATGACATCATCTAAGAGGTTCCTTGGAACTGATAACTTTATTTATTCCCTTCTGCTTAAATAAAATTGTAAGTTTTAAAATTTTATAATTGCTTCGTTTGCACCGCGGACAAACCAAGAAGTTTTTGAACAGTGGCTTTGTTCTGCACCAAGAGACAAAAACGTGGAAGTTCTTCGTTTTAATTCAAAACTTATACCAATTAAATAATTCTACGGAAGAAGTTTATAACAATCAAATTTCAGATACGAACATTGATCTTGTTCTGACTCAGATAATGATGTATTACGGTAGTTATAATCAATTTGTTAACAAAATATTTTAAACAATCGTTAGTCAGTATTCAGTTGACAACAAATTGCAATAATAAATATTGACAAAAAAACTTTGTATTCAATAAAAAATCAAGATCACGTCACTTTTTTCAATGGAACTGTATATATTTTTACGACCTAATCGATGCATCTTTGTAGTTTCTTAAAAAAACCTATTAGGGTACTTAGATCGAAAATTGATTATTTCAAAAGTTACCATTTTTTTTCATCACACGCACTGTACGGCGTTGGGAAACAAGTAGTCGTGTGAACTCGTATTTCGGTTCCTTCGCGGCCGCGAGTGGGCAGAGGGGATTGATCGTGCGACGACCAAAATCGCACGGCGACTGGGAATAGAAGGTAGCTGCAGTATCGGCGATACGTCAGGATGTTCCGAAGGGGGCAAACCAATCGTTTCTGGGCTGGAATTGGGCTGATAGCAAACCCCGCCGACCGTCGCCGCGTGTGTGCAATCCGTGAAGGGAACTGGTTACCGACCGCGATTCGGTGAACGCGAAAAGTTCCCCAAAGAGGGGACCGTCGTAAGGCGGCTTTGGCTGGAGTCACGAGACGCGGTTTAGGACGAGAATTACGAAAATAGTGCGTGTGTTTTGCCGATCACGACACGTTAATTATGTTTTCCAATAGGAAAATGTTCCCCCAGGAGGCAATACGAGCTTGGACTATTCTGAATTTTCAAATTAACCCCGTTACCTATCGTTTAACGTGAAATATGAGGCGAATAAGGTTCGGGTGGTTACAAGGACTGCGGTAATAGGACGTTGATTCGATTAATTTCCGTAAACGGTGCTTCGTTACACTTTGCGTATTAAATTCAACAACGGGGAAATATCTGGCCTGGCCTTGTCATGGTTTGGGGATTGAACGGTCTGGTCCTCTCTTGTATGACGTTTGGTGGGAAATGAACAACTTATTGTGGTTATTGTTGTCAAGAATTATACAGGGTGCTTCACTTAACCGTGAATACTTTTAGTATCTTACTTGCTTTTGATTTGTAGAGAATTTATTTTAATAAATGCTCAATTGATGTCCATTAATTTCGATACATTTTTGTATTAATCCATCTATCGTAGATACTTTATTATTTAAATTTACTGTCATACATTTGTCGATTTTTCGTACTCATGTACACATCAAGATCATACTATTATAGGTCATTCGATTGGTCTTGATTTCTTACAAAAAGTACTATGTCACTTATGACGAATTAGTGCATTAAAAAATATATGATTACATGTAAAACAACACAAAGTTGACCTTCATATGACATCTACGCGTCCACAAAGAAAAAGGTTACCATTTAACTTTTGCCTGAAACATTTTTTAATACTGTCGATAGTTTCGGTGATATTCGAGTGGATCAATTTAAAAGAGACACACTGTACACAGGGTGGTCCACTAGAAGGCGAACACCTAAGTATCTACTTGGATATAAAGTTATAAAATGTTTCATGGGCGCAATGCGCTGACAGGAAATTCACTTCTTCTCGAAGCCATTTATTAGAGATATCTAGGTTATTCATGTTTTTGCTACAGTGTTATAGCCCATAAAAAAACAAATACAACGATGTAAGAATGTTAACCTTCAACTGACCTTCACCTAACGAAAATTGCGTTTTTGGGTGAAGGTCAGTTGAAGGTCAATATTCTTACATCGTTGAATTCATTTTTTTCATAGACTTAAAAGAAAAAAAGTGGCCTCGAACAGTGCAACTCTGTACCGAAACATATTTTCATAACTTTATATCCAAGTCTATATTTAGGTGTTTGGCTTCTGGTGGACCACCCTGTAGAACATATGCAATACGCTGAATTTCGAGTTTTGTCAGTGTCTCAAAAGGGTTACTCATGGCAGCCTACCTTTTGTAAATTTCCCAAACGGAGGCAAAGAGAGTCTCGTTGTTCGCGGGGATTCAGAACGTCTAGCCTCGGTCACGGATCAAGGCGAAGTGAAAGAGACAACGAGGAACGACAAGTTGTATGTACGGCACATACATACATACATAGATATAAACAGAGATTGAAAGGAAATAAAAAGAAAGACGGGAAAAGGAGCGGTGCGCGCGCTCGCGCGAGGTTAACACCGACACACCGGGTTTCCATGTGTTGCGACGGCTAAAGGATACATCCTTTGTCACTTTCTTCGCGTCTTATACTTTCTCCCTGCAAAACTCGACTGGAGATTGCTCCCTCGCCCTACTTGCCCGCCGATTGACCTAAAAACGAAGACTTCTGTAATTATGAATTTTTCAAGTTTGTATTAATAATATTTCTTACATTAATGACTTTTAGTAGAATAAAATTATTGGTTCTCTAAATATACTAACTCGTAGTATTTGTTATTTCTTTAGAATTTAATTCAGTCTTACGGTAAGTGCATTTGCTCTACGTTTGTCGAGTATACTCGATGTCGCTTGATTTTAATTACGTACGCAGATACACATTTCCAAAACAAAATTCCACTATTAAAGGATTGATTAATTTCATCACTTTCATGTCGCAATAATTATATACAATATTGTGCAAAATCTGAGAAAATGCATTCTTGTAACAGTTTATTTTACTCGAGTCTCCCCCTTTAACACTTTGGTAATTTGTAAATAATTTTGGAATGATAGGGTTAATGTAAGACTGCGGTTCTTAAGTTCCTTCTTGTTTTTACGAATCACTTTATAAAATATTTTGCATAAAAATACCCTGGTTCAGTTATAAGCGTTCAGACTTTATACAGTTAAAAACCGACAATTTATTATGCATCAACGTAACATCTGACGGACACACACGCGTCGAGAGAAGTATTTGAATCTAGCCTCCGGCTGGCGAGTTCGAAGCAGACGAGTAAAGGACAGCTGTGCCGCGCGCACATGTGGGCCCCATCAAACATCAGGCCCCGCGCGTTTGCCATTCGCCTCGACGGACGAGCCTGTAGCGCGGATGCCACGGTACTATAGCTGTTTCCGGCACGGTCGTCCTTCGCGAATGCTTCGAGAACGGCTCTGGCTCGACGTGCACCCGGAGACCATCGAATTGAACACACCACTCGATACGTCTGCCTGCATTCACCCTTCGTATTCGCCTGTGTTTTAAAAAAATTTCGTCAATTTATTATGGATCTTAGTGAACCAGGATTTATTGTGCATTTCGTCTCTTTAGTTCTTAATTGTATCAGCGTTGAATGTATACTAATTTATAATATATATAATACTATAAATATGTATAATACAATATAACATATTCTAGTGTAATGTAAAATTGTATAACTAACTGAAAGTTAACATGAAATCTGATAAGAGCACCTTCACGATTTCAGTGATTGTAAAACAAAAAATTTGAAACTCGTCATTTTGACGGTGAATAGAAACACGTCGTTTCATTAAGAGTTTCTTTGTTATAACAAGAAATACGGCAAAAAAGTATCTCAAATATTTCTGTTGTACACCGCGTACGTTCCGAGTACATAATATCCACAATCCGTTCATCCATTAATAATAACAATTTTTATTTCGCGCTGGCTACGGATAATTCGGATTATTCTCCTCTTTCACGAGTTCATCGGTTCGAAATCGAAACTGTTCCTGTTGTTTTGCGATCAAATTACGGATTCCACCCGCCACCTTTAATAATTTATTGATTGATCTATAAAGGCATATGGGACGGGAAGACAAACGCGACTTATACACGGTGGGCCATGAAACGTGATCAGCTAAGATTATTCTACTGCTAGTTGTTCGATTGAAAATTTTTTTTTGCTAGTATAAGATGATTGAAGGAAAGCTTTAAGATGATTGTATCACAGAGTTTTCAAGGTCATCTTCGTTTTTTATAGATAAACCTGTATTTTACATCCATCTTTCAGTGGATACTGAGACGAATTCGGCAAGCATCATAGCAAATATTTTTTCGTTAAAAATTATGTGGCGGCACTACTTCCTACATTCGCCATCAGAGGTCTACCGAGTTGACACCTTTCCCGCAACTACCTGAAGCCTTCCTCGTTCGTATATATACGTCCTTAACCGACCATCGTATATCCCCGCATCTAAGTCAGGGTCTGCTAGAAAGCCTTACTGACGAGTCCACTAGCAGGCCCAGGACGAAACGCTCCCTCTCCCCTCTCCTTTCCTTTTCACATTCTTCAGCCAACAGTTTACCGCCAAAATTACATTTAGGAAATTACCTTAAGCTTGACATATGTTATTAAGGACACTCTTCTGAGTAACCCCCACAATGTTTTAGCCGTCGCTCCTTTTTATTAAAAAGTTATTAGTAAAAAAAATTTGCAACATATACTACTTATGCCTACCGGTTCCTCAAACCACCTCCGATAAGTATAATGCTTCAGAGTTAGTTAGGCACAGTTCAGGAAAAAGGTATAATTGTTCTCTTAACAATTGTTTAATAACCATTCGATAACTTGAATTTTCTGAAGGTAACTCAGGAGGGAGACCTTCGGTCATTTTACTTATCAATATTACTAAAGTACGATACTAAACTTTTTTGATAATAACTTTTTAATAAAAAACTCAAGGTCATCGGAGCTGTATCCCGTAAATGTAACTTTCACTATTTTTTCATCTTCTAAACCATAGATTTATTAAGAAAATATCATTTACCTTAATTAGAACGATATTCAAAATGGTGTCTATCAGCTGCAATGCACTCGCGTAAACGATTAAGAAACGACTGCTTAGTTCTATTTATGACGCCTGCACTGATGGTTAAGCATAAAATGAAAACTTCGATCGAACAGCTAGCAGTAGAATAATCAATGTAAGCTGATTACGTTTCGTGGTTCACCCCGTATACCTGCGGGCCGGCTGTTTCACGCAGCTGCCTCGACAGCGCCGCGTCGACGTCCCGACGCTTCCTTCGCGAGCACAGTACATAAGTGTACATAGAACGTCTCGGTTGGAGGACCGCGGAGAGGCTCGTTAATTGCTGTAATATAATTACGCAGGTTCATAAGGAGATAACGCGACGATTAATTTTATTGTCTGATATTATAATTTTAATTAAAGAATTATTCGTTTAATTACGTTCACTCGTTAGGGAGATGTTTGTTCGAGGAACGGGAAGGGGAGGGGTTTATCTATAGTGTATTAGTGCAATTACATTAAGAAATTGTAAAATCACATTTTAGTACACATCACATTATAGATATAAGGTGTAGCGTTCGGATAATGGAAAAGTCACTTTTCTGTTACCAAATTTCATCTGTTTAAATGGAGATGAAGAAAATTAACGGTATACTACGTGGAATTTGATTCTATTAGAGAATCTTGAGTCTTTCGAAAAGGATAATACAGTAGAGTCTCCCGTGTCCGAACTAATACGGAGATATAAGGGGCCTGTAGCGTTCGGATAATGGAAAAGTCATTTTTCTGATACCGAATTTCATCTGTTTAAATGGAGATGAAGAAAATTAACGGTATACTACGTGGAATTAGATTCTATTGGAGGATCTTGAGTCTTTCAAAAAGTATAATACAGTAGAGCCTCCCGTATCCGAACTAATACAGAGATATAAGGGGGCTGTAACGTTCGAATAATGGAAAAGTCACTTTTCTAATACTAAATTTCATTTGTTCAAGTAGAGCTGAAGAAAATTAACGGTATACTACGTGGAATTAGATTCTGTTGCAGAATCGGAAGTCATATTCGGTTGACGTGGCAGTTAGTGTAGTAAAATGTACTCTCCCTTATCTCTTCTCACGATGCATAGAGACGACAGACCTGTTCCAAATAATTTCCACAAGGCACACACATACAGACACAGGGAGGTCGGGCTGCATTGCACTTTTCCTGTTGTGTCACGCATGCCGACGCATAACAGTACAACCGTACGGTCTCTCTCTACCTGCGAGCGGGCAAACACGCGCCTGTTTCAGAACGTCGCCGATATATCAACTAGATAAAATATTCGATACTTAATATTTTGCTGGCGGGAGGGCTTTTGTGTTTGCAAACAAACAACTTCAAGTGTTCTGAAAATATTTATAAACTACTACTTTAATTTTTATGTGTCAAACTTTACATATAGGAAAAGTGATTTTTCCCAATTTTTTACTATTATAGTTCTTATTTAAGAAAAACGTACTATTACATCAACCGCTGTCAGCTTTTGTTTTTGAACAGACGTGCTACTACGTCATCCGACATCAAAGTGTTAAATGCATGTCAGTACATCAGGGGACGAATGTACAGATCCGTTTCACAAGCATTGGTATACCTGTTGGCTCCATACGAAACGTGACTGTTGATCCAGTTAATCCCTACATCTCGATTTACTTGTTTGTAAGTAAGTTTATACTGTAATCTTCTTTCTATGACTTATCTTTTAAACTAATAATTTTTCGACGTGCACAGGTTAGGACTTCTTTTTATAGTGAATCGATCTTACGAGGTATCGGAATTAGGGCTGGGACTTCTTGTCGAATTTTTCTGTTTTCGAATATTCGGATACTTCAGTTGTTCAATTCTTGACGAATATAATTCGCATAGTATTCGAATATCAGAGTATCCGAACACTATTCGAATGTTTAAGTATTCGAATACTATTCGAATTTTTAAGTATTCGAATAATGATCAAGTACGTATACTACAAAATAAACAAATTTTATATTATATTATGTGTAGGTAATTATGCTTTTAACTTTATGTTTTAAACTTTGAAAACAATAACAATCTTAAAGAACTTGATTTATAACTCACATCATACCATTCGAATAGTCAAGTATTCGGATAGTATTCGAAAGTTATCCGTAGTATTCAAATACTTATAATATATTCAAATACTAAATTATTCCAATAGTACCAACCCTAATCGGAATCTATTAAAGAATCATCCTCTGTACTCATTTTGACCGTGCACGAATAGAAATGTCTCCGGGATAAGGTACGTCCGTAGTCGTATGATTTACCGTCAATTTCCATGACACGCAAAGCCCCCTGCTTTGCCTGCGACAATGATGTAGAACCTGTTTGAGAATAGTGCCCGAGGTCAGTGGTAGTTTTGGGTCGAAGAGTATATTAGCTTTACCGATAGGTGATTAAACGTATTAAACGTTTGTGACAAGATTAGTGAAAATTGCATAAACAAATACAGTAGGTGTACCAATTAGTAATTCCTTCTTTCGTTTACGTCACTAAATATTAGATGTTCGGTTTTCAAGGGGTCGTGCCTAGTCAGCAAGCCAAAAAAAGGCGATCTTTGGGAATCTTTTTGTCTCAGATCGCCTTTTTTGGCTTGCTGTACTATGACCCCTTAAGCAGTGTAAATTAAATTTCGGGAAAGATGAGTTTAAGATGAATTTATAATATTGACATCGTTATTCATAATATTAAAGTCAAAGTATTTTATAATATGCTTATCATTCAGCCGATAAAAGTCGAAAAACGGCTCATACAATGTTTGTTTACCTTTCCAATTCTCGATTTACTTTTACACGATTTGGAAATATCTTTTAAGTACCTTTAATAATATTTAATATTTAATTTCCTTTTAATATTTAAGTAATCCTCTAAGGGTTGTTAAACGTGCGAGTGTTTAACAGGTCTTCACGATATATTACGATAACCTATATTGCATAGATACAAGAGAACCATTTTCAAAGACAAAGGTGTAGTATCAAACGAACCCACGTAGTAATCGTTAATTACCGGTAACAATAGCGACAGCGTAAATTTATAGTTTCCTTTCGGTTCATAAAATATCTACGTTACAGTACCAAAGTGTCTTAATTGTACGATATTGTCTAAATTTATTTATGCCCGCTGAAGTAATTCATTAAGTAATCATTAAGAATTTTGTCATTAAGTGATCACTAAACTAGTCATTATTAATGTCTGAATTTGTCAAATTATCCTACGAATAGTTTATTCGCAGTATTCGTCGTAAAAATGGCTATTTTCTGCCGTCGATTATCATCATTAATAGACTGCGGCAGTTTGCGCAAACTTACAATTTTCTACACCAGTGTCATTTTATATAAGACAGTTAGCAGTCTAGTATATAAGTATATAAACTCCGTTTCACGTAAGAAGAGCCTCGTTTCGCGCATGGGACGGGATCTAAGACCGTTCATCGGTAGAAGATCGGCCGAGATAGCAAGGGGTTGCGCAGATCGGTCGAAAACTCGTTCCGATCGTTTATCGCAGT
>NW_015373923.1:9007218-9045432 GCF_001272555.1 Dufourea novaeangliae | reverse complement strand
ACTCTTTCTTATCTCATCGATCTAATGATTGGTCTACATGCCAAAATTTGCGCGTTTGCAAGAAATTAATGAACGTAGGCAATCGGTGCAAAATAATAAAACACTGGAAATATCCGTAACAAGGGATCAAGAGCGATCGGATCTATCGGTGTGTACGTGCGTGTGTCTATTGTTGTAAATGGTCGGCCCGTTCGTTATCGTCATTTTATTTCCTCATAATTGCAGACACGCGTGCAACAACGCCGGGTTTTCGTAATTAAACCAGGTATTATTTCCCGAAAACAGACCGGAATCTACACGCGCCATAAATTCACCGGGCCTCGGCGCATATGCCAGTAAAGGCGCGAGTTCGTCTGCTCTGCCCGCGTGATAATTAATCACACCCACGCCCATGTATCTGGCCGCAGTAATTAACTTTTGTCGGTGTCGCGCCGGGATGGGAGGGGACGGACGAAAAGTCAGAATCTGGGAACGCTGATTACCAACTTCATTAATTCGATACGCGACGGAATTGGGCGGGTGGTCAGGCGGGCAACAACGAGTTACATACATACATACAATTCCGTTTACCGCGCGGCGGAGGGACAAAAAGGAAAGCCGATACGCGCAATTTTATTCGACCTTACCGCGATTTAATGGAATTAATTACTCGTATGGTAAAATTGCGGAACGATCCGTAGACAATGGACCATTGCCCAGGGGGGGGGGGGATACGAAAAGAACGAATAAACGATTCGTGTTTGGTGTATGGAGAACGAAAACTGGCACAGAGATCCCTGGCGACTTTCGTGTTTCTGAGATTTATTGTAAAAAAAAAACAGATAGTGGAATAAAGGTTTAACCCTTTACAGTGTAATGACGACCAGGAGTCGCCACTAAGAATTGCTTCAGGTATTTTTTGTTTTCGCACTTCAGATTGCCTATAGTCAGCAACAGAATTCAATAAAAACTTGAAAAGTTATAGGAGCGCAATATAAGAAAGTAGGGATGGGTGATTATTTTAGTCTATTGTGAAATGGATATAAACGAAGAAACTTTTGAGCTAGATTTTGAAGTTTTTGGGGAACATTTTCATATTACCGATGTGAATGACGAAATTAAAAATACACGATGCAATTTAAAAAGAATATCGATGACCTTCAAATAACCTTGAAAACCACATCAAACGAAAAGTTTGTTTATACCATTACCTTTGGCCCATTAGCAAGAAAACTTTTGTCTCGGACATATTCTTCTACCTCGAATCCAGATATGCAGATGTTTCTCGTGACTGAAGCCAATATTTATAACGAATTTTCATCCGACATTAATTGGTATCGAATAAACGTCATCCTTCAATATTATTCAAAACATGAAATGTAATTTCACGAAATTCTATACCATACCTGAATCATTTTGTGAAATATTTCTCATTATACTCTCGAGTTACTATCTCTTAGAAACTCTCTGTAGAAAGCAAGACCTAAACAGCGTACATTCCATCGGTAGCAACAATCAAATCAAAACTCATCTGACCGCCCAAGGCTATCATCTCCTCTACCGATGCGTTACCATATCTATACAGCACACGACACCTTTCCTTCCTTCAGAAACAAACACCTCCTCTGTGACCTTGAACCCTACCGATCCAATCTGAATCCCATTATAATAAACCCTAGAACATTAGCTAAACTCAACACAATAAAATTCCAAGACTGTCAGAAAGCTTCTGGTTCCTCGAACCGGTGCAGTTGGTTCCATCATCTTTACAACGTTCCATGGCACACACACATCATCTCTGGTAGGGTTTTCCATCACCGTTCCACACGTGTGCGTCGTTCAAAGTCACCTGTCGACGTATCAAGCGGCGCAACTCTCTCCGTTCTTCCACCCTCTCTGCCACTATCCTCTTTCTTCTCCATCGTTTCTCGTTCCCTTCACCTTGAGCATTCCTACGCTGGAAGAAACACGGAAGAACCTTGGCATTGGGCTCTCGGCCGCCGCTTCCGGTCAATTTAACGCGCGTCCAGCGGTAGCGCTCGGCCGCATTTGCGATTCATCCACGCGGAGCGAGGCAGGTCGAGAGAGGGAGAGAGTCACGGTGATAAAAGGGATGAACGGTGAGTGTGTATGTACGAGAATCTCGATTGTGTGGGGGAGAAAGTGTGGGGGATAGAGACAATGTAGGCACAGGTCGAGGAGTCTGCTAGGAGGAAAAGAGGTGGTGCATTGAGCTTTGATATCTACATAGGGTGAGCCTAATACATACGAATACACCGATTCAGGGACAGATGCGTGCGTGAACACATACCTGTACCGTACATACTCGTGTACCTGTTGCTTATTCCATTGTTCCTCGGTGTTGGTCGCGTGTGCGTGTGGGTTTCTCATCTCTCTCCTCAGTCCTCTTTTCTCCTACACGGCCTTCCCCCTCGACTACTTGCGGGTATACAGGGTGTCCCGTATACGTGGTTTAAAATACTTTTCAGGGATGGAGGAGATAAAATGAACGAGTCAATGTCTCGTGACATTGTGCGTGACATGCTTCCAATGGTGAAGTAGTAACGTATTTAACCCTCTGTGATACCTTGGGTATTGGCACAAGTGAAATGACGCGCTTAAATGATGGAACGTAGGGATTGTTATTATAAGAATCTTATAACATTTAACTTTCAAAATTATTGGATTACGTAGTAGAGACCCTGGAGAGTATCCTCGAATATTTTCTGATTTTTTATAAAAGACCCAAGGGGGTGACGGAAACACTAAAACTAAAGGGGGTCATGGAAGGTTAAAGGTGGCTGGATGATTTGGGGGTTTAGAGTAGTTTGTGTATAGGGGTTAGACACGACATGAGAATAGTCTAGGTCTGGATTGCAGTTGTATTCGAGTACCTGAGTACCTTATCAAGAATTTGATTATTTATTACATTAAATATTCCTTTATGTTTTAAATAAAATAAAAACTTCATTGAGTTTCATTAAACTTTCTATTGTACTGAATTGTAATCTATCTATCTGCCTATCTATCGAATTGTAGTTCATCAGTAGGTTAAGGCCCTTCTCCCCTTTAGCAAACCGAAAAGAAGGTGATATTTAGGAATTTTTTTTAAAGAAAGCAAAGAACATATGGTAAAAAAACTTCCTGGCCTTAACTTATTACACATTCAAGTAAACAAAAAAAAATTGTATTTCAATATTTGTGCAGCCTGGCAAATTGTAGGTGGCGCTAATCGTGTTGACTCAAAATTACATTGTACAAACGTCCCCACGTTATTTCAATGTAGAGTAATCCGAAATAAAAATTTCAAAAAGTTTATTGAATGTTACTCCAACGTCTGTCGTACGACCCATCATGGATTAGAAAAAATAACATGGCCGCATTTGGTATTAAATTTTACGTATATTGTGAATGACAAAAACATTTTTCCTTCAAAATTTTCAACAGGAGGTCATACGATAGCTGATTAAATTGCAAAAACAATGCCACAAGAATGTTAATTAGCGCCACCTATAATGGAGGAAAATTGAAACAAACTTTTTTTTATTTATCTGAATGTACGATAAATAAAAGCCAGGAAGTTTTTATACATCTATTTTGTTCTCTGTAAAAAAAAAATTCCTAAGTGTCACCTTCTTTTCCATCCGCTAAAGGGGAAAGATGCTTGAACACGTTGACTGCCACAGTGAAAAAGGCCGTACGTAGCCAGACACACTTTATTTCGTTTTTTAAGTTATAAATTGTCGAAAATATTTGTGTTTAGTTAATAGAGACTGTAGGTCTTGTTCTAAATTATACAGCGATATTAATTTCATGCAAACATTTTATAACAGTGTTTAAATAATCCAGACACTTTTTAATGTACGTGTCACTCATATCTGGGTGACGTGGCAGTCAAAGTGTTAACACGTTGACTTCCACAGTGAAAAATGCCGTACGTAGCCAGACACACTTTATTTCGTTTTTTAAGTTATAAATTGTCGAAACTATTTGTGTTTAGTTAATAGAGACTGTAGGTCTTGTTCTAAATTATACTGCGATATTAATTTCATGCAAACATTTTATAACAGTGTTTAAATAATCCAGACACTTTTCAATGTACCCATATTTGGGTGACGTGGCAGTCAAAGTATGGTGTAGATCAATCGAAGATCGGATGAAAATTGAACGAATGCTACTTCGTCCGACAAATTCGAACTCTAAAAGAAATGCCAATTTCACACGTACTGAATCTAATAACATCATGGTACACCCTGTGTATACCCCGGTCACTATCACCAGACATCCCCGATTCGCCAACACACCCGCAAAACAAAGTATATTTGCGGAGGAGGAGCACGATTCCACGTTTACCACCTCCTTTCCCGCCTAGTACATACCCTTCTGAAATACATACACACACACACAGAGAGACAGTCGTGACGAGAAGGACGCGCCAGGACGCACTTTGCCGGCGGTTATCCCTGTGCGCGTCGAGTAGAGTAGGGCGGATATTTATGTATGCGGTGGATAAACGGTCGCGGAAGGGGTTGGCGCGTTCGTGTGCATCGTACCAGTACAGAAGCTAATGCCTGGAGATCTTGCGCTGGGCTAAGCCGCCTCCTTGCATTCATGGCCCTTGGCTGTCTTCCTCTTCCGTTCAGCTGGTAACGTCCAAGAAAGAGAGGAAGGGAGATATGGCTCGCGCACCGAATCCCCCTTTCTTCGGGTCCTCCTGGCCCTTACGTGTACATAGTCGGGGCGTGTTAACGTTTACGCGAGAGCCACGAGAGCAGAAGTTTCCTCCATTCATAACCGTGGAAGTGGATGCCGGAGCGTTGGGTCCCTCGACCGCCTTCGGGCTGTTGCCCATCCGCTCCATGTATGTATATGTATGTATATACAAGCTGGATATCGCTCTTCGCGAGATGGTAAATGTAGGTTACACCGGTGACGACTCGGGCGAGTCCCCGTTACCCGTTTCGCTTCCCTTGTGTTTGTCCCGATCGCGATGTAGGTTGCCCTCGGTGTCCGTGGGAATACTACCAAGGTCGTTCGAAGACGCTCGGGACTGTCCCTCTTGCTCACGACCTTTTCACGTCGATTTCTAGTTGGGGCAGAGGTTATACAGCACCAGTCGTTTCTTCTCTGATACTGTCCGACACGTTAGCGTCTGTTGTAGCATATCTGCGGTCAGAGAGATTTTTCTATGTGAGAACAGGTGCCACGTGGGTTGCTGGCGAGTCGTTTAGAATAGACGTGGTTAGTTGCTTGGATGAATCCCTTGACGTTTACGCACCGATCACAAACAAAAGTCCCTAATTCCGGGGTTACTAGCTTTTGGGCCGTACGTCCCAAATATATGGATATTATATGTAGGCTAAAAATCAGGCGACAACGTGCTAATGTCTTTTGGAAGTTTGTTTTCGTCAGTATCGTCCATCCAATGAGACGAGGCAGTAACTTTAAATAAAGGTGGTGAACATTTAGGTGGGATAACGGCAGAGACGGTTGCCTGTCAGTAGCTGGGCTTAGCATACGAATGTTTTGGTTAGTTTTATTGCTTTGTCTTGTTGGATGGACCATTAGGTTTATTTGCTTTCGGTATGTTGGAAACATTAGCTGGAAACTTCGATTTTTGTCTAAGAACTGTATTTCTCATGTGCTGTCTGCAGTCCATCGTAATCATTTTATTTTTCACAGACACTACTGACTACCTAGTGTCCAATAGGCTGCAGTGCCATGATCCTCTAATTTTCTTAAACAACGTATCTTCATATATGTCTTAATATGGAACGTAAATATGTCTTAATATTGTTTCGTAAAATAATTTCTATGTGATCAGGATATTATATAGAACCTTTTTTGACGGTGAGCAGGCAGAAGTATCGAAATAATAGGATAGCTAGGCCCGATGCCACGCAGTCCAACCGAAAATTGCCCATAGTGCAATATTTGCATGTCAATTGCCAATACGTCTCTGACCGTGATTCCATGTTGAAATAAATTGCGTCTACATATTGGCGAATCAAGTGGATAGTATCAGCTAGGATTGATATCACATCGTTTTCACTTTGTCGGTAGAGCAATTAGGCGGACCGCAGGATATTTTGATTGTAGAGCTACGTTGTTGGGAAACCTGAATTTTGGGTCGATAGAGACTTTGCTTTATGAAGTGTCTCTCTGTTCGAAATTAGTTCCCGTTGATCAGTTTTTAAGAAGTTTCCGGGTTGGTCACACGACAAAGGCACCCGTCTATCAACCTCGTCCAATTTATGACTTTATTATCTTTCTACCCTCCGCTGTAGTCTATCATTATCACCCTTGTTACTCCATTTCGATCTTTTCCTCATCGAGAAGTCTGACTGAAGAGACCTCTAGCCTCAGTATTTTGTGGTCTCGATTATTATACAATGCTTCCTGCCTGTCTTTACCCACCAAATCTAGTCAAGTTTCGTGCCATTCCATTTGAATGCATTAACTGACACCAGTGTTAAATTACCCATGCAATTTTCGTCTTCCACGACTTCTAACGAACCACTCCTGTTTCCCCCTTTGGAGCTATAAGGTAATCTCTACCAGGCTCAACATTAAAGTAGACAATCGAAATAGTTACTCTGCCAGACGTTACACTGCGGAGAATTCTCATTCGGTCAGGACTATGTTTCACAGCTCAAGCTATAGTCGTGTAAATTTCAAATTTCTATTACCTTATGAAATAAATGATCGATGATCTGTCTGGATCTCTAATCTAGATTCTCGATTCCACGGTAATTTCTCTGTTCGGAATCGTTCAAATTATGCTCGAAACAATTTCTCGTACCATTCAAAAGAAACGAGATACATAGTCCAGTTGGCCTTTTTCAGCGGCGGACACCCTGTATAACGAGAACCTTTATCGAGTTCCACAGAAAGGAACAGAATAGATGGAAGAATGGCCAACCTGACAAGTGGCGCCCCGTCGCTTAATCCCCCGTACCGCGGCCACACAAAGTTTAGCATAAGACAGCCACGCGTTCTGTCTCTCTTCCAGCTCTGTCCCTTTTCCCACCGCGTGCTCGGTCTCTGTTTCTCTCCGTTTGCTGTTTAAGGCCGGGGATCGGGTATTCCGAAAGTGCCCTGCCCCCCCTCCCCCTTCACCGGTTGTACGTGTGTACGCGCTTTACTGGCGTACAGAACCGAAGACAGGCCGAGAGAGAGAGTGGGTGGCAGGATCCAGGCTAGAACCGATGCAACAGGTTCTCCCTAAAGCTCAAATGACACGCTTCGGGGGATTTTCGCGGAACGACTGTTTTGCGTCCCTGGCGATCGCCCGATGATATTGCTGTTTGACGATACAGTCGAATTGGGAGATTTATTTTTTTAAATTAACGGTTCAGTTGCTGTGTCGACGTTTATGTTGTTTAGCGACATGGACTTGTTGATATACGATTGTAGTTTACGATTAGATAGAGTCGTGTTAGGAGGTATATTGCTTTGGATTCAGCTGAGAAGTTTCTCAACATTGTCTGTTGTCTTGAGGAATTCCTTTATTAAGTTTGGGAGTTCAATCCGAGTTGCCTGTATCGTTCAACTTAACACTTTCATCCCCAGTGGTACCATACGGCTACGTATTCTAGATTATGAAATAAAATATTAGTACTGTAAATCTTCGAGGAGTGTTCGAAGGCTGAAACGGATACTAGTGGCTTCGGTATTGCAAGCTCTATCACTGTGCTAAACCACATCAAAAGTCTTCAAGGTCATCGATGTTTTTTTAAATGGGACTACATACTTTTATCAGCGTGGCGTAATAGTTGAGATCAAGACCAATCCAATGTTTTATAATAATGTGACCTTCGTGCGACCTTCAATACGAACCAATCATAAATTCATGACAGTAGATTTAAATAATAATATACCTACGATAAAGAGATACAGAAATGTATCGAGTTTGATGGACATCACTTCGAGCATTTATTAAAATAAATTCTCTGCACATCAAAATCACGTGAGATACTAAAGGCGTACACATTAGCTGGGACACCCTCTATTTCCCATTACTCGTTCTTTGCGTATGTTCACCCTTAGACATCGCTTATGTTCATTATCCAAAAAAAAATTGGCAAAATATGATCTATTTCTCCTCTACTTCGAGTACCATCTAGACACAGATAAAAAGCCCAATGAACGGTCAGAAAACTTCTACATACATGTCGCCACACGGCGTAACAACAGCTAAGGTCAACGTCCCCTCAGCATTCCCGCGTGGGAACCGGCTGCCATTCGCGCATTGGTCGTTCCCTCGAAGTTTGGAAACCACGTGGTCGAATAAGTTTCTCGAGCCGGGTCACGACGACGTGCATACGTCACGGGCACAGCTGAGAGAGAGAGAGAGAGAGAGAGAGAGAGAGAGCCTCTTTCATCCACGTGAAATACCGTTTCCTTCATGTGTGCGTGTACACAGCACACCTATACTTATACGTTTGGAGCACAGGCACGTTCTTCGTGCGTGTATCCGCCAAGGGGATGAATGCAGGGTGTGTGGAGATGAATATGTGAATATGTGCCATGCGAGCGAAGCGGTCGAACGAAAGTGAAAACGGCGGGGGAGAGTTGGAGGGCCTCTTCCTACTCTTCCACCCCCAACCACCTCCTCCTCATCCTCCATCGTTCTCTTTCTCTCTCTGTCCCTCCGCTCGATGTATCGCATCCCGGTATGCAGAGCCATGCACCATTCGGTTCGATGTATACGGGATAGATGTGGAGCGAGGTCGAGCTCCGGTTTACTGACTCACCCCTCTTTCACCCCGCTTTACCCTGCCGCGTCTGGCTCTTCCTACGCTGGATATCCTAGTCGTAGAATACGTATGAACGAATCGTCCGTGACGTGAGTTCCGACACCGGGGGTCCTGTTCGGCTTTCGATGGATCCCGAGAAACAAAAGCTACGGAATGATTATCTGGATAGAGGACCTAATGAGTGGAACTGCTAGTTCGTTTTTCATTCATAGATTTGTTGACATGTGATCGACCACGTGGCGGTATTACCAGGGCTGGATTAACCATTAACTCTTGTCCTATGATTTTCTTACTGTCTACAGTCTCTAGTATTACTTTATCATCGATAATTTCTCAGAAACAAAAGGAATTCGTTTTTCAGTCTTTCCCAATTCGATATTTTTTTTTGGGAACAATTCTGAAGATATAACGTTGCGATTATATTCACGAGAATAGTTAAATTGGATGATGCAATCTATCTATTATTGTATTATTGTAATCCTCTAAATATCGAATTCTGTATAAATAGCCGTCATTTTGTTAATTGTACACGTAAATAATTTATTCTGGTATAGAGGATAGCCATTCGCATATAAATTAGGAATCCGTTTCAATTTTGTGGTTTGGTTCAGTCTATGAACTGAAATCACATGCCCCGACAAGGCAACAACGTTTCAAGCTGCATACTGTCCTTAGGAAAAACATATTAATACACCAGTTATTTTACCATTACAACATTTCTTTGTTCTTCAAATGTATGAAAATTAATGTATAATAATAGAGACACCTTGAACCACCGAAAGAGTGGGTAAAAAATAATACCGTTTCGTCGATTTTTATCAATACATACAGTAAAAACTCCATGAGAGTTGGATAAGAAGTTCCTCACGAGACTTTCTACTTCACAGGAGGGAATCTGTCAAACGCATTATTTACTTTTAATACTCCACGCATTATTTGAATTTCGGCCAAAAAATAGATTTGTGATGTGTTGAGAGGATTGATGGTGCACCGTAAAAGTATCGAAGCAATCCCGAATTTAAAACTCTCACGGAGCCTTTACTGTATATATAATTCCAAATCTCCCAGAAAGATTAGCCGAAAAACAAACCATTTAACGGAATCGATATCTCTTCCTATCAGTTCGGATAATTGAGGTTCCGCTGTACCATTCGTTACAGAACATTCTGAATGGAACGCCTCCGATATCAGTCTTCATCGTCTCACTCGATCGTAAAGCCCCTCGTCTCCCTAATGGCAACGACCTTTGCATTGTTTCTTTTAGCCGATCCTCTACCCCATCCCCCCTCCTCCGATCGGTCGCGATTACGTCCGCATTCTAAGCCGTATTACGACGGGCGCACAGGTGGAACACGCGCCCGATTACGTAAAACACGCTCGGTCCCGCATCCATAATGTACGAAGCGCGGCTGGAAACAAACACGTCCCCGGCTACCTCCGCGGATACTGTTCGTTCGGCCACGGCAGACACAATCCTATCGGTTCGATCTCACGTGGCCATCGTCTGTCTCGCTTGCTCACGCGCCCGCGTGCTTGTCCACTCGAATAAGGCGCGATGCAAGGCCGCTGTCTAAACTTGTCCGGCGATGAAAACTTGGCACGAAACATCCCAGTGACCCCATTGTCTGCCTCCACGAAGCAACACGGCGTCACGTCGGTTCTCACCCTCGAACCTCTCTCCGGTTGCATTAAGCCCGAATTAACAAAGGGGATAGGATATACTTACCTACGACCCCTGACCTGCCCAGAGCCCTCCTCGCCCATTCGACTTTCTCGATCCTCCACTCGCCCCCCTCCCCCACATCCCTTCTTTCACGGCTGGCGTGTTCCTCCTCTTCCGACTGTGTATACACACCGTTTTATGACCCCTCCCTTCTGTGTACCGGGGGCCATTTGTTTCTAACTGCGAAACAGAACACCCAACCGTCCCCACTCCGTTCTGATGCGACAAGACCGCGCGGATAGAGAGAGCAACAGGTCCTCGAGGATGCAATCACACGTTTGCCTTGCCGCTTCAGCCACCACTTCCGGCCACTTTCTATGCCTCCAACAAACCACCCGGGTAAGGGATATAGAATGTCCCTTGGGCGTTGCTTCCTGTCTCAAGGACGAGGTAAAGACGCGACGCGGAACGGGAATTGGGTTAGCGGGGCTTCCGGGATCGATGGCTGACTGGGCTATGAGTATATGTATACACGCGTGTTGTTCGACGAGCCAGGCTAACCGTGATGGAATTATGCGATTTGTGGCGTTTCGGGTTGTGTATACCGGGTGTCGTCGCGAAGTAGCGGTCTGCAGGACATTGATGGTCTGAATCGGACACATGGGCTACTTTGATTGGTTTTGGGACCAAATTATCGTTGTGTCTTCGAGTCAAGGATCTAATTAAATAGCAATCAGTGAAGTAATTAATATTCAAATTCCTGCTACTTGTCTGGTCGATTCGAGCACATATGGGGTGGCGTAACCCAGTAAATCTTCGATGAGTGCTCGATGGCTCCTCGGCATTGACAAGGAGAACTCCCCAGGAGTAACGTTGACTTTTTAGTTCGGTTTAGCACATTGATAAGGTTTGGAATTCTGAGGCTAATAATATTTATTTCAGTCGCACATTAGTTTATGAAATATTTATTGTTCAGTGCCGGGGAGCCTTCAAATGCTCATCGAGGATTCACTGTATATTTCAAATATATAGGGTGAGGCACCTAAAATAGACCATTTGAATATCTTGGCTGTGACTGGTGATAGAAAACAACGTGTCAGACCAAATTTGAGTGGCAGCGAGGAGCACATCATTTTTTATAGGTGGATGCGTAGAGGTCATATGAAGGTCAGCTTCGTTTCTTTAGATGGAAAAACGTTTTAAATATTTGACTTTGTTTTTTTTTTTAAATGGAATGATATAAATATTACGACCTAATAGTTGGAGGAGCGGAAGAGACGATGAAATTGAACGAGGGTTGTCTGTTTCATTTTCAACTGTTTCCATTTACATTTCGACGTTGTTCTTTCCACTTGGATGGTGTCACGTGTTTCATTGAAGATTAATCAAGAGTATGAATGCACATGTAGTCCGCAGTATTATTAAGTAGTAAAGCTTGTACATCCAATTAATTCAATTATCTACTCTTATTATTAATACATGATTTTAATTCTGAAGTCAATAATTATTCTATGAATTTGTGGTTGGTCGACTCTGTTGCAGATAACCTGAAAAAATCAAAGTCGATTTTTTCGTAACGTAACCCCTCTTTGCCAGATCACGTTACATGCAATTCTATGTAAAAAAAAAAAAAACAAATTTTACCTTCGTATGTCCTGTACATATCCACGCTACAAATGCATTTACTTCCATCAAATTATTTCCCTAGGCCAAAACCATTCGGCTTTTATCCAAAACATTTTTTCGTTGGTACCTATCGTTGGCAATTTTGAAGACACTTGCAGGGGATCGATTTAAACGACACACTCTGTACATACGCGGGGACGGAAATAAATCGACGGATCACGAGTTACAGCATTCGGCCCGGTCTCGGAGGGGATTTTATTTTATTTTTTTTCCCCTTCAAACTGGGTCATTGTGTGACGCCGCCGCGGAAACTATAAATCTTCCCGCGGGCGTTTGCAAGGAACTTGACCTTGCCACTTGAACTTGCCCCCCCCCCTCCATTCCCCTTTCCAGTTCGCCGAGGCTTGAACCGCCATATAACTTCGCCCAGTCATTCTTCTTCCCCAGACGGATCGCCGTAACTTGGAATCATAAACTTCCGAGAAATAAAGGATTCGCTGAGAACTCCCCTTCTGCTATACATGTGCGACATTCCGGGGCCATTTACCTCTGTCTGCTTTTCTCTCTCTATCTCTTGTTGCGTTTGTGAATACAGGGTGAAACTAAGTAATACGTCCTCAGATTGACAAAACGTCACGCTATTGTCTTACACACATACACACTGAGGTAAGGATAAAATTGTTCAATTTCGAATTTACAGTGGCGGACGAAAGAAAGGGTAAATATTTATTACACGGTAAGGGAGCAACCTCCAAATTGATGATTTTTGAATATGTTGTCAAGGTCATCACCCTGAGTAGTATTGTAAAGATTTTAGTAAGGTTTCTTTGTTTGTAACAAAGTTATTATTAAAAAAAGTTTAGTATCGCACTTTACTAGAAGTGGTTAGTAAAATGACCTATGACGTTGACCTTAACATATTTTGTTGAAGCTTGTCTATTGGTTTGGAAGATGATACTTTGTTTTTGTTTGTAATTTTTAGAAAAGAAAATGCTGTGCTTTGGACTTCAGCGCATTGAAATCGGTTTGAAGGCTAAACTTGTAAATAATTATCTACTCAAACTTTTTTATAATAATTTTTTTACAAATGGGGACTCCAATTAAAGCCTTCACAATACTATTCAGGGTGATGCTCTTGACAACGTATTGACAAATCATCGAAATCGGAGGTGTCTCTCTTATTGTAAATATTTACCAAAGAAAGTTTAACACTTCCAGTGCATTAAATTTAATCGGGAGTCAGTTAAATTTTATCGGGATGCTAACTTCACCGTTTTAGGTATTATTTTTATATTCACGTATGCTAAAAGTGGATAAAGTAGGCACTTCAGTACATGTATTTTTTTTATTTAAAGAACCGAGAATCTTGAAATTTCACTTGTAGCGATAGGTATGATGTTTCAAACACTTCCACGGTACTTATTAAAACACGTAATTGATCATACGAGTATCATCAGACAATAATTACGTGTTTAATCGTCGCAAACATTTGAATGTCCCGCCGCCAACGGTAATTATTTTTCCGCGGAAACTATTTTTCCGTGTAACATTCGGCGTTTCTGTTTTTCCGGGAAATAACGAAAAACGATACGCGCCGGTCGCTCACGTGCAAATATTGATACTAAAATCCTATTTACAGGATCACGCTGTGCGTGTACGTTGGACACAATACAAATTTGGGTTCACTTATTCGACGAGAAGTGAACTGTAATTTTTTTTAACCGATAACATCTAAATGGATATTTGTCGATGTTTGAAAAAAAACTGTATTTATTTTTAATATTACCCAGAAAACTGTCACAGTAATAAAATATATTTTTCTGCTCGACATGGGATCGCTGTCCATGGTGTGACACTTAAGAAGAATTCGTATACGAACTTCATATTTAGACTGCGGATTTTATGAATTTATATCATACAAACGTATGTGCAATACAGTGACGGAAATTCGATCGAGTTTACTAAATTTTTTATTTTATTTCTATCCCTCTAAAATCTCCAAAACAAGAATACATTTTCAATTTTTACTCTTGCCTTGTAAATCATTTCATTAATGACATTTTGCATAAAAATCCTAATCCCTAATTTATAAGTCATACTAATAATTCGTTCATCCTTTATGATTTCACCACTAATTTTATATGGATCATTATTTAAATTTGATGTCGCAACACAAAACACACAACTTAAAAGGTAGCTACGATTAATTATATTTTCACCACCAATGAAATGTTTAATTTGGGATGTTGCACACACGAATTAACAAATTTCGTTTATGGAAATTCGCATTGTTCTTTCAATTCAAATCACAGATATCAGTTTCAAGCAAATTTCAAGCTGTTAAAAGCTACTGCGTATTTGCGGTATTTGAACTGTAAACAACTACAAACTAAAGACCTACTATCAGTAGTTTTCCATCCTACCACCAGGGGGCCAAAATCTAATCCACTCCTCCATCGACTTTCCCAATACCAATAGACCATTTCGTGCCAAAGCACTTCAATTTTCATCGTAATCCTTTTTACACCCTTTCGAAATTAGGGGGTGTGTTTACCAAAAACAAGAAGGCCTTCCAAAAAAGACCCAGTCGTTCGATGCTCGACCATAAAAAAACAAACATTCGATCACCGTTTCCAAAGACAAACAATCGAAATCAGCCACGAGACCAAACGCGTATGTGACAAGGTTGCATCGGGAAAGGTATCGCGGGGAATTAAGCGAGGAAAACGGCCACCACCTGTAAAACGTCGATAACCCTGCGGAGAAGAGATGAAAGGGCGAGAACGAGGGGGGCTCGTAACGGCCCACGGAGAGTGGTGTAGAGTACATGTGGTCCAACAGTTTGCCGAGGTGACGGCGGCGTCGTGGCCCAGGCGATATAGGGGCAGGTCAGTGATATATCCAGTCGGAGTTTAAACGGTTGTTCGCCTCGGTA
Source organism: Dufourea novaeangliae (assembly GCF_001272555.1). Lineage (NCBI taxonomy): Eukaryota > Metazoa > Arthropoda > Insecta > Hymenoptera > Halictidae > Dufourea > Dufourea novaeangliae. Next base: position 9,030,470 of record NW_015373923.1, on the reverse strand, counting down.
TTTACAAACTCTCCCGATGGCCAGCGAGGGCTCTCGAACAGGGCTTGTAAGCACGGGAACAAAACAAATCCGGCCACGGGTTTCTCTAGCCAGCTAGGTAAACTAGGGATTACACCGCTGATTCTGCGTCCCTCGATCAACACGGTATTAGGGTGAAATGGAGAGGGGTAATTGGTGGTCAGTTAAGCAATAATTGTAACAGAGTCGAAATATGAGGTGAAATAATTTTGTTTTTGTTCAAGCCTAGATCACTATCCTGTGACTTGAGTTATTAGTAATCATTCGGGACAATTATGACTGAAAGAATATACGTGATATTTCAGAGAAATATTGTTTTTATTGGGGCAGAAACTTATGTTATAAGTATTTATATTAGTCAGACTTGAAAATAATGAAAAATTAAGAGAGAGATTATTTAGCATAATCTGGAGACACGACAATATCGACGGCAACGTTTCCTGATTTCTGGGAATCGCGAATTCGAAGTTATAGCTTTTATGATGGTTTTAGTTATTTGGGCTTAAAATTGTGAATGGTCGTATTGCTTACTCGGAAATATTGGAAAACATTCAATTTGAATCACTTGTACGTAACCTTAGAAATCATTCTTTGTTTTGCGTTCAGTATCAGAAAAACGGGAAATTTAATCAATTACGGTACATTTAAACGTATTTAGACCTAACCCAGGTCACTTTTATTACTTGATAGTAATTTTTTGTTTTGCTCACCGTGCTTTAATATCCTTTAAAGAATTAGTATTTCAGACTTTCAGAAAATTCGTGGTGCTTTGTAACATTTACTACGTATTCGATAAGTGCCCGAATACTTATGAGCGATAGCGTACAGTAAACTCTCGATAACTGCTCGGAAGGAACTCCGCGTAAAATATTTGTGTTTCATCTCCTCGACTGGAGGTTTCCACACAGGAAGCACGACACGAAATGTAGTTCATGAAATGACAATTAATGAAGTGCAGAAATTGTGTCCCTCTACGATTACTGCTCCAAAGTAGTCCGGAGTTTCGGGCGTTAATCGAGGATTCCTTGTATACCTTCACTGTGAGGGATCCTCATCGCTGATTCAAGACCATCATCTTTTCTCAATTGTACAAGGCTGCTCCGGAAAAATAATAATCTTCGTTAAGTTAATACTTCTCATTATTACATTTAGAGATAATCCATTTATAACTGTTTCATTGAAATACGCCGATATTCACACGAGAAGCTTAAAACCCACGGTCGTCACTAAACTGATCTAGCATCAGTTATCCCCGATTATAAGACTGTAGCAAGAGCTGTGTTCTCTCTGACTGTAGCGAGAGTAAATTCTCGATAACTGCTCGGAAGGATCTGTACGCAAATACTTCTGCTTCGTCTCCTCTGCTGGAGGTTTCCACACAGGAAGCTCCAGTCAAAATGGAGTTCTTGAAGCGACAATTCACGAAGTGCAGAAATCGTGTCCCTCTACGATAACTGCTCCATAGCGATACCGAGTTTCGAGGCGATTCAATGGAAGATTTACTGTGTGTCCTCAGTGTTTGGTATCCTCGTCGCTGACTCAAGGAGACGAATAAACCGTGCTGCGGCTCGTGGCCGTCGCTACCCCCCGGTAGTTATTATGCGTGGGGCGAGTTTCAAAGACCCCGTGATCGCAACCTAACAATCAGGGCTTCGGGTAGTTAGTGGGGCTATTAGCCCCGACGTAGTTGTGCCGCCCAGTAATCAACGCCCTCCCCCCCTTTCCCCCTTGCTCGTGATAGCTGGCGAACGAGATCGGGGCAAGAGTGAAACAGAGACGGGATAAGGGCGGCGCGCGAGGATACATACACGCTTTCGAGTCATTGAAACCACCGTGACGGCATAATTGCCCTTAATCGAGGAATCGTAACAGGATGTTAAGTAGGTGACCCGGTAGCACGAGATGGGGCAGCGTCGATCGGTAGGGGGTGTAGAATGCTCTGTCTCTTTCTCTCTTGAGTAAGGTTTACGATCTATCTAAAAAGGATCGTTTGCCCTTGAAGCAGTTTATGTTAGCAGTGTAAAGGTATATGATATATATGTACCTTTCGACGCCCTTTTCAGAGTGGTTTATGAGGCTGTTGGTTTTCGACTAATCGTGGAGTTTAACCCTTTCTCGCCTCTGGTTTTATGACTTCGAGGACTGACGGTGGGTGAAGCTTGTGTAAAACGGGTAGTTGGGATTTGATGGAACCTTGCGTGGAAGAAAGAGAGGATAGATGAAAGTGTACCTTTTAAGATTGTTCGCATTGTGTTCCTTGGATGGTGATAATTTTCGAGCGGGTTGGTAATTGGAAGTGAATGTGGAAGAGGATGTAGTTGGAATTGTACCTTTTATGATATTTTATGTTTCCTGTTTGGCAAGTAGTGTTCGCGCGAGGTGAATGATTGGAAATTGTGGCCTGATGATTCAAGTATTTATTGTCATGTGTTTTTGACCGTTTGGTAGGTTGAAATTAATTTGCTGTAGGTGCTATTTTTTAATGGAATTTAAAAGAAATTTAGAAATTTCGTAAGCAATGTAACTGGAATTAAGAAATACAAACATTCTTATTCCTGTTACATTGCTAACCAAATTTCTATATGTATAGGTACATCGTCGAACATACACTTATTCGAATCATTCATTTTACTTTGTTTTTTCTTGTCTGAAGCAACCCTGGAATCAGAAACATGCATTCTTTAATAAAATATTCCCTAATTTCCATTTCAACATTTTTATTATATTAAGAACCACAGAGGGAAGATGACTCCGTTGGCATTAATGCGGGATAAATGACGTTCGCTAAACTGTACAGTATTCCGTTACTCACGTCACGCCGAATTTTTCACCGCACGATTTAATAATCCTTCGAGCACGAAACTTTCCTTTTTCAAAAAAACCATCCATCGATTTCGTCCGTCTAAAGGTCGCCGAACAGACCAGATTGAAAAAGTTTCATTCATTCGCGGTGAACTGGGTCAGCCAGCGTGCGACTTATCGGCGGGGGGGGGGGCTATCGATATCACACACAGTTATAAATAGTTATGGGCTCTGAAGCACTTTCAATCGTTTTGAATATGTATTCGTAGCGAAAAGTTCGAATAACTTTCAATTTACACGCAAACATGATTCGATGCTTCATACACTTGACAATTTTGTTCAGTCTTCCATTTTGAGTTTCGATTTCTTGAATTTTTAGAGAGTCGATAAAGTCTGACAATCTTGAAAGTTTTGATAGTTCTTAAAGTCTTAAAAGTTTTGATCGGTTTTTTTTCCAAGACTTCCAAGACTTTCAAGACCTTGAAGACATAATGACTTTCAAGAACAAAGACCTTCAAGACTTTTGTGCCTTCAGTACTTTCAAAACTTTGAAGACATTCAAGGCCTTCAAAAACCTTCAAGACCTTCAAGATTACTGTACCTTTCAAGACATTCAAGACTTTCAAAACTTTCAAGACTTCTATACTTTTCAAGACGTTCAAGATTTTCAAAACCTTCAAGACCTTAAAGAGTTTTAACACTTTCAAGATTTCCAAGACTTTCAAGGCCTTGAAGACATTCAAGATTTTTGTAACTTTCAAGACTTCCAAAACTTTCAAGATCTTCAAGACTTTTAACACTTTCAAGATTTCCAAGACTTTCAAGACCTTGAAGACATTCAAGATTTTTTGTAACTTTCAAGACTTTCAAAACTTTCAAGACCTTCAAGACCTTAAAGACATGCAAGACCTTCGAGACTTTTAAAACTTTCAAGATTTTCAAGACCATCAAGAGTTTTTAAGTATCGATTCGTATTTGAAATAATTCGAGTCCCCTCAGTATGGAAATACTTCAAATCGTATCGAAATCGAGATCCAAACGCCCGTCACTACTTACGAAGTTCACCCCCTCCCCCTGGAGAAACATTGGGGTAATGCATAACATGCGGCGCAGGCAGACATCGGCAAGTTTCCAACTATGCGTCGCACACCGTGAATGTTTTCACGACAGGGTGATCCCCGTTGTCGACGCGAATAAACTTACGGAAAGTTTCAAGGTCTCTTCCCGTCTACGGACGTTCGCCGCGAGCGAGCGCGTGCACGCGAGCGATCAGGTGTTAGGTAATCTTGTTAACCGGTGGTATCCCCGTGTGCCGCATTTACATTTCCGTGAATGACGACGGTGCGTAAATGAAAATCGATCGATTAAATTCACCTCTCTGTGTGTACCGAGTATTATGTAAATTCTATTATCTAACAGAGCCGTTCGGTTCAGTGACAATTGTAACAGTAATTCACGTACGCTTGCTCCTTCATTCAACAGACGTGTACTTTAAACTACGATGGCCGTTAATTGCGTGATTATTATTCATTGGGTTCCCTTGAAAAGTACTCTGATCAGTTTCTTTTTTTTTTGTAACAGCTCGAAGATGTTTCGAGTATAAAAGTGAAACTTTTCAATTAAATTGGTATTGTAAATTGCGTACTATCTTGATTTAGTGGTGATTTTTTCAGATTTTATTAGTATTAACTGTGCTATTAGTATTTACCGAGATGATCAAACAGTTTTGCTTTATTTTTGTAAGAATCAAAGATATTTTTACACATGAAATGAAAACATTATTGATATTGTATTAATTGTTTCATTTAACTAGTATTCTGACAGTTGCGTTGTTATTATTATTATTATATTATTTGTTATTTTATTCCAGATAAGTGTATTCTCACCCCTCGTGATACGGCTGCCACATTAGGGAAAAGAATGAAGACATTCGCACCGATCAGTATGTTCCGGTGAGTAATAAAAATTTTCAAAAAATGTCAGCCATAATATATAGGGTGTCCCACCTAATATGAGCACCTTTAGTATCTCACTTGCCTTTGATTTGCCGAAAATTTACTTTAATAAATGTTTAAAGTGATGTCCATTCACTGCGATCAATTTTCTCTCATACATTCATAGAATATTCTATTATAGGTCATTGAATTGGTCTTGATCTCAACTATTACGCGACGCTGATAAAAATATGTTGTCCCATTTAAAAAAAACATCGATGACCGTGAAATTTTCGAAAGATATAACCTTAAAAAAAATGTTTGCTTATCATAGTAATTGCTCCTTCCAACCAAATAATAAGTAGGTACATTCCCCTCACGTTTTCTTATATTTCCCAAAACAACTGAGATATTGAAGTTGCTCACGTTACGTGGCATACATTGTATAGGAAAAACAAAAAGTATACAAAGAGAACATCAGTGACCTTGGAACTTATTAAAAAAAAATCATCTTTGAACAAAATTATTCTTCTGAAGTTGCATACAACAAATGTTCCGCACCTTCATAACTGAAGGACATACAGTGATTCCTCGATAAATGCGACACGAGCAATGGCGTTAACTCCACCTCTGGGGGGGTCCCCCACTCTGGAACCAATCAAAACAGAGTAAACAGAAGCTAATCAGAGGCTCGGCTTCGGGCATAAAACTAATTTATGAGGAACAAAACCCCCCACCTCGATTTCGAGACGAACTATAATGAGTTTACTCATTACGTATTGTATTCGTGAGTTTCTAAAGTAATTATTATAAATAAATTATTGACGTTTTTCTGCACAATTCCGTTATCTCTGATCCTTCACAATTTAAGGCAGTCACATTCAGGCGAGACACCCTGTATACACACAGCAATTACACACGCGAGGCGCACCCACTCTCGATCGCAGATCCCGATCTGTTCGTCGCAACATGTACATGCCCCTCCCCCTGTCCCTTCCGCGCTATATTATCGTCCTGTAACAATGGTCGAGAGCCCGCCTGTGCACTTGTTCCTCTCGATTCATCCTTCTTGCTCTTCCCTCCCCGGAGGGGATTTCTTTATCCGGACGACCGCTTACGACGTTCCAACCACCATCAAAGGGAGGATGAGTCGGTGTGGGAGGAGTCGAAAGGGAAGGGGCGAAGGGGGACCTACGTACTACGAGGCGTACTCTCGAATACGATGTGACTGGGCGCGCCGCGAGTTCGTGTCCGTGCGCGAGCCTCCAACATCTACCCAAAGTTCCGTGCTTATGAATGAACTTCCTTGTGTATGGTGGGGCAGGGGCGGAGGGGAAACCGTTTATGCTTTCCCTTCCTGGCTGCTGCCTGGGCGTTCGTTGCACACGTGGTGTGCGGTGGCGCGTGAGTGTGAGACCACTTCTTCCCTGTGTGTGTGTGTGTGTACGTTCCTCTGTCGTGGGGGGTTAAACGGCTTCCCAACGTGGTCAATAGTTTCCCGATCTTCCCTCTCCGACCAGGGGGAGGGCCCCCCACCTGGTTTCCTTCGTTTCCCTTTAAACGTGGGCCGCCTCCGGCGCTCAGACACGACGTTTCCTCACCCGGCACTTTATATCGTGAGGCTGTCCAAAGAATAGAGGATGTAAAGGCCCTGAAGGGAAGGACTTGCAGCAACCTGATGCGGTCCGCTACACGTGGACCCCCAGCCCTTTTCACATTGGTTGAGATGTCTCCTCGGGCCTGGTTCCTCCTACAGAGGGTCTAAGGACAGTGTAGTGTTGATGTGTCACTTCCTTGCTGATTGGTTCCGCTATTTATAGGAGACCTTGTCGCGTTGTATGTTTAGTAGGTTTGTACGTCTTGGTAATAGCGGTGCATCACCGTATATAGAGAATGACAACAATAATAAGAAAATCAAGGTAAATATGGACAATTAAATAACTAGATATAAGGATATTAATCGTATCTATTAGTTCCTACATTATTAATTTTATACTTTTTTCAGTATCACTTTTATTTACAGTTAAATGAAATTGTACGATCTTATAAGAATTATTTATTTTTTAATAAATTATTGGAGATAATTATAATTCTTGTAATATATTACGATTAATAGAGTATTCGAACTAGAAGTCATACATTATTTATAGGAATAATATGTAAACTATAAAAATTTATTTAAGATCTCATTAATGAAATTAAATTTAATTTTTATACATTCACGTCGCTAGATAAAACTTGATTCCACGCTCTTGAAAGATGTCCGTGTTTTTCCTGAACATGGCAGCTTCCGGCGAATCTACCACACTGTCTCTGGACCCTCTGCAGTTCCTTCTTTTCTACATTTCACAAGTCCTCTACGCAGAGAGATCTTCCTTACGAAGGTCTTCGTTCGCTAACGTTTATATTGGGTTCTTTCCAGTTTCTCTGGTCTTCTAATCGGAAGATTGATGCCTGGAGGTCCGGCAAGTAACCTGCTACCTGTTTTTTATGTATCTCGGACCAGTTTTGTTTTCTTGTCCTGTGATCCTTTTGTGATCGCGTCAGACTCGAATCGGGATTACGTTTTTTGCCCTGGAGCCTGTTTCGCGAGGTATTCTACACGATCTACATGTTTTTTGGTTGCTTGGTGTGGGACTCAGTTTCGATTCTTTTGTTCCTTTTCAGGGGGATCGATGGGAGTTTTGGGGAATTCTTTTTTTCAGGTGGGAGAATCAACGGGTAATGTGAAGTACATATATTGGTTTGGGTTCACAGATTTCTATCTAGAGGGTAGCCTCTCGAGTTGATGACTTTGGTTTCCATGCACGTGGCTTCTAACTACAGTATAAGACAGATATATAACATGATCATGTGTCGGTGGTTACGAACAATTCTGTGAAGGTTCTCCCGAATAATATGAAACGTAGAAAAAAGTTCTTGACTTTTATCGAAGATAGTATGCATTGGAGATAAAGCAGCAGTAATCGGATTGTGTTTGAAAGACAACAGATTCCCCAAATTAATTGTTGAAAATACGGGCGAAGTACGCGAGAAAGGCGTCTGACGCGACGGCTTATTCTACTTGAGAGGCATCATTCCTCAACTGTTTCACGAGTTACTTTCATCCCTTTCATTTCATTCGCCAGTCTCACAAAGTTATCAATCGAAGTGAAATTTACAATTTCTTTTAAACAAATAACATAAATATTAAAAATTTTAAATCATTCAGGAATTGACAGTTCAAGTAGTATAACCCATCGCGCCAGATGTATTTGACCCCTATTTCTCCCACATTTACAATTAACTGGGAAATGAAGCTTAGAAACGTAATATCGTCATTCTTGGCATCTAGAATCCACAAATTTAATATTGTTCATTTTTAACAATACCTTCTCCACAAAATTCACGAATCATATTTTCGTTCATCGCCGCGTATTTCAAACCTAGAACCCTCGCGGAACAAGGGCGCATTGCAATCCCGTCGCTGGAAAAATATCGACCCGATATTGGTCGCGTGCAGACCGATCGCTAGATGTATTATTGGCAATCAACCAGCCGTGACATCGGTTCAAACCCGGGGTTGGTCGAGCACGTGGCGAATTTACACCAATTCTCCCACGGTACTACGTGCACATGACCTTTCTTTTCCCTCCCCTTGATCTCACCCTCTCTCTGTTCTCTATTTCCACTCGATACCACCCGTATACTTCCTTCTACTATCACGCTTCTACTCTTTTCTCTGCACCATAGATTGCCTCCTTTATTTCCTCACACCTCTCGTTCTCTTTACACCCGTTTTACAACTTGTTTTCCTTTCTTTTTCTTTTTTTCTTCCCTCGTTCACAGTTATCTGGTGGAAACTCGGCAAGTCCGTAGTACCAGTGATGACAATATAATACATATATTCATAAAAGACTTGTATACAGACACGACTTGAGTATACTGTACTTACTACAAAACTGAGCTATTACTGATGATGTTTTGAGAGGATTTTGTAAAAAATATTGGGTGTAGACAATCGATAATTGTTAACATATAAATAATTCAAGTTACTAAACCTTCCAGATATACAGTAATGTCTCCACGAGTGCGACGTACTCGGGTTCGCTTCGAAGCATTCAAGGCAAAGTGAAAAGATTTTCAGCCTCTTATAAATTTGTTTTTCACCCGAAGCCGAGCCTCCACTTAGCTCCCGTTTACTCTGTTTAAATTGGTTCCAAAGTTCCTAGTGTCGCATTCATCGAGGAACCACTGTACTAAAACTCCCAGTTATCGAATTTCCGTTGGCAAAGTGAAAGAAGAAAATTTCGTTGAACGAGAATCGATCCTAGTCGAACAACCTTATACTTCGATAAGTTTGAATTGGGGTCCCTCCCTTGTCAGTGTCACACTGACAACCGTATTATTAATATATAGTAAGTGTCACTAGTATATGAATACTTATTTCCACCACTGTATCATCATCGTATGTCCTTCGTACAAGAGACCAGGCGGTGTGCACCCAAGGTCGTGGCCGGTCCCACCAAAAGGTCCCGTTCCCCCTCCCCTCGACCTCGATCTCATCCCCATTCTGGTCGTGTTATGAATGGATCCGAACTATGTACTATTAGGCCACCAGCCGCGGCGCGATACACCTCGTTTTCCTCTCTGTTTGTGTGTATGTGTGTCATGTCTCTGTAACAGGGCAAACGGGGAAAGGAGAGATAGAGTATACCAACACGGTGGGACAGAGATGGTAGGGGCCGAGGGACCGGGCAAGAATGAATGGCACACGCCACGTTAATAGCTTGTTCTCGCGTCAGGGTTGCCCGAGGTCAGTTCACTTTTAACCGGCTCGATGCCGTTATAACACTCGTGCGCGCGCGAGATCGCGTCACCTGTCTTCTTTTTGGCCAGCGTTAATATGTTAGAGGGACTTCGAGCGTGAACTTGCCCCGACCGAATTGATGACTGAATGGCCCGAACGGATGAATGGGACGTCGGAGGGGGCGAGAGGGGCAAGATTATTACGCCCGCCAGCGGCACCAGACTGTCTGGCGCACGCTGATTCTGTCGCGGATCCGTTCGAAGGCCCCCCCTGATTTATCGGGAGGGAAACTGTACTCTCGCGGATCTTGTTTTTTCACCGTGATTCGCTGCTTTTGTTTGGATGTATGTATGTGTCAAACACGTTCGTCGTATTGTTTCGAACAACGGTTCTTGCTGTGAAATCCCTAGGGGTCGTTAACAAAGTTCTATGGATTTTTCAACCTTGAAACATTTATTGAAATAGTAAGGGTACCATTTAGCTTAATTTTACGTTTATTTGGACAACTCTAACCTGCTTTTTATCGTCACTGGTCGATTGGCTGGGGTTGTTTTTTTGTGCCAACTCATTGGTTTACTTATGTTATATGTCTCTTAGGTCGGAATCGCCATTATTTAATCGTTCGTTACCATCTCTGGCGTGTGTCTGCAGATGCGACACCATTACGATAGACTTCTTAGATCGATCGTTTTGTTTTTGCTGCCGTTTCTTCGTTTTCCAATTAATGAATGGAAGAACACATCGACAGATATACTCTTTGTCAGTGTATTATTTTAAATCGAAATACCGAGGAGTCTTTAAACACTCATAGATGATCTACACTTCAGACTCAAGCAATTCTCTATTAAAAAAGAACCACCGTTATCGGATAAGAGCATAGGGACTAAGCCCAAGACGCGCAGAGATTTAGGGTATACACTAAAATGTCCAAGTCTTACAGAACTCTTTCTTAACACGTTCCGTGCCACATGAATGGGAAATTTGACGTGTACCATCGGTGGTACATATGGCACGGAACGTCTTAATGTTGAACTGTAGTTTAAAACAAGACCAACAGCCTCTATTAACAAAAGACACAAATTTTCGGTAATTTATGACTTGAAGAACGACATAAAGATTGTCTGCCTACGTACGGCCTTTTTCACTGTGGCACGGAACGTGTTAACCACGAAACTATTACTATGTACAAATTTTCTATACACACGCACCGTTTAAATACGAACCTATAACACAGACCCGGCACTCCCGGAAGCAACCTACCCCATTCGTCAAAGAGGTCCAAAAACCAGCATCATCCCTGACCAAAGAAACAAAAGCGCAAAAACCGAAAATGGTTAAGCTGATGGAATTTAGCTGAAAGGACATTGAAACGGGTGGCGCGGCTACCAGCCACGAAAGACCGTGGGGTGCAAAAAGAAAAAAAAAAGAAATGGAGCAAAACGGGGGTTCGTCTTCTTTTTTTTTTTCTCCGGGCAGAAACCTCGTGCGCGCGCCAGCCTCATCAGCCTGGTTGAGAGACCACGTGGTTAGCGCCTGGCACGCGCCGCCAGTTAATAGCCTCCTCTCCCCCATGTTCTTCCTCTGGTTGTTCAGAGAGTTGCCTCAGGTTAGTTGACGTTTACATAAATAGTCGGGGGCCGGGGTCGGCTGTGTGGTGGGCGCCGTTGTAAAAGAGGAGAAGTTCGGCGAGAGCCGTGATGACGGGGTGGAGGCAGGAGGAAAGAGCCACACGGGCGCACGTACACAATCTCCAGGAATCCCATTAGAGGAGGGAAAGAAAGAGAGGAATGAAGCGCGCAGGCCGCGGAAAGAGATGGGGTTCAGGGTGAAGCGAGACGGTGAACGGAAAAGAGAGGGCCCCGGTCGCGAACGTGGCGGCAGTTGGTGACAGGTTATTAGTCTGCCGTAAGTCTGCCCCGCGGAGAATGAGAATAATAGCTTCGGTGTGACATTGCCCCAGTGACTAGACTCGTGCCAGGCAGCTCCATCTTTGTCCAATCCTCTGGGCCTCTACCATTTACTTTCTTCCACACCTGTATACGTGTGTGTGTGTCTCACTCCACGATCTTCCGTCCTCTGTCTCTTTGTCCCTCGTGTTCCGGTCGACACCGTGGCATTATTGTCGTAATCTAGGTCTAGGCAGCAGCTGGTGGCTTGTGGCCCCAGCAGGTGTCGCGTGTACGCTACCTATTGCTCCTCAATGAAATCTTGGTCCCTCGGTCACGCCACCACGGATCCCAGACCTATACACACCGCGGTTTTTCAACCGGTGAACGCTCACACGCGCGAATACAGAAGAGGACAATACATTCTCGGCGGCCGTGATTTGCATCGGATTCTTCTGCCGACCCGTTTAAACGATGCTGGAATAGCCTCGTATACTGGAGTAGCAAACATGCGGCGCGTGGCGTATTGTTCGAAGAGGGGCTATGGATGGTTCTATTGATGGGTTATTGGGATGCGGCGAGAACTGTTGCTTATATGGCATCTATACCGGGTTATTCTAGTGCGGCGCCTTCATTTTATGCATCGTAAATAGGATTTTTTTGGAACCTTCGCGTTGTAACGACACTGTTTAAGGGGTCATGTCTAGCTAGCAAGCCGAAAAAGAAAGCGATCTTTGGGAATTTTGTTTGAAGAAACTAATGGATTTTTCTTTTCAACTAACACTTTATTCAAACATCCATATATTGCGCAACTTATTGTAGATTTTTTTTTGTATTAAAATATTCAAAAATGTGTTAGTAACAACCACTCGCCCGGAAGCTGTTTTTTTTTTAAAGCGCATCGCGGCGTGCACGATTTGTCGGAGCTGGATCTGAAATTATAACTTCAAAAAGATTCTGTTAATATATGATTTTATTTAGTAGGTAAACAAAGTTTTTTTTTTTCTAATAAAAAAATCTTTATTCAACTGAGATTGAATACTGAACTTAACAACGACCGGTCAAATGATTGGTTTTGCCATTCTAATTCCTACTTTTTTTAAGTGTTTGGTAGGTTTAGGGTTGAAACTGAAAGTATTAGGTACAACATTGATAGATCTGGACTTTGTCTAAGTACTGAGTGACTGTGGGCTGAGCACTGAGAGACCGCATCCCTTTTCGCAGAAATTTAGAAATCTTGTAGGATTTTTGGAGGTAAATGAGAGTATGGTGGAGTAGGACAAGAATTAGAAAAAATTAGCAGTTTGACCTGACGCAGCGTTTGACAGCCAGGTGTGATGCATGTTTCAAAAAAGATTCTCGTTAACGTTTCTCTTGCGTTCATCACATCTGAAACGTTACTTCCCGTAACACAACCATCTTCCTGTATCCATAACGATTTGATTTTGATCTCTGGCCGTGATTCCTTCCCTCGAACGACTATCCGTAACTCACAATGAACATGATATGTTCCTGTCAAGACAGAAATTAAAAGACATTCCTGGCTGGTCAAGCTTGCCAATCGAAACCACCGTCTTTGTTACTCCAATTATAACGAACGTGATGTCTTAATAAACGTCGGTCTCATTCTTCAGCGGTGTGATCCTCTCCGTTAGAACGTGCTCTACTCCGTAATCTCTTCGGAGCATCTATGCGCCCGTCCAGACGTCGAGATGAGCGGGCGCGCGCGTAATGAGAGCGCGGGATTTACGATCGTAATCAAGCTTGACAGATTGCGCGTCAAAGAAAACACGTCTAGTCGTTAGATACGCGGGCCCCCGAGCGACTCACTGTCGCCGTTCCACCGCGATCCCTCGTATCGTGGCTTCGTGACCCTCCTCGTCCCGCAACCCGTAGAAAGAACTGGCACGCGCCCAACCCGCTCGTGAATTAAACAGAAGCCTTTCGTTTCTCTGTCGGAGCCCGTGCGCAAGTATGCATTAGGGCTCGGGTTCACTTGGGTCGTACCTTGAAGCGTATCATGGTGAGGATCATCTACTGACGGAATTTGGATTTCACAGGTCTCATAGGTATTCAGGAATTCAGGTGTAACAGGTTCTCAGGTATTCAGGAATTTCGGTGTAACAGGTTTTCAGATATTCAGGTATTTAGGAATCCAAGAATTCAGGTATTTAGAAATTCAGGAATTTAGATATTCAGGTATTTGGGAATTCAAGAATTCAGGTTTTCAGAATTTCAGGAATTTAGATATTCAGGTATTTGGGAATTCATGAATTCAGATATTCAAGAATTCAAATATCCAGGTATTAGAGAATTCAGGTATCTAGGAATTCAGATCCTCAGGTATTCAGTAATCTAGGTTTTCAGGTATTCAGGAATTCAAGTATTCAGGTTTTCAGGTATTCAGGAATTCAGGAATTCAGATGTCACCATTTTGCAGGTATTCAGAAATTCATGTTTCCATTGGTGCGTACGAAGCACTTTCACATCAAATCGTTGCACCTCCGTATTTATACATTTACTGATAAATTGTAATGGGAGAAATAAATCTCTTTAATGCGTAAAATGGGATGAAGCTAACGCTTGATTGACTGACCTGGTTGGTGTGGTACTAACATACATATCAAAATGGGTTTATGTTTGTGCTATCTTTTCAAACACGGAATTGTATTTATAAACCAACCTTCGAGTGAAGATGCGGCTTTAAGTCTGCATTATACATACAAGACAGGGTTAAATACGACGCTCGCGTGTTGACATTGGTTAACGGCATTGACATTCGCGGTTTGTCGGTCGGGTTCAGGTTCACGGAAGCCATTCACGGTTTCGCACCGCCCGACATAAAGAAGCGCCGGGCGCCTACGGGCCGATAAACTGGGTTGCCGCATTCAGGAAGGGATTTAGATGAGGCTCGAGAAAGCCTGCGAACGGGTGTATACGGCCACGAACAGCTCATTCACTAGGAAAAAAAAGGGAGGGATGGGATTTGTTTTGTTCTTCGATCGAATACACTGGACTGGAGTTTGAAGTTTTCTGATCAGTCGAGGGGAATGGAGATCGGCGAGGGTCTCGTTTGCGGTAGTCGAGTTAACTTGGGAGCGTAATGTGCATTGGGTTGAGCGAAAAGTATGGTCTTCTTTGTCTGTATTATTAACCCCTTCATGCTCACATATTTCTCCGATCTAATCGGGAAAAAATGATGAGTTTTCTTTTGAATGGAATTGTTTAACGCGTATGTAATAATATGTTTTTATTTTTAATTACAATGTTATATCTTTCGGAAGATAATACAGTAAATCATGGATGAGTGTTGGAAGGCTCCTCGGCGCTGAACATTAAATATTTTATAAACTAATGGCCATATGCGGCTACGATCGAACAGCAAGCAGTAAAATACTCTAAGCCCTAAGCTGATCACGATTCGTGGTCCACTTTGTATTAACACTCATAAATCTGGACGTTATTTAGATTGACTGGAAATAGTAATATTGAAAGCCTTCGAAATTTTATTATTTATACGTCGATATAATACAACAGAAAGTGTAGAATCGAAGGCAGTATAACCTCGATGTAACGAACTATAAACATTACAGTTCTAAAAAAAAAAACAAATGAGTAACCGATATTGACCAACATTTTATATGTATATATCACTCTTAACTGTGAGCGCACACCTGTTTCACCCATCTCTCGGTTATCTCATTCTCACTGAAAAACTAATTCCCGCTCGTGGAACGACCGATGGCAAAAACGAAACAACAACAAAAAACGAAAGTATCTAACGGACACGCGTGGATACGCCGTGGCCGGTTCGCAAACAACCGATTGCATCGAGTTTCGACTCTTTAATGAAGTCTCGGGTCGTGCACGCTCTGTTAACACGGCTCATAGACGGATGTTCCGGTCTAGAAATTTAAAAAAAACATAGATTTTTATTTTTCGAATCTTCCTTTTAAGAATACGTGTTCAAACGGATTTTTTGAAATTTAAAAAAAACTTGAGGGCATTTGATTAGTGGCAACACAGAGTAATTTTTGTTCTACTATTATTAAAAAACTTTACAGTGGTCGAGTATCACAATTCAGCAGCTTACTTATCTGAAGTAATTGAAAATTTGGAAACTTACAATTTTATTTAACTCGTTAACTGTAATTGCTCGCTACAGTAAACGCCTACTTTGTCACTTTAGCGACAATATTTGGAACATTACTTGACGATCAGCAGTACGAGACTTCTTTAAATGACATCCAAATATTAGAAACACGTTTGTTATCTATTGTGAGCAAACACAATGTTTATAAAAAAAATATTTTAAAGAATGTTTTAACTAATCTTAAAATGACTTTTAATTCTCGATTTTATGAAGAAAATAGATTTTGTACAGTATACCAAAAAGATGCAAGGAGTGGCTTAAGTAAAAGTAGGTAAATGAACAAATTGTTGTTAATTTTAGGGATCCTCGTTGATGGCGTTATCATGAATAGAGTTCTCAACGTTTCCATGAAAGTATGAATGTTTACGGAAACTTTTTCCTATTTTTTTTTACCGAGATTTATGATACGAAGGGATCCGAGGAGTGTTTTGGGAAATAAAAGAAATTCGTTTTCGACCATTTGAGCTGCTAAATTTGGATTCTGGACCACTGGGCAATGACAAGAAATTGTGCGTTTTCAAAACTAATAAACGTTTCATTTTAACCTCTAGCGTGAGCAGCTTAAATATCTCACATACTCTTGATTTTCAAAAAACTATTTTAACAACTGCTCAATTAAAAAGTCAAATTGAAATTATTGAAAATAAAATAACTAGAATACCCCTTCAGATCCCCTGAAAGCCCACCGGTGGGGGGTGGCGCCCACATTGGGAATCTATGATCTAGACTCTAGACAAAGAATTTCAAATAACGAATAAAAGTTGAGATCGATTAAACGCGAAAATTCCAATTTTTACAACGAAACAATGCTTCTCAAATAAGCAGACACTTGACGAATAATTACTGAATCTCACTAACTATTTAAAACTCAGGATGACGCTCTTAGATACTGCTACTTTTCACTGTCTATTATTAACATACATAAAATTGTGCCCAACTCCGCCCTGTACAGTCATCGATTAAATTCCAACCCAAGAGTTAACGACGCCCAGGCTTCTGAAGCGTTCGGTTTGTGGGTTGGGGACGTGTTGCCACCGCGGTCAGGTGAAATTCGCGGTCGGCTATTAACAGCTGTTCGCACGCCAGCGTGAAGAAGCGTTCGTCGGGGGCGCCACGGAGGTGATAAAGTATAAGGCATTTGCCTGGCGGCGCGGTGCACACCGGTAGAAAATGGGGGGGGGGGGGGGGGGGGTGGTGGGAGGAAGCAGAGGTGGAGAACACTGGGAATTTCAGGGTCGTAGGGAGATAATGCCTCTCTTACGGTGTGCCTCGTGAATGGAACGGATCGCCGGGCTGCCCCCTACTACGACCTTTCCTGGTTGTAAGTCCTACGGGAAGGGTGAATGGCCTTGTTTAAAGGCGGTCGCTACGATCGCATCCTTACGTCACGAGGCGTGATCGTTTTGCGGAGGATACTGTCGGATAACGGAGCCTCCTTACCCCATGAAACGACGATGGTCGATGAAAACCATTCGTGTTCTGGGTTTGACCCTTAACGGTGTCGAGTGGTGTTATTATCGGGGCGTGGATCGATAGACTGTATTTGGATGTTATTAGAGGAAATTATTGGGATAATTAACCCTTTGACTGCGAAAGGTGTATATACAGGGTGAGGTACTTGAAGCAGGCCACCTGTATATCTCGGCTGGTACTGAGAAAAAAATGTGCCAACACTTAATTTGGTGTGAATAGTTTTGTGATTGGTGAACGCTTAGTGGGCGTATGAAGGTCAACTTCGTTTTATTAAGTGGAAAGATGATTTTTGACGTAGCCTCGTAAACAGATCATTGTATACGTCTTAGAACACTTTACTAAATGGTACGTCAAACAACATATCTTTCCATTAAAAAAAACAAAGTTGACCTTCGTATGACCTCTACGCGACCACCTATCAAAAAACTATTCAAATCAAATTATGTCCTCCTTGGTGCCACTGACACATTTTTTTCTATCGCCAGTAACAGCCGAGATATTCAGGCGGCCTGTTTTAAGTGCCTCATCTTGTATACAGTGTGTTCCAATTGAAACTTTACACGTAATTATCTCCCGAACGGTTCGTTATTCCCAAAAATGTTTTCAGTAGACCTTACTTTGTTTCGAACGGGGGACATTTTACGATGATCACAAATCTTGTCTACCTGGACACGCCTCATTTATTACCGTTCACAACTTCACACAAATACTACCTATGTAACAATATTTACGGCCGAATCAAAGTCAATAGGTACCTACGTTGGTTATCCAACAAGTAGACGTGTAACCCTCTTCCGTGATCAATTCACTCACCAATATTGGTCTTTCAAGGTCATTTAATACCGTTCAAACTTTTACCCAAATACCACATATCTAACTACATTTACGCGCCGAATGGATGAAAAACTCTGATAAAAGGAATCTCGGGGACGTTCACCAAAGATGAGTTCACTACCCCTCTATATACCGTCGCAACACACGCGTGGTTAGGAGAAACGGGTCGGGGGTAACACCCGGCTAATTTGAAATTCAAGGCTT
Source organism: Dufourea novaeangliae (assembly GCF_001272555.1). Taxonomy (NCBI): domain Eukaryota; kingdom Metazoa; phylum Arthropoda; class Insecta; order Hymenoptera; family Halictidae; genus Dufourea; species Dufourea novaeangliae. The sequence continues at coordinate 9,012,377 of NW_015373923.1, read as the reverse complement.
CTCCGTTGCCTGCGTCAGGGATTCCCTAAACGAGAATGTTAGAGGGTGGTGTATCAGCTGACTGGAGCGCCGCCTTCTAAGATGCACCCATTCATCCCCGCTCCGTCCACCCTCCTCCTTCCACCCAGCGTCTCTCCTCGTTCTTCATTCACACACATTCACGGCGAAGACCCTCCGCCCGTATTCGCCCATTGACGTGCCTTTATTTTCTCTCTTCCTCGTTGCCTCTCGGTCTAGTCACCGCATCGCCGTTATACGCCGGCCGATTATCCCTATCTCGTTCCCTTCTCTGCCCTCGTTCTGGGTCTTTCTCTCTCTCTCATTCTCTCTGTTTAACGTCCTTCTGCGGTAACGCCACTACGACCAGCGTGATCACGACCACCAAGAAGACTTCCCTGGATATCCACGAGCTTCACGAGTCCGCTACCGTCTCATCCCTTTGCCCCCTTTCCTCTATTCGAGGCGAGCGTATTATTTTCCCCTTTCCTCCTCAACCGTCTCCCCCCTTGTTCGTCAACCTCCTCTGACTCTTTCGCTGGTATTTTTCTCTGTCTGCTTCTTTCTGTATTTCGGTCTCTATCGTGTCTGCAACCCTGTGTGCACTTTTCTCCGTTTATAGCCGTGAACAATGTAGCTACCGTAGAAGATACAGGATCGACGAGGGAACCAGACATGCTTTCGCGGATTCTACAATTCGTGTGGGAACGATAACCGGCCGGAGTACGTTTTAGTCTGGTGATGTGAAGGGGAAATGTGAACTTTGAAGTGACGTCGAAAGTAACTATGAATGTTCCCCAGACCCTCTTGACTGCCTATTTTATGCTACATAGTAGCTATTCAAGATTGGGGTCCCAACTGATTTCGGTGAAGACAGCCACACGTATTGTTTTTTGTTATCACCGTTAGTAGTAGTGAAAAGTGACGTCGTCGGTTGAAGATTGTTTTGAATTTGGTTTTGTTAAGAGGACTTTGTGTAAGTTGGAGGTAAAAGGATTCGGAGGTACTATGAATGTTTTGAAAAGAACATCTAAGACCTAGATTATAGATTGTATCTTTGCTGTACAATGTGTGCGCTAGATTAATTCGTTCGGCGTTCAGGAAAATGTGATCAGTGTATGGGTAAAAATGCCTGTTTGTTTTTTTCATTATCGAAATTACTCGCGTGTACTGTAACACGTACCTTTTACTCGGATAGTTTTATGTCTTACATTTCCTCTTGCTTTGTTTTAAATAAGTGTTACAGTTTATAATCAAATTACAAACTTGAATTGGTACTCTTTTCGTTGTCGTACAACTTACAGATTCAACAGTCGAATGGTTAATATCTGCGAGGAGACACTTTGCTAGCCTCTTTACCGCGAGGACTCACAAGGGAATATAAAAGCGGTGAATTGATTTGGCATTGATACCTCGAAGACTCGTACGTTTAAATGAAAAAGTAAATTTTTAGGACAATCGTGACTGAATTGGAAGGGAGACATGTCCTAAAGCCCTGAATGAGTTTCAAGGACTGTTTCAAATCTCTGTGAAGCAGAATCCTCCCAAGCTGTGGAAAGAAAATATTTCATAAATTTCGCTGTATCTCATCTGACATCTAAAACGCGAGCAGAATTCGACGACTTTTATCACTACACCGACAGAGAACAATAGAGGATTCTGCTGTAGCTTAATTTCATCAGAACCAAAATTAAGTAGTAATGTGTCTGAAAACAGTAATCCTCCAACGAAACTAGCATCCAAGTGCTTGAGAATAAAAAATGTTACCCGAAAAGCATGGTATTAAAACATCGACGCAACCAGTACCCATTGAACAAGCATCATAATTCAAGATCGCAATAAAATCCCATTCAGCAGCCTACCGTCTCTTTAGATACGGCCCATCAAGCCTCTCGACCCTTGGGAAGGGGGTCACAGTGCACAATTTCACCAACTCGTGAAACATTGTATCTCCAATAAAAAAAAAAAACGGTAAACACAACCCAGCCTGGGGATAAGGTTCGCGTGCATCTTCATGGGGTCGAAGGGATGGCGGTGAGGATCTCCAGTGGCACTCGACGGAGCGAGCGAACTGAAATATTCCAGTCGGCCCTCCTCCTCCAGGGCTCTGTCTCTCCTCCGTTCAGTGGGTCAAGTTCGAACCAGGGTGGGGTACGACGGAAAGAGGCCGAAAAGCTGAAGAGGACGAGGAAGGACAGAGCAGGACGAAGGAAGGCCAAGTCGTTCTTTCGTTGTTAACCACCGATCGATGCTCGATCGAGATAACAGGTAGAGGCGAGGTCGCTGTAAGGGGTTTGCGAAGTTTCGAACGCTGGTTTAAATTCCTCCACTTCCTACCCTACCCCCCTGTACCCTTGGTGTGTTCGCTCCTGTTCCCTCCCTAGTTCCACTCATTCACCTTGCACGGTCCTTTCCTTTCTCTCTCTTCATCCGACCGAGTGTCCCCCTTTAATCTTCTCCCTCACCGTTCAGCACCCCGGCGCGCGAATGTAGGTGAACTTGCCTCGTTCGAGGTAAACTACAGGCCGACTAACACCACTCTATACCGTATCTATGTGTATGTTTTATGTGCACTTCCATGCACGCGACAGTGTACGGTACGCCGTTGTGTACGCGGCGAGAGAGCTGAGGCCAGCACGTGCACCGTGACACGTTTGCACGGTTCGTTAGCGGATACCTCGTGCTCCAGATTCGTAGCACGACACCCACGAGAAGAGAGAAGAGCAAGAGGGAAGAGATTGGCGGTGAACGGAAATGGAGGATGTTGGAGATAAAAAGGGTAAAGGGCTTATCTCGAGGCTGTTGCGCCCAGGAGGAATCCGGTCCGCTTATCGGTTGACGCGGGTGTAAACATCGTAACACGAGAGGATTCGCTCGTTCCACTCCGAAAGTTTGCGTCTTTTACTTGGGTTCTTTGAGGGGGAGGGCTTGTATGCTGGTGGCTAGGTGTTCCGTGTGATCGGATTTGCTTCCGGTGTGTTGGTGTCAGGAGAGTCGATGAGATTGGTGGTGAATGAACGATGGAATCACGAACACTTGAACAATACTTTTAGAACTCTTGTTCAATACTTTTGAACAATGTCAGCTGTTTCCCGCTGCCACGCCTGTGTTAGCTTCTAATACTATTTATACATCTTTTGGAGTTAAATTTTAAGAAACCACCATTCGCGGGATTTTTTAAAGAACCTATTCTCTGAATTTCACATTTCCACCTTTAGTGGATTTAGAGATACGGTTGTTCTATAAGATAACAACTTACTTCCTTTTCACCCCTATAAGGGTTGACTTTCGAAAAATGCCGAGGCACGTGTTTGTTTATTTTTAATGGGGAATTTGTATGCCCGACTTCACATCTCCAATTTTAACGACTCGTGGGATATTGGTATTTTTTTTTCAAATTTACCCTCTTATTTACCCCGTTAGGGTCCGTATTTCACAAAATCCTTTCGAATGCGAATGGAAAGCATTAGTTACCGTTAATCTATATAGGCGTCGAAGGTGGTTTATTCTCAAACCTACCTTCAAAATGCAGCAACCGATGCTATGCTTAGAAGCCCTCAACGCGTATCCATATATCACCACAGATCAGGTCATCGACGTCTCGACACCGTGCACAGGTAGAGAAATGCGCGCACGTGTACCACGAAGGACGCACGTGATGCTCACCGTGATCACGTGAAGCCAGAGCAAGACCGCAATGTCGCGGGACGATGGTTAAAGGGAACGGTGTTCGATCCGTCGTCGTTCCGTTTTTCACTGGGTCAAGTTTATCGTGTCGCAGCAAGAAAGAATAAGACGAACTTGGGGGGGGACGAGGCTCGAACTGCGGGACACCCGACGAAGCAAGTCGGAGGCGGTCTCCGATGAAGCGTGGTGCACGATAAAGAGACGCGTACATTGGCTGCTTTGTGTGTGTGTGTTTGCGCGCGCGCATGCCACTGACCTGTGCGCGATAGAGAGTAAAAGGAGCACGAGGGAAACCGTTCTTGTGTTACTAATGAGCGATCGATGTCTTATTGAGATATCGGTCTTCTTCCCTCTCTTGGGCTGCCATTCTTCTTTCTTGCGGCAATCGCCCCGATCGTGGCGAATCCCTCGTTCGTTCATGTTCACGTAGCTCGAGTCTTGCCCTGGGGGACCCCCCAGGGATCCCTCGAGTCCAGTCGTTTCACTTTTACGTTTTTTCTTTTTGTCTACACGCTCGAAGATCTCAATCGTATACTTTGGCTTCTTTGCCTCCCGGGAACGAGTCACGCTGACACGACCGAATGCGATCATAGCGCTTCGTCGACTGTGTCTGCTGACGAGGCTAGCCGCCCTAATGTAGAATACAGGATCTTTGTTTTTTTTCGATACATATCGTCCCTCTAATTCTTAATCGTTCTATCTCCACTAGTTTCTAAACGAGGAGAACTGAGGTTAATTTTACGAAGTTCAATATTAAATTTCTAAACGAGGAGAACTGAGGTTAACACGTTCCGTGCCACATGTTATATTTAAATTTAACGTGTACCATCGGTGGTACATATGGCACGGGATGTCTTAATGTTGAGCTGTAGTTTAAAACAAGATCAACAGCCTCTATTAACAAAAGACACACATTTTCGGTAATTTATGACTTGAAGAACGACATTAAGATTGTCTGGCTACGTACGGCCTTTTTCACTGTGGCACGGAACGTGTTAATATTACGAAGTTCAACATCTACTTAATAGTTATTTATTACAATGTTTAACAAAGTTTTATCTTATTATAGATATAAATTTTCAACTGTTGTTAATATTTGGAAAAATCTTTCAATGAAAGAGCCCTTCTAAAAAAAGCCTTTTAACATTCAACCAGAGAAGTATCCGTGAATTGTTTAAGATTCTTTGGAAGTCTGTAAAATAAACAAATAAATTTAAATATGAAAAACCCAGGGGTGGCGGGTGACCGAAGCAATAAAAATAACGGGGGTCACGGAGTGTTTTTAAAAAAAAGGGTGCGTTAATTATCAGACCTGGTCCCATACTTTTGTCCGGCAGTGTACGCGCTTCAGACGTTCCGTTACACGTGACCAACCCTGTATACCTACCCGTGTGTACATACGCGACATCGTTCACGCAATCACCCAACCTTCGCAAAACAACATGCTACAACAGCCGTTTTTGCGATTCCGTATA
>NW_015373923.1:8932415-9007038 GCF_001272555.1 Dufourea novaeangliae | reverse complement strand
CGGAAACACGACAACGGGGGGGGTGATAGGGAAGGGGGGTGGGAGGGGTTGGGATGCTGGCGAGAATGGAAAGCACACCAACGGAGACAGAGGGCAGGTGGAGAGAAAAAAAGAGAGTACCAAGCGATATGCAAGCAAGAGAAAGAGAGAGAGAGAGAGAGGACGAGAGGGAGAGTAAAAACGTGGAACATATGTGTGTGTGCGTATCGCGCGCGCTAGACACGCGATCGTCGAAACTTTTGCTGTCCCACGAATCGAGAGGTATGCAACAGCTGTTATCGTGTTACGGGTTCGCACGAGCGGCCCGTAACTTCATATTATCGTGGTGGTTGTAGTAGGGAGAGCCCACTGACTCCGTCGAGTGGGTCAAGTTCACTACGCTTATGATAACATTTCTGCTCCGTTCCACTTCCGTTCCCGCGTCTAACTGCGCTTTTCGCCCCCCTTCACCCCTTTCCCTCCGTACCAAGCAACCCTCTCCACCCACGATCCTCTCAACCTACTCCTTCGCAATCTCTATTCTTGCCGTTCCACGGATCCCTCGCTGGAACTTTCTCCTCTTGTGTCTCACTCTCCCTATGTCTCTCTTTCTACGTCTGTTCAGAGCTGGTCCCCCCCCCCCTCCCCCCTATCCCGTTCATCCCCTAGTTTCTTCCGTGACTTCAGACACGTCTAGCTTATGCTATCCCGCCCGAGTTTGTAAACATCTCGAATCCGAGATGGAGAGCTTTATACCCTGGGACAAGTGTGTGTGTAGATGTACGGAGAAGAGGTTTGAGGATTTTCGCGAGCTGGTTTTATTTTTGTGGATAATAGGGGATGAATTCATTCGGGTTTAAAGGTGGATCGAGATGTGTCTGGTGATAAATAGATGAGGATGTTTTTGATGTAGGCGGTTTTGGAAGGAAGGTTCTGTGTAGTGTGTGTTAAATGCACGATGAATGACTGGAATTGTCAGTGACAGTTGTGATATTTCGCGATGGAGCTTCGAACGTCTTTAACCGATTAGTATCGACTTCGTTTTTTCCAATCGGTTTACAAACGATTATTGGACAATTACCGACACTTAGTACCGTAACAAAAATGATTTATAGGCCAATGCATTTTTGTAAATTGTGTTAGATTATAAATAAATGGTTGGATGAATGTGTAGAAGCATTGGAGTAGATAGTGGATTGTTTTATCGTTAGATTCTTGTGTATTCGGAGAAAAGTATTTAAAAAATGCTCGTGTAATTGAAGATTCATTAGTCGTGTAATAAACAAATTAATTAGGTTCGCTTAGTTGAATTTTCTCAGTATAAATTCGTCACTTTTTAACTTTCACGAAAAGTGTATTATAAGTACTTTTAATTTCAAACTTCATTGTTTACAAAATATCACTAACTAATTTCTGATTCTCAGTAAAATATTATTTTTAATGTTCCTTATAGGTATCTATAGTAGTATCCGAGAATTAGTGTATTTCGAAATACTTCAAACAACAAACTACGTTCCATTACATTTCACTTTCCATCAGTTGAAAAAAAATTATCTCAGAACTTTTTTACTGATATATAGTACACCTCAGAAACCAGAATCAAAAACGTCTCTATAATAAAAAAATACAGTATGGGTCACGACCGATACAGTACTCATTTTTCACATCCCTGTAGGATCATCTACCTCATGGGGATTGATGAACAAACAATCCAAACATCTTTGGACATTTCCAAACACAAGACGTTCAATCATTCCAAACACGTTCGAACATTTTCAAATACAACGCATTCGAACACATTCGGACATTTACAATCATAAGATGTTCAAACAGTTCAAACTTGTTTGAGCATTTCCAACCACAAGACGTTCAAACTGTCCAAACATGTTTGAACATTTTCAACTACAACGCGCTCGAACACATTCGAACATGTCCAAACAAAAGGTCTTCGAACAGTTCAAACTTGTTTGGACATTTTCAAACACACAATATATTCAAACAATTCAAACATGTTCGGACATTTACAAACGCAAGAAGTTCAAACAGTTCAAACCGAGTTCAGCCGTTTCGAACGTTTCAAATAATTCGAATATATCAAACAGTTCAAACCGTCCAATCTGATCAAACGTTTCGAAACACTTCGAACGTACCTTGGACGGATTGCATCGCGTGTCTACTCTATTACACCACGTCGTCGACTATACTGTAGTCCCGCGGTCAGTATCCGAACGTGGTGTAAACGATCGCCAAAGTCGTATTCCCATTGGGACACATCGTCGTTTCACGGTCGCAGGATAAATAAGTCACCGTGACGTGGATCCATTACCTTCCGCAACCGGCCGAATGATTTCTCGCATAGTAAACTGGAGTCTCGGTCATGGATCACATATACATACAATCATATACATATTCACCGAAACTGTCGGTGTTTAGCGAGTATATACGACAGACACGCGGCGATTACACGATCGTTGAGTGATTTACGAGCTCGCCCCACCCCCTCCCTCACTCCCCCTTCGCCACCACACCAGTCCCTTAACCTGTATGTTTGCAGACCGCATTCCTGGGACGGTCTCGTAATGCGGCGCGCGAGAGCACGTGCCTCGGCTGGTCTCCTCTCGTGCTGCTCGATTTGGCCGTCGAATAGGGACGAGAGCCGGAAAGGATGGGACGTTTCTCTCCGACCGGTATGTAAGTATGCATTGCGCGTTCGAACGAGCCACCGCGTGTACGCGCGCGAGCGCACGTTTTATCTCTTTCATCTGCCCCTGGTCCCGTTTTATGGGGCTTCCCGCGGTTTCTATCGGTGGTTTCGGATAAACGGGCACGAGGAATGTTAATTGTACGCTATTCGAAAGAATTTCAAAGGGGTGGTAGGGTGAATTGTTTTGAATTGGCGATCATAGACGTAGGAAAATATACAGGGTGTCTTAGCTGAATCAGGCCACGTATGTAAATATTAAGTGTATCAATAACAGAGTTGGGCAGATTTTATTTGAAACAAGATATCAAATGATCATTTGAAATGATGATTTGTTCCAAACACTTTATTATTTTTGTTTTACGAAATAACACAAGGGAACTAATTTTGTTTTGTGTTTAATTCTAATGAATCATCTTCAAATAATTTTACATTTCGGTTACTTCGCTGGAATAAGGTAACAAATAATTTGACATCTGAAGTTATTGAACTGAATTAAGTATTGGACTTAGAATGTGGAAAATTTTATAGTTTACCCTCTCGGAATTGTTCTGGTTCGTTCTCTATGCAGGAGCAGATGGTCGAAATCTAGTGACACAGTGGACGATGCTGACATGATAGGATTGGAGAACATTCGAAAAATTATTTGCATAAAAATTCGATCGAATAAAAATGTAAAAATTGTTTAAATTCCGTTCAGACCTTTCAATTTTACTAAAACGAAAGATTTTGAAGTAACAAATTTTGCTACCACCTGTGCAAACCTTGAAAAATCTGTAAATTTACTATTCAGAGACTAAAGGCCATTAGGTGGTCAAAACGATCCTGTTATTCTTTTGCGTTTTACACAGAAATCTTCCATTAATTTACGAGCCCTCAGTTATAGATATTACAGTTCCGATAGAAGTCCATCAACCCATACCAAGAACCGATTCGATAATTGTGTGTCCTTTCCTCTACCACGATTCGAAACAATTCCCCCAAATTCGTTCCGTCGCGATCGGGGTCACGACCCGTAGGGACCACGGTTCCATCCTCGTAAATTCGATCGAAACCGACCTTTTTTTTTTTCCAACGGAATCCTCGTCGACATTCGCTGCGTTTCACGTACGTACACACACACACACAGAGCACACTCGAGCGCATAATCGATGGAACGTGTACATACACGTATACATATACACTCGCGTATTTCGGCGATCCGATATCAATCGCGACCTTGCGGCCCGTCGTTTATATACACTGCCTTACACACCGGGGGCCGTGTCCCTCCTCCCTCTTTCTCCGTTTCGCCTCAACCCCCTTCACTCTCCCTTTCTGTCGTGCAACAAGTGTGTGACGGGCTCTCGGTACCGCTGGGTAGGCGAATGAACCAACAAAAAAAAAGGGGATAGAGTGAGAACGATGGTGGTGTAGAGGGCGAGTAGAAGCGTAAAGGGGACAGAGAAAGAGAGAGAGGGGGGTGGCGTTGCATCAGCTGAGGCGAGAGGAGGACGGAACGTTCGTGGGTGGGAGAAAGACGGAATATGGGTCGGGACTTTTGTGTACCAACGAGCTTTGCGAATACGTCAACGTCAGGACGCACCTGGAGTTCGACGGTTTCAACCCCCTACCCCTCCATCCACATGGTAAATGTCCTTTCCTTCGTTCGGTTCGTGTCCCTGAAGCGGTGCGCGCCAAGTGAGCAGACAAGTTTGTGTAGACGTTTGTCGATGTTCGTCGAAGTGAGGCGCGTAGAAACGTGCGACGGTTCCAGGAGTGAGAGGACAGGTCGATGAAGATAGGGTCTGGTGTCTAACTATGTGACTGACGAGCGGATCGCGTGCTGCGGGGAACGCGCGCTCAACTTTGATGGAAGTTCGTGGAAATGTGGTGGATAGGTGGATTTTACGCGATGTAGAGTCGTTGGTGTAGACATCGAACTGTTTACGAGTGTATTTGACGAACAGAGATCGTGGGGGTAAATTGTGAAGTTTCTTTAACCCTTTAAGCCACTACGGAGTTTGTTAGAAAGTGGATTCTACTGACTCGACAGTAGGAATCGCGAGTGTGTATACTTTTACGCGGATAGGATATACAGGGTGAGGCAGCCAAAACAGGCTGGCACTGGTGATAGGAACAAATAAGTTGGACCAAAGTTGTATGGTATCGAGGAGCACGTAAGTTCGTGTACATAGTTATTTGATAGGTAGACGCGTAGATTTTGACAACATATTTCAAGGTCATCGGTCATTTTATTTATCAATACTATTAAAGTACGATATTAAACTTTTATTGTGAATAACTTTTCTCCAAACAGCGACCCCTAATTAAAACGTTAAAACACTACTCAGAGTGTTGACCTTAAAAACATTTTAAAAAATCGTCGAAATCAGAGGTAGCTTCATTATTTGAAATATTTTCCTTCATTTTCATACCCTGTCTATTATGTATAAATCTGGGTGGAACCTGTTTCACACAGACTGTACATAGAATGGCCACGTGTCTTCGTTCAATATACCATCGAAGCATATAGGACACAACTCGTGTGCCGCCAGAACATCGATGAAAATATGTAAAACTCGATTTGATAGACGGGGGCCGATAGATGAACAAGGACGGGGGGAATCCCCTCACGTCACGGATTTTGGACGCGAGCGCGACGGTTTGAGTGAGCGAGTGGTTTGAAATGTCGAAAGAACCGTCGTGCCCGGACTTTCGATCTCTTTCCGGACCAGTTTTTCGATGGATTCCTCCGCGGTTGATTGATCGACCACGGGATGACAGACCCTAATAACCGTAACTGGACGCGCTTCATGAAGAGGAAAGCAGCGGTCTCCTCGAATGACAATCTCGTTATTGTCCGACACTTGTTGTATTATTAATCGAACGATTGATAATGGTAGAATGGGTTCTATGGATTCTTACCGTTTAATAAGGGACCATCCGAGAATAATTAATTTCGATGAATCTTTATGCAGTAAATCCTCGATGAGTGTTTGAAATATTTTGTTGTTGAGTGCTGATGAACCTTCGAATACTCATCGAGGTTTACTGTACAGTAATAATTACCCTTTACGTTCCGAGAAACAACCGACCAGTTTTTCCGTAGGAAATGAAAAACGCCCGAAGTGACCCGTCCGACAACTTAATTACGCCATTTTACACGAAAGCTGCTCATCGAACGGTATAAAATCTATTTTCCACGATCAGGAGAGCCTCTCGTTTTGCATTATTTGATCATCGTAACGCTTGTTATCGAACGATTAACAAACCGTTCCGTCGAGAGCCTCGTATATACACACACAGTTTTGTTGTTCTATTTTTGTTTTATTCAATTGGTAAGGTTTCTTGTAGCGTCTCGATGGTGAAAATGCCACTTGATTACATCATGTATACCGTTACGTAATAAATAAATATAAATATTTAACGAGAGCTTCAGCGTTGTAGACTTTTCACAATAAATCACGCTGTTTGGTATCGAACACCGTGGGGAATTTTCTCTCTCTCTCTCTTTCTCGTTTTTATTTGTTTATTTACGCACGGTTGAATCGACCGTGCCTTTTTTGCGACAGTTTCCGATTCATTGATTATACGCCGGGCATGGTACGCTTGGTATGTTGTACGGTAATTTCACCGACGTATACATGTATGTATATGTAAGGAAAGATCGCGAAACGATTAGATTATCTGGAGAGGTTTAAGCGTCGTTCGGGGTTAATGACTGCATCGTGGGTGTTCATGCAAGTATAGAATTTTTACGGATGCATTCCTCGAAACTGGATGCAAAGAAAAATTTATTTGTCCTGTTAAGGGTTCTGGTGGGTTCCAAGTAGGGCTGTTACAAATATTCGAATATTCGAGTTGCATTAAAATTCGCATTTGATATTCGAATCATTCGAATAGCAGTAGAATTCGAATTTAGTATTCGAATCATTCGAGTAGCAGTAGAATACGAATTTGGTATTCGAATCATTCGAATAGCAGTACAATTCGAATTTGGTATTCAAATAATTCGAATAGCAGTAGAATTCGAATTTGGTATTCGAATATTAGTGCAATTCGAATTTGGTATTCGAATAATTCGAATATTAGTGCAATTCGAATTTGGTATTCGAATATTAGTGCAATTCGAATTTGGTATTCGAATAATTCAAATAGCAGTAGAATTCGAATTTGGTATTCGAATAATTCGAATAGCAGTAGAATTCGAATGTGGTATTCGAAGTATTCGAATTATTCGAAATATTCGAAGTATTCGCAATATTTCGATTATTTATTATTTATTATTATATATTATTTTTGGAACCGTTTCAAACCCTGATATTTGTAACCCATTCTTTATCGAGTAAACCAACGAAAATCCGTATACAAAAACTCCCTTGTGAAATAGCGCCCACAAAAAATCGAGGGGATGGTATCTGTACGATCGACTAGCAGAAAGGTGAGAAGTGACTTTGGACAAAGAAAAACAGGAATCACGACACCGAATGAAATCGACGATCACATTCGCGATGTCCGTGAAAAACGAGGCATAACCGTGCAGAATGAACGTGTAATGACTTAATTATGTCCTGCCGTAGGATCGCGAGGTGTTAAGCACACTGTGAGCTCAAAGGGGGCGTGTTAAATGGGACGGGGGGGTGGTGAAGATCCGGGGAAGGAGGGCGGAGAGCGATTCTGAATGGTTTTAATGGGATTTATGAATGGATAACGATGCCTGGCTGGCTTATTCGCCGCGTGTGTCTGTTCATGTAAACTGCATACACACGTGGACACTGAAAAACACGCGTACACACAGTCCAGCGAGAGGGGAAGAACCCAGGCAAACATTATTATACCCGGCCACGTGAATTATAGCTCGTTCGTTCAGCGTTTCAATTTCAAGCCGGCTATCTCGGTTCTGGCTACAGTCTCGCATCAATTAAAGGGGAAGAAGCGGCACACCGGGTTTACCAGCTCTCGTGGATCTCTCTATCTCTCTTGTACTCTTTTCTGGTCTCGTCGACCTCGTCCCCTTAACCAAAATCGTTCCCCCTTCTTCTCTGGCCGAAACGCTTTCCTTCGCGTCGCACCGCCGCGAAGTTTCCCCGCGCCTTAATGCCCCGGCGATTTTAAGCGATTTACGTTCTGTTTACATAAGCGGTCCCGTAATTACCCGCAATTTGTCACGGGAACGCGGTGTATCAGTTTCACGTTGCGCCCATATTTCGCGCTGCGTGCGCTCCTCGCATGTGAACATATGCCCCTGTCCTCCTCCCCCCACCCTGCCACGGTACCTGTACACATTTCTGTAATTACCCAAGATGGCCACTGAGTTTTCTTTTTTTTTCTCGTGGACCGATTTAACCTTGTAGCACGTTGACCGGCCACGGTTTTTACTGATGGGAATTATCGTGGTAAAGTACATTTGTTTTTTGTATTTTATTGTTTAACCCTTAGAAACCACAACCCACTTTGGCATTCGTAAACGCTACAGTAATGCGAAGTGGGAATATGAATGTCTGATGGGTAAGAACTTGAAGAGAATGAAAGGAAATTGAACTCCTAGCGTGTATTTTAGGGTAAAATTTCTTCGGAAATTCAATAGTAGTAATTGCTAAAGTGAGAAGTAATTGTATAACCCTTTAACGCACAGTTATTGCATCGGTGCAACACGCATTTTAAAACTGCTTGAAATTCCGTCGCCGGTTAATATCTCATTTTTATCTGCAAAAATCTGTAGTTTTACTTATGTGAAGTAGATCTTCACATTCCCAGTGCAATGTACGTGTCACCTATATTTAAGTGATGTGACAGTCAAAGTATTAATATTCCCCTGCAAATACGTCCGCTCTATAGTTCCACCATGGTTACACGGAAGCATTACGTGTGCTCGAAAATAGTTTCTCTGTCCCCTCGTTCGAAGTTTTTCCCGCTCTTAAGCTTCCAACCAGTTGCTTCAGGGAGGGAACAAACCATTCCTAGTTAAGCACTTACGCTCTCAAACGTCGCGTACCATGATCGAGCACGGTAGGAAACGTCTTCATCGAGTGGGAAAGGCCGTTTAATCCGGCACCTTGACGACCACGGGTGGTGGCTATCTCGTCTAAGCGGAGCCAAGCAAGAAATCGTGTCCGCGTGCCAACAAGCCGGAGCAAATCGTCGCAAAAAGGGGCGTAACCTTATAGAATCCACGTCCAGTCCAGTTCGGGAATGCAATGGTACACACTAGCCACGGAACGATATAATTTATATATAGGGTGTCTCGCCTAAATGTGCATTCATGCCACCTAAAGCTGCATTTAGACTGTACAGCACAATATGTTGCATAGAAAAGTTATGAAATTTATTGTAAAAACGGAAAGACAAATGTTATGTAACATGATATATAACATTTTTTGTGCTACAGTAAAAGTCTCGATAACTGCTCGGAAGGGATCTCTACGTTAAGATCTCTTTCCTTTTTAGCGGTCCGAAAAAAGGTGATATTTAGGATTTTTTTTAAAGAATGCGAGGAAGATATGATAAAAAAAATTTACTGGTATTTATTTATTGTATATTGAAAAATATTTTGTTTGAGTATTTGTGCCGTGTGGCAAATTGTAGGTGGCGATAATCTTGTACAAAATTGCACTGTACAGACACATGAAGGTCAAGTTTTTTTTTTAAATCAAATCGTATGTTTTTTGTTCTGTTATTAGTTATTTGATCTAGCTTGTAATTCTATATAAAAAAGTATTAACCTGTTTGTATAAAAAAATCGTTAGTTTAGAAGATATTTTAACTTCAGTCATAGCGGAACCACTATGATGAAGTAACCTTTGACTCCGATCATTGAAGTTAAATGTAAAATTTATTTCCTTGCAGAGATCGCAGGCTGCAGCGACGACGGGCGAGAAACCTATGAATGTAAGTGAACATATTTACTGTCTTATATATTATACACTATTATATTATTATTATCAAAGTAAATTATTATTATCGCTTGGTCCTGCATTAAAATCGGAAGGCTAAAGAATCCCAGTGCTTTAGCGGTCGTAAAATTTTCATCGAGAGATTAACGCCCCTCGTTTCAGCGAAGTTCACGGCGGCTTAACTAAAATCGAAGAATAACCGTTAATCGGCGGTTCTTGTGAATAAATCTCGTGATAGTCAAAATCAAATTTCACCTGTGTATCCAACCGATTATTATTTTTCTCAGTGGAAGTGAATGATTAATTACAGTAAAAAAAAAGAAAGAAAAGAAATAGAAATTTGTCACGAAAATTCTTTCTATAGACACAACTGGTTTGGTGACATAAAGTTCGACGGTAAGCATTTAATCTGAAGGACGCTCCAAGAGATTGTCAGTAGCATTAATTAGTCTTCTTGATCTCGCAGGCCAAAACGTCCATCCTCGTGTTACCTGAAATAGTTACATCGAGTTAGTTATAGAACTGTAATCATAATCATGGTCGAATCTACCCACCCGCAGATCTAATTACTTCGTAATGCAATATTCTACAAACTTGATCTCAGTTTCATCCATCGAGGATTAAAGTTCAACAGATTTCAGGCAATATTACCTTTACAACCGTAAAGACACATTTTGGAAATGTATCTGTGTTTGCGTGTATGTGTGTGTCAATTAGAATTCCATTCGAACGTCAGTCAGAATGACACATTTGCTTCTACGCGTTCCATTGCTGGGTACACCATTAATCCGGTTTGAGATCGATCGATCCGGATCGAGATAGTCGGGAGGAACGGCACGTGCCGTCGGCGGTAAACATGGCAAATGACTCAATTGCTGCTGGAGGGGTCGCGAACTTTGTACCGTTCTTGTCTTTGTTCCGTAGCACGGGAATCGTTCTCTGTGTTGGTTTTATCATTATTAGACTGAGAATCTTGATGCAAGATGACACTTTATAAAGTACTTTACAAAGATTGGAGTAAATACAGTTTCTTTTTTCCTTCGATACGTCGACTGCCGCAGTGAAAAAGGCCGTACGTGGTCAGACAGACTTTATTTTGTTTTGTTTTTAAAGTCATAAATCGTTGAAAATATATACGTTTAGTTAATAGAGACTGTTGGTATTGTTTTATTTATTTTATCTAGAGTATAATTTACATTGTAGTACAAAGTGAAACTATTAACTTATCTATTAAAGATATAAGGAAACAAAAACTTACGTATTAAAAATTCGAAACTAAGAAATGTTATATGTATTTTATTTATGTATTTCGTAGGTTAGTATCAGCATCATTAACAGGAATGAAAATGTTACCCTAATCAGAAAACAAAAACAAAAGGAAAAATTTTTTCCAAGTTTTCAATTTCTTGATTATGGTTTCTTTTTATGTGAAAGCATCTTGTAATTATACTGGGATATTAATTTCATGGAACAATTTTATAACGGTATTTAAATAATCCAGTCTCCTTGCAATATACGTGTCACCAATATTTATATATTATCTTTCTGCATGCAACTGTTTAAAATTCGCAATTTTTTTCAAAATCCAATTTCTCGAAAACTGAGGATGCTGACTAAAAATCGTTCGTAGATTCGTATTCAGGGCACAAAAATCTCTAAGAAAAGCTACTGAACGTTGAAAGTCCAGATGGCTGATGAAACAGCGGTATTAACATGTTAATCTGCCCGAGTTACAAAATTGCCACAATGTTGTTGAACGATTCCAATCGATTCAGTCGTACGGAAATTATACAAACCAGGTCTCAGAATGGACAGGCTTCGGGGCAAGAAAAGGTAAAATCAGCGACGATCTTTCACGTGAATCGATCAACATATTTATCATGGGGGCACACACACACACGTGCAATCGACTCCCCGTCCGTATCGATCAATCGTATCGGATTAATGACACGGTTCGCTGCGGAATACCTGATGATAGCCTCCCCGCATGCGGTCGTTGCCTGTTATAACCGACGCTGTGAAACACTTTCGTGACCGCGGAATCGTGTTGCCGGAAACAGAATTTTTATGCGATCCTTCCGCTCGCATTCCGAACGTGTTTGGTCATCTTCAATTCGATCACCGATACGGGAGCCATAGATCTTCACGGAATCTGTAATTAGATTACGACATGCATTATGTAAGTGAGTAAGGAGATTGCGGGCTGGTGGGTCAGTTTTTCAGTATTTGATTTTGGTAAATATTTACAATAAAGAAGCCACCTCCGATTTCGATGATTTTTCAATATGTTGTCAAGGTCATCGCCTTGAGTAGTGTCGAGAAGGATTTAATTGGGGGTTGTTGTTCGTGAAAAATTTATTATGGACAACAGTTTAGTTGATAGTTATTTAGAAGTTTAATCTTCTCACTGATTTCGATGCGCTTAAGTAAAAAACACAATATTTTATTTCTTTAAATTACTAACAAAAACAAAGTACCATCCCCCAAAACAATAGACGAGTCTCTCAGTTTACTTCAACAAATAGATACTGGATTATTGTTTTAGAGGAGTTATTATAAAAACTAGTTACTTTTTTTCTTGAACTGTCTCTAACCAATTTCGATCAGTACAATGCTTCAGAGTTGGTTAGACACAGTTAAAAACAAAATGTCATACATAGTTGGTTAGAAACACTTCAAGAAAAAGGTATCTTTGTTCTCTTAATAATTTGTTACTAAACAACATTTTATAACTGAAATTTGTTGAGGATCACTTAGAAGGATGACCTTGACAATACATGTCAAGGTCAAGGTCATCGGTCATTTTACTTGTAAATACTACTAAAGTAACATAATAAACTTTTTTCCTAATAATAACTTTTTTCCAAACGGCGACCCTCAACTAAAATGACCTTTACAAACGTTACATAAAGATGACCTTTACAACATATTCAAAGATCATCGAAATCGAAGGTGACTCCCTTACTGTAAATATCTACCTTGATTTTTAATCAATTATATGGGCGAAATGTCATTATAATAATTATTACCTACTGAACGGTCCTTTTTGCTTGAATATTGAAACAAACTTTTGGTTTTATTTACATGATTGCATAATAAATAAAAACCAGGAGGTCTTTTTCATAATATCTTCTTTGCAGTCTTTAAAAACAAATTCCTCGGTATCATCTTTTTCGGGCCGTTAAAGGGGGAAGGAGCCTTAACAAATATGTTTTCCGATTTTCGCCGGTGATTATGAAGGTGGTGTAAGTCATGTATCTTTCGTTACGAAAATTTGTTCATACTATTAAAATATAATTAATAATATTATAAAGAACTTGATGGGGTATGATTTAGGAGAACGGTTACGCTATAGGCGACTCTCCGCTCATAAACATTAAGTTTGCTTAATAAATGATTGAAATTTATATAAGATATCTCGGAAAAACTGCTTTTAGCAATCATTTTACATACTTTAGTATTACGTGTATAGTCAAACCTACAAAGTGTCTGGATACACGTGAGTGTTAGCATATGTATCCTATTGGAAAGTAAACAGAAACCTGATAAGTGGAATCTATGACAAAAACAAAGATTGTATGTATGGTCGGAAGTTGTTACGTAATTCTTATGTAGCCGAGTTACAACGTGGTTGAATAATACTCGTAGAGCAAATCGCGAAGTTGCGTAACCCTACAGATTGTCGTATTGCAGGATAAAAGGGAGAAATCGAATTATCTATTATATGCATTTCGCATCGTTCGTGTAATCAGACTACAACGAAAATAAACATCGCCTACCGTCTCTGATCATGGTCGTGGTAATTTTACAGGAATCCCATTGTCGATATTTTCGAAGTTAGGAAGTTCACATTTTTAATGCGACTCCACCTAATTAGTGTACTAGAAAAGATATACCGTTCATCATAACAAGAATTTTCCACAAATGGACGAAGTTTAGGGTAAAAGACACAATTACTGACATTTTAAGAAATGACACTGTAATTTTAAAATTACATGACTTACATACTGACTTTTAAAATTCATCTGATTCGAGTAAATTCGATTGCCTATATGGAATGCAGATTTTGGTTCATTTCAATACGTGATCAAGGTAGATACCAATTAATACAGTAACCTGTTTGAGTATATTAAATTTTTTATAGCATTTATTTTTAGAAGATCGTAAATGATATAAATACATAAAATCCTGAGACTAGTCATTAGCGTGTTCAGGAGAAACAGCAATAAAGGATCAGACACGCTAGTCAAATCATATTGGGTAACACTCGAATTCAGCGATTTCCCAAATTCTGTTAGAAATACCAGTATGTAGTCCATTATTTTTTTGTGGAATATTCCTTTCGAAATAATTCAAATACCTACCCTATTTTAACGATATTCGTTATCTGTTCCCATCGTCCTCCGTCATTTTGATCAAGCAGAAGATGGAAAATATTACAGTAAAGTCTCTATACAGTAAATCATTGATGAGTGTTTCAAGGCTCCTCAGCACTAAACATTAAATATTTCATAAACTAATTGCCGTATGTGGCTGAAACAAATATTGGCTTCAGAATTCCTAGTTCTATCTATTGTGTTAAACCTCCTTGTCAGTACCGAGGAGCCTTCGAACATTCATCGTTGATTTATTGTACTTGTCAATCACGTGACTACTCTGTGTGTGTACCTCGTCTTATGGTGACAGTTAATATTTTTTTTTTACTGTCTATTATACGAATAAACTTGTACCAAACTTCATATCTTCTTGATCATATAAGCTACACGGAACAATTTAACCGGAATTTTCGTTGAACTATTTTCCAATCAGTTCCACACAACGACAATTCACTCTCTGTCCATATTGCTGTTCCTCCAAAACATCGCTAGGACTAGAGACACTGTAATCAGAGACTGGACACGAGACTACAGATTTGATGCATTTGTAGTAAATAGGGCTTTGTGTAATACAAAAGAGAAAAACATTCGTCACATGTTATGTGTTTACTACTTTATTCCGAACCCAATAAGATATTTAAGAGAAGAAAGAAATTCCTATCGTTGCTATTGAAAAAAAAAAAATACTTTAAAAAATATCATTTTGCCTAAAAATCCGCAGTCTAGTTACGAGATAGGAACTTCTTCTTATGGCCCACTTCTTAATCCCCCGTTCCTTTTCCCCAATCATCTTACGTAATCCACCGATCCAAAGGCAACACGACCAAGAACAATCGAGTTACGAAGTGGGAGGGCCAAGTCATCCGTACGTGCGCATCCAACGTGGAATCCCTCCCCTCGTCCACCAATCGATTTCATCCACCGTTTGTAACCCTCGAGGTAAAACGGTCATCCATTCTCGTAATAATCGGTGTTACGTAACCAGGTAGCTGCCTAGGCTAGAAGGCAACGGCTCGCAACAGGTGAGCTCGCGGTAATCGTACGGGAGGACGCTCCTCTCTCGCCTCTCGTGTTTCCACGGTATAAAAGAGAAAAAAAAAAAGAAGGAAAGAACGATTAAATAAGCAACTAACGCGCCGACACGTCCCAGCAGCGGTTTTTCTTTTTTGTTCACCACGAGGAAGTGTAACGCCGCTACTATACGTTGACTACCAGATACGATCGTCGTGTTCTTTTTTTTCTCTCGATTTCCCCTCGTTCCCCGCGACCGGATAAGCATCGTGGGAGCGACTGACGCGCGCGATCACGATCGTAAGGGACGGGACACGACGATCGTTGGGGAACGTGACTGTAAAAGTCGTCAAGTCGAGGCGGGTAATTCCGCTGGGATCCCGTCGATCACGTAAGTATGTATGTACATGTGTACCACGGCACGTGGAGTCGATCGATTTGTTCGTACACGATCAATGAACGTTGCGGCGCCCTCTGCAACCGATAGATCGATGATCGGTATTTTGTAGAGAGAGACCAGTGTTGCTAGATTGAGCGATTTATCGAAATTTGGGGGACTTTTGTATTGGCATTGCGATGAATTTTTTTTGAAATCGCAGGTCGCGAATTGGAGGATTTCGAATTTATAGGGGAGAGTGGGTAGGTTTGGATCAGTTTTCAATTAATTTGTAGTACATAGTGATTGAAACGAAAGAGAAACACGATTTAGGTGTGAAGAATTATAATTAATAAGGTCTTACCATCGATGTTTCATCATGATTTTATTTTATTGTTCCAAAAGGATCTTTAAAAATATTATGTATATGTCTATTCTTTTTTAATTTATCATACTAATTAAAGAGACTTTAATTTAAAAACCCCGTGGCAGCAGTAGCTTCATGATTTTTTGACAGTACTGTTGCAATTTACGCGATATTAGACGACTGTGTTTGCGAGAATTTTATAAAAAATCTGGCCACACTGATATGTTCTGTGCTGCGTGGGTCACAGGTGATTCACGCTGGAACTTCTATTCAGGCCATTTATTTTGTTTATAATAAGAGTCAAAATCAATAATAACTTTTGTAATTTTGTTAACCATCATGAAATACAGTTTATTTAACAAATAGAATGTACATACTGGGTGGGTCATTGGTGACTCACGGGGGGTAAACGGCGAATAGTCGGTCGAAAAGGCCGATTAATCGACCTTGAATTTTTGGTATCGATTACTGATTACTGATAACTTGATAAGGCATAGAAATAAAAGTACAATGTTCTTTCTTCAGTAGTACAATTTTAATATTTTTTAATATGTAGTACACTTATACGTATTTGTATGTAACATAATTATTCTCTAAAACACTAGAAATAATAATTATTATTTACTGAAACTCCCTAAATAAGTACCAATTAACTAGGAACTTTGGACATTATGTCTCAATTTTGTCATAACAAAAAATTCATTAAAACAAAGACGCAAGACGTAATAAAATAACAAACAATGTTAAACAATGTTCCCGTTGGGTTTCTAATATTGAACAATTATAAATTTTACGATCTCTTTTTTGTAATAAGGATAACTGGACTCAAATTTTTGTCTTCGTGTACGAAGAAAAATTGCATATGTATTTTGCAATTTTTATATCCTGAAGCGCAAAGGGTTAAGTGGGAGTTACTAGTGGTATCGAATATCGATTATAGACTGAAAAAAATAAAAAAAGAACAGAGGAAAATTAACACCTATCCTTCTGGTCTCTCAGTTCGACGAACAAATAACATTGCCTGTAAAAGTATCGAGTTGTGTGGATCAAGCTTATACTGACGGGTATATTCGCGTCGTATTGCTAGTGCTAGGTGCGTGTAATGGCACTGACGGGAAAGAGAGAGAAAAAAAAACGGAACGAGTGAACTGGACCTCGTGGTGTCGGGGCCGTCACTCGTTTACCATATTTAACGCGCCACGCGCCGATATCCCCCACCGTCTATCTCTCGTAGGATCGATCGATCACCCGATCAATCAACGTGAAACAAATAGAGACGCGGGTACCGTTTTCTTCTTTTTTTTTTTCTTTGAGAAGGGGAGGGGCTACGAACCTTGTTTCCCTCTTTTGTTCGTCGATGTTTTAGGTGTTACGGGGGAGAAAATCGTCTGCTTGCGTCACACTTTGATTGATTCGCCCACTTGTGCCTACGCTGTCCGTGAAACACGCCGAGGATATATTCCGGATGGTTCGATGAATCGCGTTTGAAACAAATTTGCTTTCTTTGTGTTTACTCTGTATTGGCTTTCGACGTTCGTGCGATGTTGACGGGCAAATATTGCGGTGTGTGAGTGGTGCGCGGACGTTTTTATAATTCAGATTTGTGATTTCTGTTGGATTGATCCAGAGTGAAAAGTTTTTGGTGCTTGTGGGACCTACTGAATCGTTGTTTCGATGCCGTTTGATGAGTCTTGCCACTGTGAAACCCTGAAAAATTGTCATTTTTGGGGAATTTATTTTTTAGTGAATGAAATGTTCAACATAAATAATGTCTTTGCTATTTATTAATACACTTATTGAGAATATAAAAATAATTTTTGTTGAAACTATTAATATTTTTGTTTGTGTACAGTGGATAAAAAAAGTATACGTTCACCCTTTAAAACAGAACAACTCTTCCAAAATTGGACCAAGTGAGTTAAGTTTCTTTGTGAAGTTTCGTGGGACACACTGTATGTATATATTTAACGATAATGGTTCTAACGTTAATTCACTCGCGTTCCATTGATTCCCAAGTGCCCGTATCTATGCAACATCTCCAACGATTTCGACCGATACTAAACAATTTCCAAAAGGATCCATATCTGTTCAAATATCAGAGATAGAGAGAAAAAGAGAGAGAGAGAGATTTTCAATTTAGCCACGAAAATATCGTAAAAGCTTGTGTTCGTCTTTAAACCAGTTCAATTTACTGCGACCACACCATTCCCCGGTTTTCTTCGTTGCGTCGTAACTCACAATTCGAACGTCATTGGGTTATCTAGTCTATTTCTCTCTCTCTCTCTCTCTCACACACTCACTCTCTATCTATCTATCTTTCTCCTCCCGCGTTCAATTTGTCCAGATTCCCCCGGCCTGATAAAAGGGAACGGCGATCGAACGGGAGACAGAAATACAGAGTTCGAAAGAGAAAGAGAGACGCCATTCGGCGTCTGTCCTCCTCTATCCGAACGAAATCGCGGCACGTCGTGGGCGGTCGTTATTGTCGAGCACCAGCCTGCATATACTTTAAACACGATTCGGTTCATTCACTTTGTACCTCCCGTCGTTCATTGACTAAAAGGTGCACACGAGCGAGACCCACGTGTCTAGCGGTTCTGGCAGAGTTCAAAGGTCGACCTTGCGTGGATAAATATACATTTATCGAGGGAGAAATTAAGAAACAACCAGAGATGGGCAAACTTATTATCTAGATAAAAAGTTTCGAATAACGAATAAAAGATGAACAAATTTATTTCGTCATTTTTAATTGTTTAAACGTGAAACTTTCAATTTTTATAATAAAATAGTACTTAGTAACCCTAAATTTCTTTTTAAAACGTAAGTAAACCAAGAGGTATGAAAAAATATAAAAATGAACCAGCTTGATAGTTAACATTTATCATTTTTACAAGAAAGAGAAACTAAATGAATAAATGGAAGTGGCTGTGACCACATAGCAGCTACTTAAAGGTTAACAATTGTTAAAAAAAAATCCAATTAATCAGTCTACAGGTATATCGTTAATGTCTACATATATTTATATTGTTTTTCTTTGGAATAACTCATTCTGACAATTTGTCCAGTGATATAAAACTTTTCTTCTCGAATTAGCAAGGTGTAACAATGTGGCCACCCGATATGATCGCGAATTAATTCAGTGCATCTGCCACGAGTCGCATCATCGGAAAGTTTTGCAAATATTTTCTAATTCTGATGGAATCGGACGTCGAATCCATCTCGTTGTGGGACCGCAAACAGGTTAATTCGGTTCACCGGGAGCCCATAGCTCGATTACGCGTGGAATGAGATTGTCCAACACAATAATGGCCAACGCACGTGTTTCGTGGATATGCGTATATAGTCACCTCGGAAAGTAACTTAAAAACCAACCGTATTTACTATATTATGTAATATTTCGCCGGTGAACGTTACTAAAATAAACGCCGAAGACGTCGAGCGAGTTTATAATAAATTGCCGAAAAAAACACAAGGACCGTCTTCTCTCATAACAATACTACGTTCATCATTGTTCCCAAATTTTTATTTTTCTTGTATTTTGGAGGGAGCGTTAACTTATTAGGTGTACTGATAAATAGTTCACTAGTTTCTTTACAAAATTGAATGCATGGGTTACATGAAGTTAACTATATGGACAAATTTTTCGAGAACCTGTAATTTATTCGATACTTGGTTAATGCAACGATCGACGTAGAGTGAATTTTGGAAAAGAAATCTTCTTATCGAGAACAGTAACAGGAGTGTTAAATGTTCAAAACAATACGTTCTTTCAAAAATAATTTTTTATGAAAATTTTTTCCCACCAATATAAAAGATAGTTTACCTAATCGATTAATCGTAATTTATTGACTGTATGAAAAAAATCTTTTAAATGAATTTTACATGGTATCAACGGGGGACAGATAACGCAATGCTACGTTTTTTGTTATGTTATCTTTTCATCAAGATATAACGATCACCTTCAGTGTTTTCAAATGCCCAATATTTCCGGAATTTCGATAAAGTGTCAAATACTGCATAAAAAAGTATCATATCATACATGGTTTTAGTCCTTTCAGACATGATGGTCACATTTGTGTTCATACACGAAGTTTCTTACAATTTCACACAAAGCCTTAAAGACAGTCTATTGCAGATTTATATTTTCCTTAAAAATGTTAATTGTTTCATGTTCTGTATGTTACTAGTAAGTCTAGTGAATTCAAAATTCAATAACAAACCATTTTTTTAAAACAAATTTTCTAAACGAAGTTTCATCTTAAGTGTAAACAAATATTTGTTTTTACCCTGAAAAGAAAATTCAAGTCTGAAAGGGTTAAAGTGAACAATCTCTGAGATACTAGTAAATTTTGTTCAATTGTCTCTCTCTCTCTCTCTCTCTCTCTCTCTCTCTCTCTCATTCCTATATTTTCGCAGGTATTCACAAAACCTTGTAATTCGACTTGTTTTCCTCGTGGAGCATACAGGATCTATCGGGGGCACGTATCGCGTTACACGGTGAACACCAAGGGTAGTGGTGGTGAAATAGGTACTCGATGGGCTAACACGGCCGATACAGGTGCACAGTGACACGTGTAGTACCCGTGGCTCGACAAGATCGTCGGATTCTTGGCGAGAAAGCGAAACGCGATGACAATACGCCTTGTTGGTCGGATCGAGTGAACCGTGCTTTACATTCTGCCTCGCCGGTTTTATCGGGGTTAACCTCCCCCACTACCACCACCACCCCCCTCGTCCGTCAAGTCCTTTCGCTTTTATTGTAATTTCGTCGAGAAACTTAAAGCTGACCTCTTGGTACCGAAAATCCGTGATTTGGACGTTTTTTTTCTTCGTTAGAAACGAAATGGAAAGTGTTCGATTGCTCGTGGGACTCTTAAACAATTTTTTGTGTATTATGTATGAGATAGAAATATTTCGTGTTAATTAACTATGTATATAGATCATTATTAATGATTGTAACAGGTCCTCGCTCTAGTGCTTAATTGTTTTGTCTTCGCTAGTTTCTGAACTGAAAAAACTGAGTTTAAAGTTTACGAAATTTAATATTATAGAAGCAGGAAAGTAGTGAAATAATCAAATACGCTGTAATATCAACTGCTGAATAGTTATTTATTACAATTTTTAACAAAATTGTATCTTGTTATTCACATAAATTTTTAATTGCGGTTAGTATTTGAAGATACAATCATTAACCCCTTCGCACCGATGGACGAGATATCTCGCCACGTGATTTCGTTCATGATATGCTTTCACGAGATCGTCCAAAGCATATCATGAACGAAATCACGTGGCGAGATATCTCGTCCATCGGTGGAAAGGGGTTAATGAAAGAAAAATTGTCAAAGTTTCAGAGTTGGGACTTGCAGGAATATTTGTTATTTTATACGTTGAATTTCTTTCATATTATGGTGAATTTGTATTCTTTGGACTAAAGAAACGCGCGTCGATTGATTAACTAAATTTTTTGGCAAAACTGAGTTAGAACAAATGTTACAGTTGACGACAAGAAAAATCTTTTATTTTATTTACCTTCTATTATTTATGGTAGTATCAGCCACTATCAATCATGCATATTGGTTGAAATGGAATGAAAAATAGTATAAAAAAGAAATATACAATTCATTTCGGGTTACAGGAACAAGATCCGTATCGATCGTTATATTTTCTCCGACGAAGAAGTCCTTAAAATAAGAAATCTAGGAAAAGTATTATAAAATTATAGAAATTTTCAATGTTCTAAAGTTCCAGGTGATGATAAAAAAATTTACAAGATAAAACGAACGTTTTTGTAAAATTCCTTTCGCCGAAGATGTTCGATGAACCGATTCGTTGAAAATGATTCGATTCGTTTTGAGTCGTGTAATTTGTAAGCGAAAGCCAGGAGTAGAATTCTCGTCGATTGGGTAATGTTTGCACAGAGTGTGACTCAATGGGTGGGGGTGTCTGTTACGCAAGCTTTTTGAAAAAGCTCGCCGGCAGGAGTTTGCAGTCCATGAAACGCCTTACGTAAGGTCTCGAATCACCGTTTACTTTCTCGCCAATCCCCACCCCACTATTCACCTGACAGACGGTAGACCAGTGATAGCCCCGACCGGTGCAAGCACATATGTTGTATAAAATTTCATATTTGTACAGTGTGAACGGAAATAGTATTTGTACGTTTGATTCTGTTGTAGTAAGTACATCGAGATTTTTGGATTAATATGAACAAGAAATTCATTTCGTGTCTTATGAGGCAACGTCACAATGATATAGGCGAACAATGATTGGATAACTTTAGTGGTGATTTTATGAATAAGAAAGTTATAATAAGGTCCATGTCCCTATTTCTAATTACGCACCGATTTCTACTCAATACATATATTTTTTATTTAATGTAAAAAGTTAAATAATAAATTAGTTATGCAAAAAATTATTTAAGTTATTTCAGTATTTTCGTGCAAAATGCTAGAGGCCGCTGTTCAATAGATGGCAGGATTTTAATAGAAATAAATTTGTAATATTTTAAATAATTAAAAGTTGAATAAAATAGTGAAATAGATGTTTCATAAACAGATGGTTTTCATTTCTCGTTACTATGATGTATGTATTTCTAATAAGGGCGTCGGAATATTACACAAAATACGTCCTTTAATATCTCTTTCGAAGGCCCGGTTGTATATTAACAGCCTAATATTCACTGTTTAATGAAACACACTGTTTATCAGAGAATAATACGACAGGAGAATAATTTTCGAAATACATCGAAATTAGTCGCCATGCATTTATATTCCATGGAAAGTATTGCACAAGTTAAAAACTTGATTTGCGCTCGAGGAAAAAATTCTTATTCAGTTTTGTGAAAAAATTCCAACCATTTTAACGACTTAAACTAATTACACCCGTGAAGAACAATAACAATTCAAATGGACTGCGCACAATAACAGGGGGAAACATTCAACAAAATCAGCTCCAGTTTTTCTGTTCTTTTTTTTTCAGTTGCCCCTCCGATTTCCAACTACGCAAAAAAAATTCTACAACGTATTGCAGTTTTATTTATTTATTTATTTTTTGTACCGTTTCCAAATTGAATTTCGTCAGAGGTCCGCGGAATCCGGCGAATCGTTCGAATACCAGACTTGAACTCGTTGCTCGATTACGTTTTAACAGCGTACAACCCTACTATGTGTTTGTCTTATTTTTTTCTGCTCTAATTCTCCCATTTATCGTTGAATTTGCTTAAACAGAATCATGGGGAACGTTCGAGCGTAACATTTGAAGAAATTTCAAAGAGCAGAAACGAAGAGGGAAATTGATTCTCAGCGTAAACCATTTTCCTCCGGACTTTCGATATAGAAGTTTTCACATTTCAGTATTCATCAACCTATTATACATATTTTAATATCGCCGCGTAACTTTCCTGTTGTTCCGTGAACCGCCCCCCACCCCACCGATATTTTCCGTTCTTTTTTCTTCGTTCCCTTTTTCCCGCGTTTGTATTCGATTCCTGAATCGAATGTCTGAATCTACATTTTTCGCGGTTCGTTGCTTCTATTTCTCCAAATTCCTGTTGTGTATTGGATTTTCTTCTCTGTTCGAATAATAGTTGTGGTATGATATACAGGGTGACTGCAAAGATTTTATTTAATCATCCATAACTCGAAAACTAAGGGTAGGGGAAGGTTGCCGAGTTGGTCCGTCGCTTAGGTTGGACTACAATTTTTCATGTGTAAGAAATATGCACCGTATAATAGACAATATGTGTGGCTTATACAGGGTGTCCTATTTAAATCGATCTGCGCGAATATCACCGAAATATATGAACTTACTGGAAATGCCTAATAAAATTGAATTAATAATAATAGTGTGTAGGAAATATATCAGAACACGGCTACATTCTTATTCAAAGTTTTATCAAGAAGAAATTTTAAAACCAATTCGAAAACGCAATCAGCTTACTAAAGAAATTTTATTTTGAAGAGAATAAGATGATGGAAAGAATTATGTTAAAATAGTGTAATCCTAGATTAATAGAACTGTATAAAGCAATTATATTTTGCGTACAATACAAGTCTGTTTTATAAAAGTATTGTAAAAGTTTGTTTATTTACGTTTATTAAGATTTTAATATATTTATTACGTTCTTATTAAATACATATCTATATTTCTTAAGGTTATACTTATTTTCTACAGAAGTTATGATAACTATTAAAATAAAATAGACTACTGGTATCGCACTGCGTTTTATTTTTTTTACTAGTATTAACTACACACGCTTGTGCAGAATGAGATACTTTTTTACATGTTTTTTGGGTACATTTTATGTACGCGATATATGTATGAGGAAGTTAGCAGTCTAGTATATGTATAATATAGAAATCTGTGTTAAAAATATTTCTCTAAAATTAAATCTCCATTTCAGACTACAGAAACGACAATTTTGTACGGTACAACCCAATACTTTCTTCTCTGGAGAAAAAAAATGAAAAAACAAAATCGCGTTTGATTTCGAACTCTCCCACGTTTGCTATCTCGCCTACGTTTTCTCGAATCTTCGGGGCCATCGACGTGATCCTGATTGGGAATAACCGGGTTCCCTTTATCCGTTATGGGTTAACGAGGCGGCGCACAGTGGGACGAACCGTGTAAAAACTGCGCCATGGACGAAAATTTCAATTTCGGATTTTTACTTTTTTAACTGTCTCAATATAAACTTTGGACACCAAGGAACAAGGAAGCGCGAAGAAAACACTTTTTAATTGTGTAAAACCTCATTTGTCAACGATTTGTGCGTACACTTTTCCAGGTACCTATTCTTTGAGTTAAAATATCTAATATTTGAATCTAATTCAGATCAGTATAATGCTCTGAACAGTATTTCTTATTTGGTTTTTAACTACCTCTAACAAACTTATACCAGTATAATGATTTGTACAGTATTTTTTAAAGATACTACGTCACAAAAGTTCAAATTTCTGAGGAAAATTACGGTACGTTTTTCAGTCTTGATTTCTTAATAACTTTTTAATAACTAATGATCGGCGGTTTAAACCTTTTGAAGGTTACTTAGGAGGGTGATCTTGATAATATATGTCTAGGTCAGGGTAATCGGGTGTGACAGCTTGTGGGAAGTCCACTCGAAAAATGAAAGAAAAATTTCAAATTTTGTAATGTATTATTTAAACAAATGATTTTTTAAATTGTTTATATAGTTAGATTCCTCATTCAAAGACAGACGATTTAAAAGAGAAATTTCATAAGAGTATGATTAGTTGTTTAAAGGAAAATTAGATGTCCATAGATTTATCCATTTCGTCCCACTGTGGCGGCATTGCGACGCCGATTCCGAGCCTAGTGACGCATATTCGAACGCCCACACAAGGTAGAAATTCTGCTTATACGTCTTGCCACGCCATCATCCCGAATAACCTTTGCTTCTTGCCGATGATACATTTTTTCTGCTGCCGGATGCGCGCATGTGTTCTGCCTGCGAAATTGTGTTTCCTCTCATGTGCGTGTAAAAATACGTCTGACTTCATCCACAGTTCAGTGGGATACGTGGTAGGTGGTTCGATTCCTATAATCCAATTGCTGCTCAGCAGTTGCCCCGTACGAGCAACATTTTAGGTTGCCCCCTCCCCCGAGCAACACACTAGGGTGGCCAGGTGAAGGCTTCGAAATAAAGGCTCTGTCACGTTACAGTACGTCTATACAGGGATATACAGTGTGGTCGGTTTGTTTGAGAACGTTCAAATATTTCGAAATATATGAATGTTACGAAAAAATGTTTCAAATGAAAATTGTATGATATTGAGGGGGACATATTATACTCCTGACTATTTAATCTTGCGATGACCTTGAAACGTCCTGTGAAGGTCGTTTTAAAATTTTTAAATGAGAAGCTGCATGTTTTTATTATATATTTTTGTAGCTGACACTGAAACGTTTTCAAAACATTGTTTACGTATGCATGTTGCACAAGGTAGTGTTGTGAAATGTCAGTACAAAGTTGCCGTTCCGCCGATATTAGCAGGGTACAGTGAATCCTAGATGAGTGTTCGAAGGCTTCTTGGCACTGACAAGGAAAGGTCCCCAGGTTTAATGAAGACTTTTTCAGTGAGGTTTAGCACAGTGATAGAGCTAGGAATTCTGAAGCCACTGATATTTATTTCATTAGTTTGTGAAATATTTAATGTTAAATGCCGAGGAACCTTTGAACACTCATCGAGGATTAACTGTACCGGACCCAAAAGTAAGGAAAACGTTGAGGCGTACGGACAAATAAGGACCAATGTTACGTTAATGCAATGTTTCATGCACAATTTTTTTTTAGTCACTTGTACATTATCGAATTTTGTTTTGTAACATTGTGATTATGAACGGAAGTTCCAGGGATTTGCTTAATAATTTCCACGTCACTATTAATTACCTACCACTAGAAATAAAAAAAAAATGACATTTCATACGCAACGACCTAATATTTATACGCTGACATAACCAATCGGATTCATCAGAAAGATTTTCATACAATTAAATCTTCTCTATTATAATCTCAATAGTCTGGCTTGTGAACTGTACACTCGGTTTCGTACGTTTCGAGTAAAAAAAAACGGACGAAATAGAGAAGTAACGGAAACCCGATTGTTCGGCCGCGTTCTATGGCGTCGAACGAATCCGATGGAATCGCGGAAAAATCGTGATTTCCTCTTCGACGATGGTTGCGTTGTGGGAAACTCTATGCTAATTAGGAAAAAGTGGAAAATCTTTCGCGTTTTCTCGTTCCCAAGAAGGCACCACACGCGGTCGGTGTGTACACTCCCGTTCGTAAGTATTACGACACTTATCAAATGTGAAATAAATGTTACAGGGCATTGCGAAATTACTGAAAGTCTGAAATAAATATGGTTTAGGGGACATTAAAGCTCAATAGAAAACGCTTATGATATTTTCAACTACATAATAAAAGTGGCGTGAAGTATAAAATTTTTAGGAAACATCAAATCTTTTTCATACGGACCAGGTGTCCTAATGTTTATGAACAGTAGTGTATGTCTTCACTTCAGGAAAAGAAATCGAGCAGAACCATCGGATCACCGATTACGCGGCTACATGCGAAGAGGATATTTAATTGCATACGCAGGACAATGTATCATATTTCTTACGCTATAGTTTCCCTGGGCTTTATCAGATTAGATGTTCCCATCCGCGTATTTGAATAATCCCGTTTACGTGGCTCTCTGCACGCCAGACATGATTTCTTACGCAATCACGACCGTATAACTTTTCGATCGTGTCTCGTATTTGTACAGTATCAGGCCCAAAAAATTAGGGCCACTCATAAATTTTCCAAATTTGTCGCGATAATCGTGGAATTAAAAGGCCAGAATGTATTTTGATAATTATTTTTATTAATTACTAGAGTACGTACCCTCACGATCAAACTCAGCTTTCACTAGGGGAAAAAGTGGCGTAAGAAAAGGACTTCAGGTACTAGTTCCTTTTGTCTACTTTAATATAAAATTAAGAAAACTTGTTTCAGATAAAAGCCCACAGAGATATATCTGGTACCACAGATGGTGTTTTGATGAAATGGGTTATAATTAAATCGTCGCTATTTTCTTCTGTTGATTGATATATAGTTCAATTTTTCAGAAATTATTAAAGAAATAACATATAATGTGATATATAAGTTGAATTTTTAATAACCAATAATTCTGCATATACCAACAAAATTTTTATTTTTCCTCTTACTTAACAGCTCACAGGTATGTAAACCCTTAAAGCAGGTTAGACGAAATAAAACTTCAATGATCAATATATCGTCGATTCGTTCTATTCGGTGGTACCTATAACCGAATATTTTTCTCGTAGCACAACAAACTATCCAACGCAGCCCAGCACCTACTGGTATTTCGCTCCATACGATAAACGCAAACAAAAGCCTCATCGATCACTGCGAACCTGGTTCACGGTAAATTACACATGGGTTTTCTGATGCGTCGATTTGTTGTGACAACGTAACAAAGTAATACATGTATATACATTCTATCATGTAAACGACAAGATTGATTTGTTGATATTTGTCGGCGTTACACAATGGTGGTCATGAAAAAAATTATCAGCGTCTTGTTTAAACAACTGTCGAAATCAATTTGTTCAATCTGTAATAAATTTGGAAATTTCTAAAACTAACCGGGTAATTAAACCGTTCGTTGTTTAAATGTCCGGCGTTTGAGCAGTCCAAATCTAGTTCGATCATAAAGAGGCGTTCGAAAAACATCGGTGACCTTCAAATCACCTTGAGAAAAACATCAAACAGAAAGTTTATTTGTACCGACACTTCTATTACCATTACTAATGCCATTTTTCGTTCGTTGTTATTGCACAACTTTTTTACTTCTATCACAGTCACATATAGTAATTTCCATTATAATGTTATTACACCTACATAATAAAATTTAATATTTTTCTTGCCTCTCTCAAAAACTATACTCAATCAAGAAAAAATAATGGCATATTCAGGATCAGGAGCACTAACTTACTCAAGTCTTAAATCTCTGTCAACAGATTGACTGTTCCTCTGTGTTATCCTCCGCGAAATAGTCGACTTTTCCAACTATAAAAATTATTCAGCACGCTGAAATTCGAATCTGGCGGGTCCAACGGATTAATCTCCTCCATGATAGGGGATCTACCATTCGGGGAAACATTCAAAAGAGCAACAGAGTCGCGCTTTTCCCGCCTCGAAGAGGGCTCAGACGGCGACGGCCCCACAAAGAGCACGGAGAGCAACGGGCGCGAAGGCCTTCGGCTCTGCCGGTGGTATGTGAAAGGAGAGTTCCGAGATATTTCCTTAGCTAATGCACGACGAGGACGCGGGACACGGAATAAGAGAGGGAGAGGGAGTGAGAGAGCGAGAGAGAAAGCGGAGTGAAGCAGTCGCGTGACCGAACGCGCGCGAACGGAGAAAAAGGAAACGGCGCCGTACCGACGAAAAAATCCAATAAGCGCGGCGAAAATTCAAATTTCAAATGAATGCCTTTTCCAAAAAAGATAATTATGCAGTTTAGCAGCTTTTCTCAATTTTACAATATTTTACTCTTTTTTTAATAATCAGATCTGGTCCCACACTTTTGGCCGGTAGTAGTGTATATAAAATTATGCATTCCCACGGAGCTTCCGGTGCCTTCGGATCTGTACACATCCAGTTCGACAGAACTGTGCCCTAAAAAAGTGGAAAAAAATCTCCACAGGACATTCTTGTCGAGTTTTTCAAACAACCGAAGCTCGTCGATATAGACTGCGGATATTTATGCAAATTCACAATTTTAGACAGCAATTTATAAATATGAAAGTGAAATAGACATTCATTTTTACTACTGAATGTCTTATTATATTCATAGTAATAAATAAATACCATTAACCTTTATTACAGACCTTAACTTACTACATTTTCCAAATTAAAATTTCTTATAAATGCATAAAAATCCGCCAGTTTAATTATAATGAATCTAAGTGAAAACAAAAAAGTATTACTTATCTGTATTCCATTCAATTTTGTTACAATATTATCTTGTTAAAAATACGACATTTCTCATCACAAGATCTATTTTTCGAATCTTTACCGTCCTTTAGGTATTTTCCACCAGTGTACAACGGCGAGAACGACCGAGAGAGATCGAGATATACAGTAGTCTCTCTCGCCGTCCCGCGAAAGAGGGAACAAAACGAGACGGGAAGAAAAAAGGAACGAATAGAAACGTGGAAGAGAGACGCGGGAGGCGGTTGCGTTCGACAGGGATGGCGTGGGTAGGCATGGAGAGGGGCACGAGGAGTGGGAAAAAGGGGAGAGGGTAAATTTATCTGTTGGCGCCGCGCTGCCGAGCGGAGAACGCGCGCGCGCGCGCGCACACTCTCGTACCGCCACGGTTTTACTGTTTCGAGTCGCGCCGTTACGCTGCAAACTTTTAGTCCCATCGGTATATACCCGTTAGAATTTTCGCGTGAACGGGAAACGTTCACGATGACGCGTCCGGCTTATTTCACTTTTGAGGTCGGCCGGTAAATTTCTTGGGAGTTCAGTGTAGTCGCCAAAACGAAATAATTATTGACGAGTACAAAACAGGATAATTTTCAACGTTGTATTTGATAATAGTATATAAACGTCGCTGATTTGTTTAGTGGGCAACGATACAGTAATAGAATAGCAATCCCTGTATCGCAGTCCTAAACGTGGTTATGTAGTGGGGGGTGAAGGAAAACAGTTTTCCCTTTCTTCGCTAACTTAACTTGTAATTCAGAGTATTGCAAGCTTCAGACAACACTAACTGTATCGATAATTGTTTGATAGTTGCACGACGAGAATATGTAAACGATTGTTAATACGGAATGAACGTGAGAACCCTGGGGGTAGTTTATTTGAAGAGATATTACTGAAAATTCGGCACGTGGTTTACATAGATTGACCGAACACGCGTCACAAAACACCAAAAGAATCTCTTCAAACAATCTTGAACTATCTCAAACAATCTCACTTAGTCAATTCGATAGTTCGAAGGACTACATACTACACACTCGTCGCGATTTTTTTCAGACCCCCCGCCTCCACCGCCAGTGGTGAGGATAACACGTGGACAATAATCATGTAGAACAAGCCAGCCGATAATCGAGAGGAGTCTGTACTGAAAATTCAGTATGCGGTTTAAACAAATTCAACGAACACGTGTCACAAACACATTACAATCATCTCATCAGAAACTCTCATAAAACAGTCTCAAACAATCTCAAACAGCCTCACTTAGCAGTTTTGATACTTCGGAGGACTACCACTGAAAATTCGGCACATGGTTTAAACTAATTCAACAATCACATGTCACAAACACATTAAAATAAACTCATCAGAAACTCTCATCAAACATTCTCAAACAATCTCACTTAGCAGTTTCGATACTTCGGACGACTACCGCTGAAAATTCGGCACATGGTTTAAACTAATTCAACGACCACATGTTACAAACACAC
Organism: Dufourea novaeangliae; assembly: GCF_001272555.1. Classification (NCBI taxonomy): domain Eukaryota; kingdom Metazoa; phylum Arthropoda; class Insecta; order Hymenoptera; family Halictidae; genus Dufourea; species Dufourea novaeangliae. The sequence continues at coordinate 8,976,353 of NW_015373923.1, read as the reverse complement.
TAAAATAAACTCATCAGAAACTCTCATCAAACAGTCTCAAACAATCTCAAACAATCTCACTTAGCACTTTCGATACTTCAAAGGACTACTACCTACTGAAAATTGGGCACGTGGTTCAAACAGATTTACCGAACATGCGTCTCAAGCACATCCAAACAATCTCAAACAACCTCACGCAGCCTATTCGATAGTTCAAAGAGTTATTACGGAAAATTCGGCAATGCGTTTCCGATCTCGGCTAGCTCGACGCCCGTGTGAAAAGTTTCGGCATGACCTGTGCACAATAAACTGGCGACCTAACCATGTGAATTACAACAGGATGCAATGGCATTACGTTATTACATTTAGGAGTGCAAATGGGCGGGGGCACGCTATAACCGTTTCCGGTTCTATCGGCGTACTCCCATGCATCGCGATTTCTCTCCTGAATTTTCTCACTGTTCGTGAACCCTCGTGATGGCATCAACCACTAGGTACCGGTGTCTCCTGAGTGTTATCAATGCATCCATGTATGTAAACCTCGGATTTATTCCAGAAATTCGCTGGATTTCACAATGGAATATTATCTTATGAAGCATTTGCACCTGTGCAATGAAATAACGAAAGTATTCGAATCGACAGACTTAAAAATGATACATTTTCTATTGGCAAGACTAAAAGTAGAAACTACATATTTTTCAACCGTTTTTAGATCAGCGATTTTTGTGGAGCCCTTGTTAAAATGTTCAAAGAGATTTAGTTTTAAACGAATTACGCTGGTAATTACTCCCACGTCTACTTTCCTCGCCTGATCTGACACCTAGCGACTGTCATCTGTTGCCAAAATGGAAAAAAAGCCTCTCAACAGTGCGCGATTTCAAGATTTAAATTATTTAACGAAAAGACTTCCAAAAAGTTTTTTTAGCTGACCTGAAAAAAGTATTTCGCACTGGGACAAGTACAGTAAATCCTCGATGAGTGTTTGAAGGTTCCTGGGCATTGATAAGGAGAGGTCCCCAGGTGTAAAGTTAATTTTTCAATTAAGTCTGGCATAGTGATAGAGCTTAGAATTCTCAAGCCAATGATATTTGTTTCAGTCGCTATAACCATTAATTTATGAAACATTTAATGTCCGGTGCCGAGGAGCCTTCGAACACTCGCCAACGATTTACTGTACATACAGTCAAACAGAAGTTATATTAAAAAAATACAATACAATATACACGAAAATTAATGAAATAGAAAATCTGTAACACAATATCCAGAACTTTTTTGTATAAAAAATAGCTGCCTGTATTCAATAATGTAACTTCAGGTGAAGCCTTCGCGACGGTCGTCTCCATGGAGTCCTTTTCATCGATGAATCGGCGATATCGCGAATTATCTCGACGAATTCGTTGCACATCGTGTACGCGGTTCAATTAAACGTTTAATCGCGACCTCGTCAGGGACCGCGCGCGCATCTCGTCGACCGAGTTCCTCAACAAAGAGAAAATCCCGCGGAAAACGGTGTTACCGTGGGGAGGGGAGATCGTCGACAATGACTCGTGGTCTACAGCCACGCGTGATTTTCCCCCGAGGCGAGACGTTTTCGAATCTCTGCGTGTTTTTCCCGCTCGAATGGCTCCCACAAGTGCATACGTGCGTAAATACGGTGACTCCGTATACTCGGGAGGCCGTCGCGCGCGGGATCGTGCGAGCAGAAACGAAAGAGATACGGCGTGGGTTTCGCGATCGAAAGGAAGACGGAGGGACGCGGTGAAGTGAAAAGAGGATCGGGAAAGGGGGAGTTGGAGAGAGAACGTTGAAGGACAGGCCTATTGAAACGGAGCGCGATCGTTGCGATGGTGAGAGAGAGACGATCAGATGCCACGCGACTGACGAGGAGAAACACGAAGAGAGAGAGAGAGAGAGAGAGAGAGAGAGAGAGAGAGAGAAGTCGTTCGTGTGTCATTAAGGTGGCGTCCCTATTGCCGGGACTTTTACCTCGCGACTAGAATGCGCGGCTGTGTTGGTCAATGATTGACGGGATAGTGTCGAGAACCTACGGTCCAAAAATGATTGGAAATTTTTAAATACCTGCAGCCTTCAAATAGTTCAAACAGAATTCGGTCGGTTCAAACTGTTCAAACAGAGTTCGATCGTTTCAAACAATTCAAACAGAGTTCGATCATTCCAGACAGTTCAAACAAAATTCAGTCGTTTCAAACTGTCCAAACAGAGTTCGATTGCTTCAAACAGAGTTCGATTGTTTCAAACAGTTCAAACAGAGTTCGATAATTTCAGACAGTTCAAACAGAGTTCGATCGTTTCAAACAATTCAAACAGAGTTCGATCGTTCCAGGCAGTTCAAACAAAATTCAATCGTTTCAAACTGTCCAAACATTTCAACTGTCCAAACAATTCGATCATTTCAGTCATTTCAAAGAGAATTCAATCGTATCAAACAGTTCAAACAGAGTTCGGTCAATTCAATCAGTTCAAACAGTGTTCGATCATTTCAGACAGTTGAAGCATGTTCTCAATTTATTCATAACACTTTCATGAAAGTACATTAGAAAGATAAGTTTAAATTTTAGTCATATATGAGTCATTCTTGAGCGTTTGAAACGTTTGAACTGTTTGACACTTTCCAGCAGTTTCAAGTGTTCTAATTGTTTGCAAAGTTTGATCTGTTTGGAACAATTTGAAAGGACCGAACACAAGTCGAACTGTTTGAAACGTTCGGAATGACCAAACATTGTTTGAACTATTTGACCATTTCATCAGGTGTTCAGACATGTTTCGAATAGTTTGATTATCCATCGTTACAAATGGTAACGCGTTTGTGAACATTTAATGTAATGGAAATATGGGGAAAACCGAGGCCAATGGAGACACACCTTTAAGCCGCGTGTAACCACTGTATCCTGAACGGAGGAACCATTACTCGGGCAACCGAGTGTTGCGTGCCCTCGATCATCTCCCCTTTTCGTTTCTTCCACGGCTTCTTCGACTATGGGCTTAACCCACGTGTATTGTTCAGGTAATTGTCACATTAATACTCTGTGTAATACTTTAATAAAAGTCGATTCAATTCCGTGAGTCGAATTGTGGGAAGAAATTTATTTGCAGATAGATTGTGTTATATACAAACTGTTGGTATTAACACGTTGAGTGTAGTGGTGGAGGGGACAGTGAAGGGGTTGGGGGGACGTAATAGAAATTAATTAACACGTTCACATCAAATGAACGATAACACTTGTAAAGACTATATAACAGGTGAAACGCTCAGTAAAATAAGCGTGGAACCAATTGATGATACAGCACGATTCAATAATTTTCTTTAATATTGTGTTGCTGTTTTATTTCTGCAGCGACGATTTAGCTCGGCTAGTGCAAATGAAACGTACTAGTTTATCGCAACGTATACATTTACTCGAAAAATTAAGTATCAGTACCGGCAAAGTATTTCAATTCAATTCAAGAAAAACGAGTAATATTCATATTTATCGAAGGCATTTTAAAATCGTCACCACGAATCTGACTCGATGTCATAAGGCAAGGGGTGGAAAATGTCGAAGTACTATTTTTATCCGTTATTCGAAACTCTGTCTAAATCATGAATTTACCCATCTCTGATCCGATAAACGTGTATTTCATGCTTATGCTCGAGTAAGTAGAAACTGTGTGTAACAACCAGACACTGACTATCCCACTGAACGCTTACTCGACACAATTTTCCAACCCCTCATATCTTTCCAAAACAAAGTTGCAACAATTTAATTTCAGATTTAAAGGATTACATAACTTTGAACTGTTTGAAAATTAAAAAATTTGTTGTATATGGAGAATTATTGTTTATTAAAAATTCAACATATACATCTTATTATATGTTATTTCCTTAGTAATTTCTGATCAACAAAAAATGGCTGCCACTGAAAAGTGTTTTACGCGAAATGTAGTTTTAAAAATCGGTACCAGAAATATTTGAAAAACTACTGAACCAATTTGGATGAAAATTTGTCGTAATATTCTTAAGACTAAAATCTAGTACTTGACGAAGCGAATTTATGAGTCGTGCATTTTTTATTTTGTTACTAACAAAAGAAGTTGAAGATTTATGTCGTAAACTACAAGTTTAGGCTCAAACAGCCGCCATTTTGTAAAATATTGATATTTTCAAAATCGGCTTTGATAAGTACTAGTTCCTTTTGTCTCTTTAATATAAAATTGAAAAAACTTATAGCACAATTTTTCAAAAATTACTAAGGAAATAACATATAGTAAGATGTGTATGTTAAATTGTTAATAAATAATAATTCTGCATACACAAAAAATTTTGTTAATTTTCCTTCTTAATTAACAGCTCCAAAGTATGTAACCCTTAAAGATTAATATCGCAATTGTAGAATCACTTCTACAGCGATTGTACGAGGAGTGTAAAATGATTTTTAAAAAAAATGGACGTGTAAGTGCCACTCTTTTTCACCCTGCTGTACGATCCATCATGTTGAATGTATTTAACTCTCTCTTTCTCGCTGACTGTTCTTTTTTTTTTGTTGGTTGAATCTGTTGTTACACGTCTACGTGTCAGCACAGGTTCCACGAAACGATTCCGGGGCCGCGGAAACCGTCGTTCCTTTTCGGTCGGACGGATTTTACTGCCGGTTTAGGTAGCGTTGTCGCTCGGTGAGTTTAATTGAAGGGAGTGGGAAATCACTCGGTCGCCGGTGGGGGTTTAACCTTCAATTATGGACCACCGCTTTTAATTCACGGCTCGCGACGAAACTCGAACTGCTTACACTCGGGATACGGATTGTGTCAACTTGCTTGGGGAACAGTCGTCAGCCTATCGCTGGGTCAGGCTTGACCCGTGACTCGAGATCACGTTGCTTGAGAAAAAATATATAAGATATTAATACTATTATGGCAGGGTTCACACCGCACATGTTATTTATTTAACCAGAAATTGTAATACAAACCACTTTTGAATACAACTTTGTACAACGTAATATAATACACCGTATATAGGGTGTCCCACCTAATATAACCATTTTTAATGTCTCACGTATTTTTGAAGATAGAAAATAATAACGCTGTTTGAAAATTTTTTTACTTTTATCACAGTTGAATATAATAATTCTCATTATAATGTCATTATTCATATTAAAACTCAATTTTTCTCTACATTTGTTCATGAGATACTGCCACAACTATAACTGAACCTATCATTTTTTAACACACTCGAGTATCATAATTACCGAAACAAAAAAAGCGTGCATTACCCATCGAAACACTTAAAAACTTCCCACAAACAGGAGCAATTCGTGCGATAGACACAATCACGTGGGGTAGGTCCAAGCGGATCAAGATACACAGGTAAATCAGTCAGAAGCTCTTACAAACTTAATCCCTACTCCTGCAAAAATCGACATTGCATCGTTCAAACCAACATTCAGATGGATCCCCAAAATTCGTGGCGTCCACGACTAAACCCTCTCTTTTTCTGCCGGGCGGTACGTCGATGCAGCCGTATATACATACATACTTCCCTCCCGCGCTTTGTACTCGTTAAGGTCGCCGGTGCAATGGTCAGGGGCAAAGACATAAGTAAGCGTGGCTACGTGATGCCCGGAGCTGCATGGTGCACACGCGCGCGAGCGCACGAAACCAAGTTTACAGTTAGAGCCGCTTTAAAAACACTGGCCCCCCTCCCTCTCTCACCAATTGAGCACATGAACGAGCAGCGAGATGGAAGGGGCACGAACAGCCTCGAAGAAAGAGGATAGGGGACGTGGAACGCGTGAAAGAAGAGAAAGAAACAGCCTGGTCACCGCTTGGTTGGCTAGCGGGCTTGGAGGAGGGGGGCGGCGGCGAGAAAAGAAAAGGAGGGAGGGAAAAAAACAACGAAGAAGAGAAACGCGCAATCATCGGCGTGTCCAAAGGGGGTTGGGAGAGGGGCTTGAGCGACGATGGAAGAGGAAAAAGCGTCGTAGTCGTTGGTCGGACGAAGGGAGGAGTAGAGAGACACTGGGAGGGGTGGGGACTCTGTAACGAGACAAGGTTGGGAGGTCATCGGTTGTTTGGTGGGAGTGGGACAGCCGTACACTGGCATCAGGCCATGAGAAAGAACGCTCCCAGGCATATTCTGTCTCTGTATATATGTGTTGGCTCTGTCTCTCTCGTGCCTCGAGCGTGAGAGAGCGAGCAAGACGTGTGAAACGCCACGGGTGACGAGGAGACTCAGGGAACCTCGCTGTGTGTAGAGACGCGCTGGATTATATACCAGGGGAAGGGCGAGGGGACAGAGAGACGCGTGTATAGATATGAAAAGAGTGAAATGGCGAACGGTGAAGAAAAAGAGACGAACGTAGAACCGGTGAGAAGAAGCAAAAGGAACAAACATCATCTGGGTAGCTGGCTTGGCTTTGGCTTCGGTTGCTGCTTCTCCTTCGGGTACGGTTCTCTCTATCTCTCTGGATTCTTCCCTCGTTCGCTTCATCAACTCTCTTCTCCTGCTTCGTCCAACCGACCGTTTGCATGACAAAGACGGGAAAAAGGCCATCGAGAGAGCCCCCGACGATTCCACCAGGCGCAACACGGGGCCTACGCGCGAAGGACGACCGCCACGCCGCGTACTGGGAAGATTCTTAAATTCTCGACGCGCCGATACCAATATACGACCCACCATTTATGCTGGAAATAGTGTGCGTGTTGTGTTCCCTTATTTCGAAACCGGCAGCTTTCACGCGTCTTGTTATTATTATTTTTCCGCGTGCAGGGCATTACTCGAGCGTGGCTTGTCCTCTGGATCGGTAAGGTGGAGCGTTTAGTTGAGCGACGTACTGAAAACAGGGGTGGCAGGTTTTGGTCACACTTGTTGAGGAAAACGCGATCCACAGGTATATTGCATTTGGGGTGGTTGTAAGAACATCTGTGAACTTATTGACTGATGGAAATGTGATTCTTGCTTCTATGTAGCATGTATTGGAGGGTCCACTTTAAGACGGAACTGTGTCACAACAGCAGAGTTGTAAGATATTAAGATTAAGGCTTCTATGAAAAGTAGTGTACATAATAGTATACTACGGTAGTATATACATACAAAAAAAATGGTAGAATTAAGTGAATATTATTATAAAAGTTAAATTAAGAAATAATAACTAGACACCAAGAGGTGCCAGAATGAATACAAATTTAATTTTTCAACATTTTGTGGCGTAGCTCTCTCTTGCAATGGACCCTTCAACTGTCTTTAATGTTATACAGGATGATTCTCTGGCTAGGGGACCTAAAGTCACCGAATCGTTTTTATTTCACTGATATGCACACAAATCAACTCCGCGGCTGGTGTATCCATTGATGGAATAACCCATTCGTGTCTTATTTAAGTACCCTCAGAGCTGACTGAGGAATCATATTCAAATACCCTTAATATGATGGTTGCTTTATCTCAGTAGCTTCATATTCAAGTATCTCCCTTCAGACCTGACTGAGGAATCATATTCAGATACCCTTAGTATAATGGTTGCTTTAGCCTATTAGCGTTGTATTCAAGTATCTACCTTCAGAGCTAACTGAGGCATCATATTCAGATACCCTTAGTATGATGGTTGCTTTATCTCAGTAACTTCATATACAAGTATCTACCTTCAGACCTGACTGAGGAATCATATTCAGATACCCTTAGTATAATGGTTGCTTTAGCCTATTAGCTTTGTATTCAAGTATCTACCTTCAGACCTGACTGAGGAATCATATTCAGATACCCTTAGTATAATGGTTGCTTTAGTCTATTAGCGTTGTATTCAAGTATCTACCTTCAGAGCTGACTGAGGAATCATATTCAGATACCCTTAGTATAATGGTTGCTTTATCTCAGTAGCTTCATATTCAAGTATCTACCTTCAGACCTGACTGAGGAATCATATTCAGATACCCTTAGTATAATGGTTGCTTTATCTCAGTAGCTTCATATTCAAGTATTTACCTTCAGACCTGATTGAGGAATTATATTCAGATACCCTTAGTATAATGGTTGCTTTAGCCTATTAGCGTTGTATTCAAGTATCTACCTTCAGAGCTGACTGAGGAATCATTCTGATACCCTTAGTCTGATGGTTGCTTTATCTCAGTAGCTTCATATTCAAGTATCTACCTTCAGAACTGACTGAGGAATCATATTCAGATACCCTTAGTATAATCGCTGTCTTAGTCCGTTAGCTGAGCTCCTGACACGATATCTACGCAATAATAAGTTCGTGCGAGTACTGGCCGTCGTATGACGTGAATGGATTAGTGTTCTAGCGTTAACTGACCGGGAGATCACAACGCTGATGTCGACGATACTCCCATTAGGTCCTGCAGCGAGAGAATCATCCTTTATCATGGCAAGATCGAACCTCAAACATGATGATAGTTCCTGCCACTTACGACTCGCCAGTCAGATCGCCAAATGAACATTCCCTCCGGAATGGGACTGCCTCCCCTTCGACTTCGAACTTCGAAATCGAATCTCCTATCCGTCGTGTGTGTACCATCCGTCCCGAAAACTTTTCAAACTTCTCGGGACTTCACGGCCGGCTCGAGAAGTGTCCTCTCCTCGTGGCCTCCGGTTCTGTTCTTGTTTTCCCCTGGACGGCGAGCACATCGGGGTGGAGGAGGGTGAGGAAGGACCGGTTCCAAAGGATGCTCCTACCATTTCGTCCTTCGAGCTGCCGTGTGCACGCTCTTTCTCTCCCTCTCTTTCTCTCTCTCTGTTCCTTCCCTCATCGTTCGTCCTGTACTCTTCCCCTCCGTTGCCTCGCCCCCGATCATCGCGCGTCGTTCTTACTCTTCGCGGTTTCCTGTTCTTCCTCGTTCCACCTCTCACTTCGACTTCGAAGTTACCTATCCGCGTACGCACCACGACCAGACGATCCTCCGACTGGTTCCCCCTTGCCTCTTCTCCACGTTCCTCTCGATCTTCGTCTCGATAATTTATTTTTCATAAAAGACCAACGCGCGCCATCTTCGAACGTCGTGAGCCGCGCCATGGGAAACTTACCGCGCCGGTTCAGCGTTTGTAGTATGTACACTCCTCGGATCCGGGGGATCCTTTTCACGGACGATCGATTCCTTCTCGATGGTATTCCGTTCGAAGTGGTGTGGTAACCCCGTCGCTAGGAGGTGGTGTGCTCCCTTGTCGGTGCAAGGTCGGGACCTTGCGAAGTCGGGCGAGTCCTCAAGACCCGGCATACCACGGTCATTGCGGGCCTGTTATCGGCCAACTGGAATGATTCTTCGGGCTTGGGATCGATATATAGTGACGATACGTGTGTGTCTGCGAGAGAGTGATCTTCCCATCTACCTTTTCTCGACAGTAAAAAGACGCCTCCGCCGCCGTCTCCGGTCACTTTCCTCCCGAGATCCGCCCTTGACTCTCTATCTATATATATATATATATATCTCTCTCTCCTCATCGCGGTAGCCACTTTGAATCCGCGCAAATGAACAGGATTGATGGCGGAAAGCACGCCACTGCTAAACGAGCGGTTTGCTTAACCGCACACACGGACACGGGAAAGAAACACCCGTGTACGCCTGGGGGAATCGCTCGTGGAATTTAACCCTGTTCACGGTTCACTGTATACGCGCGCTCACGTAGTCTGTCGTTGATGCAAGATGATGGAAGGAACGCATACGTCCGCGAGTTTCTGGTTAGATCAGCCAACTAGTCGTATGAAGAAAATCAAATCGGGACAATTAGTTGAGGGGTCTAGTGCAAGGGCAACAAATTAACCTTTAGAGATTTTTTCATGACCTTTTATACTTTCGAGTTAGAACTTTTATACAGGGTGTCCCATTTTAATCGCCCAGGGTGGATATCTCGAAAAATACGAAAGATATAACAAAAATGTTTTAGACGAACGTTGTATGGTTTCTAGAGAGACAGATTATACTTGGAAAAGCCCACAAAGGTCAACTTTCAATTTTTAAACTAGAACCTACATTTTTTATTGCAATTTATTATTGCTGGCGTCGACGCGCTTTAGAAACACTGTCTGTAAATAATTTATGCGTAAACTATTCCCGAGATATGAACTCTCAAAGTTGACGTAAGTTTTCGAACTGTTAATGGTAACTTGTTGAATTAGGGTATGGACCACTGGGAAAGTAACTTCAACCCTTGGCCACTAAATTAGGACCACTCCCAATTTTCAACACCTTACATACGTTTAGTAAAATTGAGGAGCTTGAACGTAATTTAATAATAAATTGTATTAGTTTCTAAAGTGCACACATACTTTGTTACCTTTTTCTTCTTTTTCTTTACACATACACAGGAAAGGAAATGTTCCTCGGCGGGCGACTGGAAACGGTCACGGAACCGTTACGTCTGACATTAAACTTTCCGTTGGGGACCGACAGTATCAAATTTAAAAAATATTACTTTACAGTTCATATAATATCAACAAATACGTTCACACCTTTTTAATGGATTTTATTGAAACATGATGTTCTCCCTTACAAGTATTATAAAAAGTTACAACCTTCTTGGTACAATTTCTAGCTCTGTATATATTCGCCTAAATGAAGAAAAAAAAATTGGCTCCGCGTTTAACATGTTAATACAATTTGTAATTAAATTTCATCCAATTTTACTGATATTGCCTAATTCAAATTGCCCTAATCCACCCTGTAAATGTGCCCCATATTTTTATTAACCACTTGTATAAATATCATCCCCGTATCACCTGATCTGAACTTATTGCCGAGGTTCCACTGTACAAATGAAAAATCTCAAAATCCCCACAATCAATAAGAAAAATAAAAAACGTTAACGAACGGTATTAGCATTGACAGTTTGAGAACTACCTACGTCAGCAACGATGAGCTCTACCACGTGGCGCGGAACACGCGACCCGTCGAGTAACAATGGGGCGGTGGCAACGTTATCGATAAATTACCATTACCGTTAGTGCCACTGCTGGTTACGTTTATCGTGCAGCATCTCTATCCGCGAACGATGCACCGATGGTCTATTTACCTCTCCCTCTCCATCTCTATCTCTCGCGTGACGACAACGATAAACCGCCAGCGTATATTTTATTCACTTAGTTTTTCCTACGACCGTTCATTCGGACGAGAAATTGTGGGGTCGGGGAAAGTGATTGGCGAACGCGACCACTGGACCTCTAAATATTCATCCGGAAAGACGACTTGCTGCGCACGGAACGCATCTCTGTTTCAATGTGCAGCCTGTTTGTTCTGTTTCTTTTTTTGTCTGTTTCGTTTATATTTATTAGTCTGCTGCTGAAACTGTCGTTTTTTTATTTCTATTTTTTTTTTTTATTTTCGCGTTCCACTTGTGCCAGTGCTTCGTGTCGCTCTATGTCGTTTCTACCGCGATTTTTTTTCGTTTGTTTCCTTATGGTAATTAACCTTTGGAGTACGGTTACTGGGTCCACTTAGACCCGAGTGTTCGAAAGCCGTATCGAACTCGTCGATTTGTAAATACAGGGTGGAGCAATAACTATGTCCACTTTGAATATTGCCGCTATTTGTAATAATATGAAAAAATGTTATATACAAAACTTACACTGTATAGAAGGGGGCATATTGTGACACAAACATTTTCTGCGTGGGTGAAGGCATAGAGGATATTTCAAGGTCATCTCAATTTTTCAAATTAAAATCTATACATACAAGAAGTTACACGTATATTCAAAAATCTAATTTTCATGTGTCAAATATTTATTAATATTGCCACTACTTACAATTCGATTTTAATAGTTACAAGATCTCTAAAATTCACTGGCGCGATCACGCTGTTTTCGAAAATAAAAGAAATTTGTTTTTGACCAGTTCAGCTGATAAATTTCGATTCTGGACCACTGTGTGCTACCAGCAACTCTCACCTGTAAGCGGCGACAACCCAGCGTATGTTAATTTCACATCGTCGTTACTTCGATGACGTAACAAGGAACGAAGGCGGACGATAACTGTCTCGATGACACCCGATTACGATTCTCTTCCACATTCACCTCGCCTCGTTCTCATCGGGAGCCAGCACCGACATAATAAATCAGCGTGTCGTCGCATGTGCACAGCTTCTCGACCGAGGCGTTGATGGCAGTTTAATAGGACGATGGAAAAAAAAAAGGCACTCGAGGTGGATTTTAATATCGTGGATTTGTCAGAAACAAAACGCCCTCCCACGCGTCTCTTGCGTCGTCGACCGATTAATAATTTATTATCTGTCTACTCGTCGACGGGGAATTCCTGAATGTACCGCCGAATTACCGTGGGCCTATACACCGGCGTTCAAAAGTATATATCTGGCAGAGTTAGGTAGAATATTTTATTCGAATGATACATTGTTAAAAGCAGCAGTATCTGAGATCGTCACCCTGATCTCTGAACAGTTAATTAGATCCAATACTCGCTTTGCCAACTGTCTATTCATTCAACAAGATTATTCTATTGTAAAAATTGTAATTTCTACGTTCAATCAATCGAAAATAATGAAATACTTTTTTTTTATTTTATTTGTTATTCGGAGCTCTTTATCTAGGTAATGAATTTGCCCATCTCTCGTGCCTATTTAGACACTTGACTGATTGTCAACGGAACGCAATGTAAGCCAATAATTTTTCTGTATGTTCATACCGGGTGAGTCACGTAACTTGTCCACACAGTTTAATTTCCTAAATATGTGTTCTACAAAAAAATAGTTTCATATAGAAATTGTACGGTATTGAAAGGAACATATGACTCTAAAACGATTTTTTAAAATAATCTATTTGTTTAAGAGATATGAAGCTGATTTTATATTTTTTTATAAAACCCGTACCTTTTTATATTAAAATTAAAAAAGGCAGTGAAATTGTGTGTAAACCTAATAATTAGTGATATATTTGAAAAATTAGAAATTTAAAACACGCTACTTGCTTACCTTATTGTCAGTATAACAGGCATTGATTTGAGCCCCCACTGCAACTAAGGTAAGTAGTAAAACCGTAAATATTGTTTTTTCAAATATTATATGTTATATTTTATAAAAATTGAAATACGAAAGCTGATAGACCTTCATTGATGTCGCTGTTATATTGCATAATTATTATTCTCATATGTTCCCATGAATTCATCAAATCCCACAGTTTATATTTTACCAGAAGCTAAACCTAACCCGAAATTGGTATTCACCAATGCCCGGATAATTATACTCGATGTTTTATGGCTCTAAATTTGTACGTCACAATTGAATTGGAACAACAAAAAAAGAATAAAAAATGCAACAAATTAGCATCAAAATTTTTCATAAAAAATTCCACGCTCTGTATCGTGTCTGGGAAGTTGTACATAAAAAATTGAACGAGAAAAGTTCGTTCTGACGCCGAACGCGAGCGCGTCTAAATCGTTCAAACGATTCACTTTGAATAGTTCCCATCCCCCGTTCGTCTGGAATGGAAAATCGATAATTCTGTATCATTTTTTTTCCTCTTAGTTTATTCAATTTCCACCAGTCAATTACCTGCACAAAATACAAACACCTGTTTGTTTATCTTTCGTTTTCGTGAATTTTTCGTCCAATTGACGCATTCGCTGCAGCAACGTTTTGGAAATAATGTTGTACATATCTATGTACATAAATGCTTTCAATTGAAGAAATCAATATTTTAGAATCAAATATAACTGTACATATATGTATATACCAAGTGATGTACAGTAGATTTGAGAAGAATATCACGTGATTTATCATTATTTGTTGAATTTACTTTCAGATATAATTTCGCCAATATTATTCTTCCTTTTATTTTTCAATAGGTGCACTTGTAATTTCAAATTCAATCAACTTCACAAAGATCGAATAGGATGAATATAACGAAATATTTGGGTCAAGTTTTTCTTTTCTTTACAAAATAATTGAAACAAATCTAAACTTGCAAAACCAAATGAAATTTGAAATATTCATCTATTTTTTCTTTTATGTATTTTTACAATAGTGTTTATATTATTCACTGCCTCTTTTTTCCATATTCTTGCGATACCTCACTAAGAATGTGAAAATTTGTAAAAAGAAATGAGTCTTTTGATTTCCCAAGAAAATAAATATGTTGTATAAGTTTATTAGAATTTTACGAATAAGTTTTACGGCACTGTTACAAGCTGAGGCACAATTCTGTAAACAAAAATTTTTTTTTTAATATGTGGTGGACTCGATCAGACGCTGAATCCTGAAGACCATCAGAGTCGGCGACACGGATGAAAGTTGATCTAGCTAGCCGGCTAGAGGCTGGTCTGGCTACTTTCTAAATTTAGGCCGCCTTGCTTTCACACGCCGAATTTCTGGACGAAATAACGTCTACGTAACATCTCGAAATACGGAACTATTATTTTGCCTCTGTCGGCTCGGAACATTTATCCGACGGGCGTGAATAACAAATCATCGGCTATAACAACAAACCGATAATAATCTTGTTGGTTAAAAATATTCGAATATCAAATGAAATGTTAATGATGCATAAATTTCAGGCCAACGTCATTTATCGCAAAGATTCTAATAATAAATCACTAGCTATAATAAGAAACTAATAATAATATCGTTGGTTAAAAAAATTTGAATATCAATGAAAAGTTAACGACAAATAAATTTGAGGCCAAAGTCATTTATATCTTAATATTGTAGAAATTCTGATGGGTCTTAAAAGTTGTAAAGAATTAACACATGTCTCCCCCCCTCATTTTTAAATGAAAATCAGTAGGTACATTTTATCGCAAACACAATAGATAGTGACGGATGTTTATGAAAAATTTTAATTTTCGTAGATACTTTTCGACAATCCAAGATCAAAAGGAAAGTTTATTTCAGTTATTATAGAATCAAAGAAGTTTATTATAAAATACAAATTTTGTTGATCCCATTTTATGAACCCTGCTCGAATGTGGAACAAATATATGATCCAGTCTGACAGTGAATAACAGGAAACGATAACAGAGAAATTTATTGAAAATTGAATAAGATAACTAGTAGTTATAATTAAATCGTGTTAATTTAAATTATAAAATAAATATAAAATATAATTTAATTTCTCGGTTAATTAAAATTTTGTACTCCTTAAAATTGTTCCTCGAACAATAATCTACACAATAAAAGAGCACTGTTAATATTCGAATATGAATATGTACATATTTTTTTAAGTATGTATTGAAAGTAGTATATTAAATACGAAGGGGTTATGAACTTGTAAATATTGCAGGGCATAATATAGAGTTTCCGATACTAAACATGTACATTGAAGTTAATCCGTACTTAAAGATCTCATTAAATCCGATCGAAGTCTCCAATGTATTCTACCTTGTACATTCAGTCCTGGAGTACTAACAACCCATAAAATCCTCAATTTTGTAATAATTGAACTGTGAATATTTATCTAAAAATGGATTTTTAGGAACAAATCGATGGAAAGTGAAGTCACGCAAGAATTTCTTTACTGCAACAAAGATTTTATCAATTTCTAAAAAATACAAGAATATCATTGAACACGATCGAACTGCCCTTATATTGAGTTTCGGAGAATGACGGACACTTCAAATTCGTAAATGTCCGAGTTTTCTATCTATTTAGACCCAGATACCGTCGCTCATTCAATCATCAAAAACGTCTACCATCGGAGGGTTAATTCCACGTGGATTGTTTCTTGTTGGAAAACGCGCGCGATCCCAGGCGCGCCTTCACCCGCCGACTAGAACTTGAGTCATACAGTGAATCACATGCTGTCCGATTTATACACATCTGCGGCTATGTGCCGTACACTTCCAACGGTTTCCCGGCGAGTTAATTTCAGTCGTGGAAGGAACTGTTTCTTCTTTCGTCTGCGTCGCGCGTACTCGTGAGGAGGAGCTGTTCACCGTTCGACGTTACCACGGTTCCCGTTATTATTCATTTTTTTTGGGCGGGGTATGCAGGGTTAGTCGCGTGAAACAGAACACCTAAATATCACTGTTGGGATCGACGATAAGAGAATGTATCCCAGACAAAAATTATATCGTTCAATGGGGGCCAAAGTTGATGTTATTAACAAACTTTTTGTCGTGACGTAATAGTTGATACCAAGACCAATCCAATGATCTGTAATAGTATGACCTTCATGTGACCTTTAGTATGAAAAATTCTATTATTATTATCTCTATATCGAGTATGAAAAATAATTTATCGTCTACGAAAATGTATCGAAATTCATGGACATTATATTGAGCATTCGTTAAAATAAATTTTCTACACTAATTCATCTGTCGTAGTTATTTTAGTATTTAAATTTACCCCCATGACTTCTGTAAATTTTTCGTACTGAAGTGCATATTATTGCAGGTCAGTAGATTGGTCTTGACTTCAACTATTACGACATGGTGATAAAAATATGTTATCCCATTTTAAAAAAAACATGGATGATCTTGAAATTTCGTAAAATATGACCTGGAGAACAATTTTTTAATTATCAGAGTATTTGGCACTTCTAATCAAATAATATTTTCCTCACACGTTTTTTTTCTATCACCCAAAATCGAGTGAGATATTTAAGGTGCTCACGTTAGGTGGGATTCTCTGTATTATTACAAGGATGATAGTTCCGTGTTTCAACAAGTACGGCCTACAAGTCACCCGTTATCTTGATATCCAAACAATTACAATTTAACGACACAACGGGCAATTAATGGCGATGGCGATAAATCGTTACGGTACGAACACTTAACAGGGGTAACAACGATAGATCGTTACCTTGAGTCTGAGTGGGTTAACAGGTTGCGTATTAGATACACGAGATATGTACCTTGTTTTAACCCCTTCATTCCTAAATTATTGAACAATTACGAAAAAATATTTCTTCTTGCATTTTTATCTGTATTACCATGACATAAATGATTCAAAAAACATTTTTGAAAGGGTTTAGTGCCATTTTTCATTCGTTGCCTTTGGCGCCATTTTTGTTACTTCTGTCACAGTTGTGTATAATTATTGACACTATACAATTATTACACGTGACAAAACCCATTTTTCTTACCTTTGATCAATGAACCCTCTTGAAACAGGTTGAAAGAATTAGAGAGAAAAAAACAAAGGTAATGTTGTCTTATTTATAAACTTTTAAAAACACGTGTAAATTTGTGTTACGTTAATTAGTAAAAAACCAGAAGAAACTATTATATACTCACAGATATGAAAAGAATCCAACGTACTAATCTTTTATTTTCCAATTTAAAACACGTTGCCATATGGTTACAAATGGGGACGAAAGGGTTAAATGTTCTGCCGAATTAATATATTGCAGAAGACGAAATCTTGCGAGAACAGTTTCTCGATTCAAGAATTCCTTCGCCCGTCTCTGTAACACCGTTTACTGGCCGCCGTTTTCGCGAAATTCCTCGAGTTTCACGGAGCTCGTTGCAGTCATCCCTCGATTGGTTTCGTCGTATTCAATGTCCTGGAAAGCAAGGATTCGCGTCGCGTACGTATGTACACCCCCGTCCATAAATTACTGGACACCGTATTTGTTTCGAGAAAAATGAAAATCGAAACGGAAACCCTAATTCTCGAGGGAACTTTCGGTCATCGATCTATTTTTTCGCGAAACAAGCTATGTGTAGCATACCTGAAATATTTTTTAAAATTACCGAACAAACATTCAAAAATAAAGATTCAGGTGTAAATTTCGTAACATTCGTCCAAAGTCGAACTAATTTAACGGAGAAATCAATGGTGGTGGAAATGATCGACTGACTAATTCGAATGGAATCAGGGGAGAATTATTTAAAAAAATTCACTGTTAAAGCGTCACAACTCTATTTTGGTCGATGCATACATTATGGGAATTTCTCCGTGTGAATAGCAAAACGTTTGACTTAAAAAGTGAAAACAATTTATTCGATCAACTACATATCGCACTATTGCAAGAAAAATGTCACAAATCGAAAACGTGTACTTTTTCTGGCACCATGTCGCTTGAAGTATTGGACTTCAACTTGTGACATTTTTCTGCATGGTGGAACTACGTATTGGAAGATATTTTATGCGATAAAATGAAAATTGACAATTTTTGACTTGTGACACTTTTCTCGCGGGGGTGCGATATGTGTTTCCATTATGTGTTATGTAACATATCCCTCAGTAACAATACGATCTATCTTCGAAAAATTGTTGTGATAGTGACATAAAAATAACACTTTTTGAAATCTTATTATTTATGCATCAACCCAATATTTTCATGAATATTCTCGAATGAAGAGGACACGTGATTTATGATTGCACAGGGTATTTTATTTATATTTTCTCTGCAATATCGAGAATTAATAAGAATTGGTTTATTTCATAATTTCAGTGACTTTTTAACGCTATATTCTTCCTTCTTCTGCGTTTAGTAACATAAATGTACAGTGACTTACGGACGGGAGTGTACGCCAAACGTACGCCAAACGTTTTTGGTCGTTCGCGAAACACTGGGACGGAGTTCCACTTGTCGTGGAACCGCAGTGGCTAATTATATGAATTTTATTAGGTGTACCGACCGGCTGTTTCTTGTCAAACACTGTATTCGTTGTGAAATAACTGAAATACGTATCCTATCTCAACAATATTCGTTATATGTTTCCATCGTTCTCCTCCATTTCGATTAAACGGAACAAACAGAAGGGTATGTATTCCGAATTGAAGCTGTATTTCCAGTATATCGGACCCATAGTGGATTACTTATTGGTACAGCTAATATTATATCGGTACATGATGCTAAATCTAATTTAAAAATGTCTTATTTAAAGGCATCTTGCCTTTATTACAATCGCAAATAAGAAATTCTTATTTCTTAGGAAGTCCTCTCTTGTTTCTTATTCTAAAAGATACTCCTCTCATTTTTATTATTTTATACTACATGTGTATATTATAATATTAGGTACACCTAATATTATGTCAGTATACGATACTAAATGAAATAGCCAAAAAAAAATTCTAACTCTAAATAAAGCAAAAAAAGTCTTTGTTACACTAAAACATTGAAAGTTCGTAATTCTTAGGAATTTTTCTCTTTCTTCTTATTTTTATATTCTTCCTCTTCTTTCCCTCTGCTTCGCTTCTATTTACTCCGTTTTGATTGGTTTCAGGGGGTGTGGGGGAATCAGCCAGTGGTGGGAATAACGCTATTGTTTTTGTTGCATTCATCGAGGTATCACTGTATTATCATTTAAAATTCAACCGTAATATCTACAAAATCTCTTTAAGTATTCATTCATTGCTGCGTTTGCCCTATATGTTTATACATTACATATTAAAACTGTAAAAATATAAAAGAAATAGAATTATAACAAAAGATTCGCGACCCATACGTTCCTTAATAAATTGTGTCCGCCCTAGATCGTTTAAATTGGTCCACCGTACGGACCGATCGCCGTGGAACCGTGGTACGAACACGCCGATGGTCTTTCTTGGCAAAGACTTTCCTGGAGACACACCGTGGATTACGTAACAACGTCTCGCATTGGGAACGTTTTCTGCTTGCGGAGCACGGTGCCCTCGATAAAATATGTCGCAGCCTCTGGGGGTACGCGGAGAAAATTTCGCCAAACTCTAATGTTCCAGGATCAATTCCTGCTATCAACAAAACAGAATAGTCCATTTCCACGTGTCTTATTAACCACAGCAGTAATTTCGAACAAGGTGTTCGTTCCTATTTTACATCAGAGTTGGGCAACATGTAATCTAATTACAAAATCTAAATTATAATTTTAATGAGCTGAATTCGAATCTGCAAATCATTTCTCTACAATAAAATTATACATTTTTTATTTATAAAAAATTGGAAATTCTCAAATTTGGAGATGTGTCGTGCTTTTGCAATAATAGTTATCCAGTTGCTATTCACACGAAATAATTTTCTGGACTCTGCCGAACAAAATGATGTAAATTGTATTATAGATATCTAAATATGTTTAAATAATGATGATAGTAAAAAGGACACCAAAAACGTACCAATTCTTGTTGATATTCTTCAATTTATTAAAAAAACTCAGGATCTAGGAGTAAATGTAACCATAGCATATGATAGAACAGACCTTTCTGCTAAGGATAGTGTCAAGGACAGTTACAAAATCTGTTTTGTGTTCGGTAAAGGAGCGAAATAGTTCAGCGAAACAGACGGTGCCGGCAGTTGTAGTCAGTGACGGCGGTCGCCTTGTCTGTGCCCGTTTAACGCTTCCGTTACACTGACACTGACAATAAGCGGCAGGCAAGGCGACGCCGTCATTGAGTACCACTGTCGTCGCCGCGTGTTTTGCTGAACTATTTCGCTTCTCGATCAAAAACAAAACAGATTTTGTAGCTTTCCCTGAACCACCCTTAGCAGAAAGGTCTGTGCTCTATCGCATGCTATGGTTAGATTTTCTCCTAGACCCTTAGTTTTTTAAATAAATTGAAGAATATCAACAAAAAATTAGTGCGTATTCGGTGTCCTTTTCACTTCGAACATTATTTAAACATATTCAGATATCTATAATACAATAACAACTTGCATCATTTTGTTCGGGAGAGCCCAGAAAATAATCTCGTGTCAAAAGTAACTGAATAATTATTAGTGGTAAAACCACAACACAGTTTCAAAATTTAAAATTTGCAATTTTTTAAAATTTACTTTTTCAAGAACTGTACGTGCTAGGAAAAAGAAATGATTTCCAGATTCGTATTCAGCTCATAAAGATCTATCAGAAACGTCTATAAAAACGGTCATGAGGTATTTTACGCGTCGAACAGTGTTATCGGACCTGGTCCCACACTTTTGGCCGTTGGAATATCTGTTATCCACGGCAGTGACGTTCTACCCAAGAGAATCGATCTCCCGGAGAATCGAACCGAAATCGAGCATCCATAAAACAAACTACCTCCAAAGTCTACACGTACACAAATCTCCATAACGAAGATTTTCACTTTTCCTAGTATTTCGAAAATCGTTACTCGCCTGGACATCAAAAGAAAAGGTTCTCGTGCTTGCTTGCCGCGATTACGGTGAAAAGGGAGGAGGGCAGGGTCGAAGTGTCACGGAAAAGCAAAGAGGAACCGACAGAGAAAGAGACGATGACGGTGGCAAGGGAACGACTGTTGGTGAGAAAGAGAGGGGAAAAGTAAAGGAAAAGGAGGAGGAGAAAGAGACACACACAGCGATGGGTACGCCGAGGGGAATGACGGAGATGGGAGGGGGTGGAGCTTGGTACGAGGACGTTGGAGAACGGCTGTTAGATATATAGTTAGTGGCGTCGCCGTCGGACGTCCTCGGGCGGCGGCGCCACCGTCGTTCCTCGTGCAAGCCGTCCCTCGGCTAAAGTAGGTTAGGTCGATGAGGCCACGACGATACCCGCCGCCGTCGCCGCCACCGCGGTTTCTGCGCAGCGGTGTCTCGATTCTTTGCTTCCTCTCCGTAGCTTTCAGCCTTTGCCATCCGTTAGCCCCGACGATTCCGTGAATAGTCACTTATAGTCCACTGTTCCCGATCGATTTTTCCCCTATGGTTCTTCGTGGACCATCCTTAGTCGCAGATCCTGCAGGAATATCATTTGGGGGGGCCACCGTTAGATCGTTTGGGCGTAGGGATTCTCGTTCTGTCGAACCTTCAGACCCCTTGGCGATCTTATGTCCCTCGTAGTTCTGGTATTATTGGACTTGGAAAATATTATACGTTGTTATTGGACTTCATTTTTTTTTTTTTTTTTCGTAATTTTAGGTTTTTGATGCGGCTTTTTTCATTTGATCCTGTTATCGATCAGGAACGCGAATGCAGGGTTGGGTCATTTAATATTAGAACGCGAAAATGTCTCCGTTAGCTCCAGTTACAGGCCCATCGATTTTTCTATTTTGCCGCTGGGCTTGCGGCTCGCTGGCTCGAAATACTGAATGGCATTGTAATGGAACCGTGGTAGCTGAATTTTTCTGTGATTCCTCGGGGACTCTACTTTTTTTTAAGTTTAGGTGAAACTGTGGAGATTTTGGTAATTTTAACTAACATTATTTTTTTTCTTGTAGGGGTAGTTGTAGCACTTACACAGTAGTGGACGAAAAAGTTACCACTTTTCTGATTTTTTTTTATTTTTATTATTTTATAACATCAACTTCAAGCCTTTAATACACTGCGTTTTATGCAGCTTTTAATTTTCTGTCAGAATATATATTAAACACATACTAAAGTTTTGAAATTGGAAAGAATAAAATAAACCGAGTAAGTGGTAATTTTTGTTGGAATTAAAAAGTCTATTTGGTCGAGTTCTTGAAATTTAGAACTCGTCGACTATCCTGAGACAGTAATGGTCGCGTGTATAGTCGCCCATAACGTCGCAAGATCGATTTTCCTGTTTCTGCCGTCTAGTTTCTGTCCGTCTAAAGCCGCCGACAAGAATCATCGAAGCTTTCTCAAAATTACTCTTATTATTTGTAACCAACTGACTCTTTACATGACAGTTTCATAGTTCCATTGTCGACGCGTGTTGTTTTAGTGACCATTAATAAAATACACAAGTATGTTTTATTTTCAATCGAACTAAAAGTAAACAAAATCCTGAATGTGAACAAAAAATTCAGAATGTTGGGACTATTCTACGATAAAAAGGAATTCTGGGAGTTTGGCATATTTTGAAATTAAAAAATTCCGAACGTTCGAAGTATTCTGAAATTAAAAATTTCTAGCAATTAAGAATATTCTGAAATAAAAAACATTCTGGAGATTGGGAATATTTTAAAATTTTTACAGTACAAACATTGGGAGTATTCTGATATAAAAAATCTGGAAGTTAGGAATGTTCTAATATTATAAAATTCTGGGGTTTAGAAGAATTCTGAAATCAAAAGAATTTTGAAAGTTGAAAGATAAGCAGAAACGAATCACGTTCGAAATTCCCGCCAAAAGTGCGGCTGAACCGACACAAGTGGTTGTCCGATTTCTTTTCGTGGTTTCGATTGACGAAGTTGTTTCGAGGCACGATCCTTCCAACGACGAAAACACCGGTACAGAACACACGAAGAGACGAGCTATCGTCGAACTCGAAAGGGTTATCATCTAGGCCGCGTGACGCGATATCGCGGTCTGTTAACAAAATGGCCGCCGCAGCGTTGTTCGATATCGGGTCATCGGTTGCTAGAAAAATTCTTGACGATCGCGTCGTCCCGTATGCAATTGAGTAACCAGTTAATGCTTGTAAAATATGGACAAGTAATTAATTGTTTAACAGTAAAATCTGAGTGCTCAAGCAAATTATTTGATTGTACGTTTACGTCTTTTACGAGTTCCTCGTTAAGATACGCGACCCGTAATACGACATTGAACTTCGTATTTGAAATTCTACGTAATCTATTATCGTATTTCGATCTGTTTATTTAATTAAGAGCAACTTTGTCTGTATACAAAGTAGTTACATCTGCCTGGCTGAATGACTTTAAAATAGTCTTAATCATTTTCTATTTCTATATTTATTACTCCCTTTAAATATCATGTTGTAAAAATATACGGTTTGATCCAATAAAGTAAAGTCTCAAAATCGAGCATTATTTAAATAAAATATCATTTTAATTATTTTTTCGTCCAGATAAAGAATTACGAATGGAAATAAAAGACCAGAGCTGTGTGTTCAATTTTTTTGCCGACTAACCGATTGAATTTCCATCTACAAAATAAAATATTTCTTTTCGAGCGAATTGACACGTATTCGAACTACTGTCCAATTGGTCTAATTGTTATAAAAAGGTCGTGATTTAAAGCCCTTGAATACTGTTACTTCTCCTCGTGTGCGGTTTTTAAAAAAGGTATTGGTATACACAGATTTTCATAGATTGTTATAAAATTTTAAATAATAGATTGTTATAAATCCAATTCCGTATGTCCAGATTGATTTCATGATATGTTTTACAGATTAAGAGTTCGTTGTCTATATTTAATTTTGAATATTTCCTGCTAAACCAGTACAATATCTTATCTTCTATCGCGAATTCAATCTATCTTGGTTCGTATTTACCCTGTTAAAGTGTCCCACACTTGTAATAACAGAACTATTTCACCAATATACAGGGTGGGCCACGTGATCATCTTTGATTATTCTACTCTATGGTGATTGTAACAAATTATTTGTCAACCCATTCTTTCCAGAATTTTCAACGTCAGCTTCAGTTTTTTTATAAATAAACTTATAATTATTTAACTCTCATCTTTTAGTGGATACTGAGATGAATTCACCAAGCATCATAAAAAACTTTTTTTTCTAAAGTATAAAAACATTATGTTTAATATGGTGTCCATCAGCAACAATACACTCGCATAAACAGTTAAGAAACGACTGCTTAGTTTCATTTATGACGTCTGCACTGATGGTTAAGCATAAAAACAAAATTTTCGATCGAACAAACTAAGCTGATCACGTTTCGTGGTCCACCCTGTATATCTACACCAAACGATTCTGCTTATCACAATCGATCCTAGGAATCATTCCCCTTCGATCAATGAAAATCTCACGGGAGGAAGTCGTTGACCGTGTTCCTCGAACGATTAGCTCACGGCGCCTGTCTGTGTGGAATAAATATCATAAATTCATCAATGAAAAAGGTTCTGCCGTTGCGCTTGGCTTTAATCGCGCCTAAACAAATCGACGTGTCGAGAGAGTGGACTGTTTACAGCGATCACAAACAATCGGCGATCGTGACGCGAGACGTCGAAGGTAACAACAAATTGCTACGTGGAGAGTCAGTAAAACATCCTTACCGTTTCGAAGAATCGTAATCCTTATCTGCGCCGCGCGAGCAGGCGATTATTACGTTAAGCACTTGTCTCATATTTAGTCTCAAATTTTGGTCCTCCTGGACTGATTAGCACAAATATTACATATCACACCACAAAAACACAAGATCACCTTCATATCTCAATAAAAAAGCGAAACATCAAAAAACTAATTATCACATTGTATGCCCCGTTCGATATCAAACAACTTCCGTTTGAAACACTTTTTTATATAACAAATAGTTTATGAGTAAATTTAGGTGGTACAGTTAAGTGAGTCACCCTGTATATTAGGTTGTTAACTAAGTTATACGGATTTATCGTTATATAAAGAAGAATAATTAAACAAGAAAATTGTGATAATTTATTGTAAGAGACAACTTCCGTCTAATTATGAACACAGTTAATATGAATAATTGTCATCTAATCTAGTTTTTCGATAATTTTATACGTACATTGAAATTTTTTGAATTCTGACGGAATTGCAAGGGGCGTCGGAATCTTCTTGATTCTTCGAGACGCGATTGACACCAGCCCGGGTTCCTTGAAGTGTCTCGTAATTCTCTTTACGTCACGCCGACGAGTGGTCTCGCTCTCGTTAACTCCGATTAGTCTCATAATTATTCTGTGTAGACGATTTGCAACTCCGTGCGAACGAATTGTTTTTACGATTACGGCCGCCGCCGCGCCGGCCGTCAGGAATGGACTAATTGGACGTGACACGATCGATTCCAGGACAATTAAAAATTAATGATATCGCTATGCGTATTCTTCTGTGAATAGGAGATTGACGGTAATTCTCGTATAATTGGTTTAATATAAATTTGTATGTGCACTGTAATTCGGTATCGGTGCTATAATTGTCTCCATGCGTGGATGGAGGACGTTACATTAGATGTGAAAAAATGTTTTGTTTGTTATCTAGATGTTATTTGTGGAGAAATGCGGACATCCATGCGACTTCGTTTTTGTGAATACAAATCACATCGATACGAGTGGATAGCAAACTACCTTAACTGATCGAATCTAGTTTTCAAATAAGTTTACCATTAATTTATTTGATAAACTAAACATTTGGTAAATTATCCT
The DNA here is from genome assembly GCF_001272555.1 of Dufourea novaeangliae. NCBI lineage: Eukaryota > Metazoa > Arthropoda > Insecta > Hymenoptera > Halictidae > Dufourea > Dufourea novaeangliae. The sequence goes on along the minus strand of NW_015373923.1, from coordinate 8,950,530 downwards.
AAATTATTCTAAAATAAATTAATTTATTTTTTAAGGTATTTTAAATTATTCTAAATTATTTTCGAATATTTACAATAATTTAGAATAATTGAGAAAATTATACATATATATATACATCTACTTAGAAATTTTGTATATCTAAGAAGAATATTATTCTATATATTGTTCGAAATAAATTCTAAAATTATTTCCATAAATTATTTCAAACGACAGTTATCAGGCCCGAAAGTAAGATAAAATAAATAGCAGTGTATTTGGCTTATAATGAAATAAGTCTTTATCTTACTTCTGAGCTCGATAACTGTCGTTGAAAATTATTTTACAAATAATTTCCGTTTACTTTCAATTTGTCAGTACATGAAATCAGTTACAAGAGAATCGAGTCTAATTATCACCCTGTTGACTTGCAATACGTTTATTATTATACATTTATGTGGAGGTCATATACATATAATAACGCGAATCGGAGAAGTCCTGATACCATTGCTACAAATCGATAACCTGATATCGGCTAGAGAATCGACATCTTTTCAGAGCAATCACATTTGTACAGACGTGGAACACTTAAGATCAAACTTGGAAGAGATCTACGATAAAAGGCGTTAGCCTGTTAAACGGTGGTTTAAACCTTAACAATTGAATATTCAATGTAAACCCACTTAACTCTAGAATTATCAATGAAGTCGAAGTGATTCTGTAGACTCTTTTCAAATCATTCTCAGATTGAACAGTGCAGCTCTCAGATTCTACAGAATTTTGACCACACAATATGTAAGTTACGAAGTTAAATAATTCATTAATTTGTATTTTACAAAAATCTTTGAAAAATTGTTAAAACTGTGGTGGATACAGGTACAATTAATCTCAGTATAATTCTAGTGTTGAAAATTACCATGGATAAAATTTCACTGCATTCAAATTTTATTTTAATACTATTAGAAAAAACGTAACAACTGTAACACTAATCTCTTAAATATGTAATCATATTATCGATAGCAATGATATTATTATTAAACAAATCAGTTGAAAATTTTTTTTAAATCTAATTTAATTTAATTTATCAACGGTTATTGACCCTTTATAATACATATGTATAAATAGATATAATATAGCAATACAACTAATGCAGAAAATAATACTCGTGTGTCGCATCCTAGAATAATAAGAAGCAGTAGGACTAATAAACCGACTGTTTTCTATGTTTTCTCATATTTTGCAATAAACGTAATAAAAGAAAGCTAGCCCAGAGTTACTTTATTGTGGTAGCTTTTAAGGGTTAAAAGTCCAACAACGAGAGAATCGTGTCGGACGAATCAATTCGAAGCGTTGGAAACGACAAAAGAGGGGTTGGTTTCATAGACGTCACGCGGTAACTTTCCTGTAATTGGCCAACGACCATCGGCCAGTTTCACTTTCAGCGGTCACTCTCTTTTTTTTCCAAGAGATCATTCGATTCTTTCCTCGCAGATGGCGTCGAACGAGGGAATGATGGTCAAACGGCTCGCAAAACACGCGAACAGGGGTTGAATAGGAATACGGTGCGCGAGCGGGGCGGTGGAGAATAGCGGCGAGATCCCTTTATGGCCGTGGAATTTTCCGAAATTTGATTGAGCGATCGCTCGTTTTTTTCGTCTCTTTTTTTCGAAAGTATTCGGCCGATGTGTGCGCCCCGTTTCATCGCAACATCGTCGTTGTTTTGTGACAGGAAATATTCCCGCGGATTCGTCCCTCATTTTTTCCACCTGACCGTTAATTAATATGTGTATGTATATTCTAGGCGGTACAGCAGGCTCGAGCACCGTTCGATACACTTTTAGTCGAGTTATTTTTTAACGAAGCATCGATTATTGGTAATTAACGGAGTAGGCTGTGTATCGACGGGCTCGTGTTTTTCGAGGCGGTGCGTGGTCGTTTTCAATGATGGAATTTCGAGTTTTTCGAGGGAAACGAACGAACCCGGGATTCGTATTATACTTTTTAATTATAATATCTGGACTTTCGCTTTCGATAAGAGTTTATTAGTTTCGATAACTGACCGAGGTAATTATTGTTCGACGATATTCATTTTTGCATTGAATTCCATTTTTCCCGCAAACATTTCGAATATCTGCGTGTTCAATGATTAGACTGCGGATTTTCGTGCGAATTCGAATTTTTGTCGTATAAGTTTGCAGAACTGCAGTTACGTGAACGATTTCTCTCTTTTATTTAAGGTTCTTGTGGGGTCAAATATACATATGTATATGATTTTTTACGATTTTTAGATCGATTCTTTGGTTTTAATTTTTTAAAAGAATCAATTCTTTGAAGTGAATCAACCATCCATACTATGAAATTAAAACTGACATAACCTCAACAGAAAGAAAATGGCGGCGAAACAAAATAGTAACGCTTCGTCTATGATACCTCTGTACAATTTTAAACTTTCTTTTGTCGTACATATGGAATATTTAATTTTTACACATTACGATTCAACGTTCATTTCACGTACAAGCATCGAGGTTGTTAGCCCCCAATCGTAGTCCAACTGTCCGTTACACCGTTCCCCCGTAAAAGTATGATTCCCATCGATCGCGTTTCACAGTCCCGCCAGAATATTCATCGTGTTCGATGAAACATCGTTCCGCGAACGGACCGATCGATCGATCGATCCCGATGGTGGATATAATTCGCTCGCATGGAAACACCATTCCGTACGTTTCTCTGCGAGATCTCTCCGCGTACATTTCCGGCTCGATTGATTATTGAAATCGGTGCTGGACGGGAGCGTGCGCGTGCGCGCTTGTTCGAGATATCGATCGCGGTGCATCCAGTTCGATTTTAATTGCCACTCGGCGATTGAGATGCCGTCTTGAGCACCGTTTCGAAATGTTCTAAATTTGTTACCCTCGAAGATTAATGCGCACAACGATCTCAGATTCTGGTTTTTCACTATTTCGTACGATTTTGTAATGGGACCTGTTTCTTTTTAAAACAATGCTCTGATTATCAACCTTCGGAATTTTTATAGTAATGACGATTTTTATGATTTTGTAACTGGATCCATTATTATTAATCCTTTAATTCCCAGACCCTTAAATCGTTATTTTATAATTACGAGCCTTAAGGTCAATGTCCGTATTTCTAATTACGTTTCTTGTTTTATTTAGTTTTGGAGAGCATACTTGAATTTCGCAACTGAAAACGTGGGGATTTAGTTCACATCAATGAAACTAGGGATCTTTACTGACAAAAGTCAGATATTAACCGTCGTCCTTTTTTTTATTATATTCCTTATATTCTTATATGTTTTTTTTAGTTACCTTGTGTTAAATAAAAATACATTTTCGGTACACCAGGTACATCGTTAAATAGTTTTTGATGGTAGTATATACATATCAGATATGTTTCAAATGATATTTTGAAAATTAAATGAAGTATTTTTATTTATAAAGTAAATAATTTTATTTCGCAGATATTTGCAATAACCCAGTTTATTTCAAAAGTTTTTGACAGTGAAATGAATTTTCCATACATAATATGCTTTATTCGATGAAAGCAAAGATCTCTTAAATTTTCTTCCATTACGGTGAAAGTATGTATTTGATAATGCGTTGCAATTTTCAACTATTTAACTATATTTATTATCGAATGTATGCTCAACTTCAGTACCATAAAGAGAGATATTATATCTAAATTTAAAAGCGCGAGAGGTAATTAAATTGTGGAACAGCGATCGAAGGAATAAAAACCGTGTACGTGACAACGGCTCTCAAATATCATTTCGTGTTATTGAAATACCTGTGCTAGGTTAAAATAAAAATGTTAAGTCCAATCATAAATAAGCTCCACCGCAAACAATTAAAATTAAATAGTAAAAAGTTTTTAAATGAATCTGGATAATAATAGAATATGCAACAATAACTTAATTATAATAGTAAAGTATTTCAGTTCAAAACAAATTTTTACAGCTGAACTACCGAAATAATTGGTTCGTATAATAATTTCAATTAATAAACAATACATTTTCGGAGATTTTGGAAGAGTCTTAGAGCATTACGTAATAACAGTAAATTTTATAGTCTATTAATATATATCGTTTCATACATCTATATGATTTTTAAAACTCTTACAGAAATAGGTACAAATTATTCCTCAGTGGTTGTAGCATTGAAAAAGAGAAGGAGAGGAACAAAAATTAATCTCGATAAGCTCGTGGATGTTTGCGCAAATATACATTTTTCGTAGACTAAAAAGTACGCAGATAGGGAAACCAAAATAAAATTTATCAGACATTATACACCATAATCCGTTGCCCATTTTCTCAACTTAATCTCTTCCTCGGTGTCATATTGACACAGAGGTACCATCTTAACAAAAATTTTATTCTGTAAAATAAAAGTCACACGGACAGACTAACATCATTTCCCATTAGAAAAATCTGTTGAATTGACACAAGGGATGAATGACGGTTAACGTTTACAATTACCTTTCCGGAAAAATCGAAAAATCACATTCCACTTTATTATATCAACATTTACGCCCGTGTACCGCTATAATTACCAAAACATCCGCTGGTCTACTTATCGACTCACAGGTAAAACTCACCTGGACACAAAACAATTTAATCAGGGAAACACAAAAACAAATACATGATCTATCAGGATTTCTCCATCAACAAATTAATCGTCCTTTCTAATTCCTCGAGAGCCCCGCTGCGATTCATTGTATGTGTGTGACCACTTCCGGTCCCATCGAGAACATCCACGTGACAAAAAAAAAACAAAAATGGTAGTGGGGTGCAGTCTAGGGTTGAATCGATACCGTCAAGGTATCGATACTTTTACTCATTGCTAGTATTGTATAAAGGTATCAATACCTACTTGTATCGAATTATATTTCCTTAACCTTGATACCCAACACGAAAGTTGTTTATACCTTGAGAGAAAATAAGATACAATACTAATATACTTTATATATTTATTTAAATATATAACCATGTATACCTATATTATTTTAATATTGAAAATATTTAAATACACATTCCTTAATTATTAATATAAATAAGATACTTTTTTTCGATACCTACTTGGTATCGCAACCGTACGTATCGATACCAAAAGTACTCGGTACCGAAACAAAAGTATCGAGTAATGTACTCGTATTTATTTCTATCGATTCATCCCTAGATGCAGTGCAGTATTTACAGGTGCGCTCGTGAGGGCCTGAATTTCGTCGCGGGCCGAATAACAAAATAAGGTGTAGCAAAACAAAATGAAACGGTAATATGGGGGAGCATATACATTTATAACAAAGCAATCAAGTCGTGAAAATAGCACACGGGTGTGTAGCGGCGGAAAATTTCCAACTCGCGCGCGCTGGAATTCCGCTGGTGACCGGATGGACGTATCGATCCATCGGGGAATGGACCCGCGCCGCCAGGAGGTCCGGCACACACGGGTCTCCACACGCGGCGGCCATCATACACGCGGCCCCCCGACAACAAATAATACATCCACGTTCGGCAACGAGCCTGGACCGAACGCTAAATTCGGGTCCAAATGTTGTATGGCTGTTGGTCACGAGAAACACCTAAACAATGCCTCTACCTTGTTGATTCTCATTAAGGTGGCTCGCGCAAATATTTCATAATTATAGTTGAAAATTTAACAGGATATTCTTAAACGCTTTAAATTTCGATTGCTACCAAAAAATCGTAAGGTCAACGATAGAATTATTGAAAAAGAGAGGTTATAAAAATTTCTTTTCAACACGAGCCTTATGGAACTGTAGTTTATACTGAGAAGTTGTATTCACTTTTTATTTAGTTACAAAAAATGACATTTTCATAAAGAATGAGGTGGTTATAGGTTTTTTGCGGCGATTACGATGGCACGGAAAAATATGTTAACGATCCTGGATTTCTGAATCCAAGGTCATTCCAAAATCATAGTATACTAAATCGTTGAAATCGTCTTGACAACAGCTACGACGCTATGAAATATTGTTTTCCTGGTGAATAGAGTAGGGGAGAGTAGGCAGGTTTGGGTCGAGGGAAGTTTGGGTCAGTTAGTATACTTCCATCCTTATTACGGATACCTTATTAGCATGTCAATTGTTCGTTGTTGCAGTAGTAGGAGTATACATAACCTAAACGAGAAGTTTATACAGTGCGAATTTAGTCTGATGCAACTATAAGGACATTTCATGGTAAGTTTAATACAAATTATATTAGATATTTCGTGCTTGTAAAAGTTTTAATGTACCACCTTGTGTCAGCAACAATTATAGTTTACAAACTAGAACCTAAAACACGTGGTTTGAGTAACAGAGGTGCATTACTATGAACGTTCGGATATGGGAGGTATGTGTCAGAAGTGACCAAATAACGTATTTAGTACGAGCAGAACGCAGAATGTTATTAAATTCGAAATTGACTTGAGTTGTTTTGAAAATCTACATTAAAAATTCAATTAACAGTTTTCAATATTTTTATGTATATTGTGTTATTCCATCACAGTCTTTATTTCTCATAAAATTTCTCTATATTTACTGCAAAAGCAATACAAAAATCAAATGAACAATTTATTTTCACTATCTGACCCAAACATCGCCCCACAGGCGAGGCATGGCCCAAATAACTAGTTTTAGAACTACATATAATATTTTGAACATTCCTTTGGAATAATAAAATGAAAGAATTTTAATCATTCCTACAAATTAATTGAAAACTAACTCGAACCTACCTACTCTCCCTTACATAATACGTTTCTACTTTCGAATTATCTGTCCATTATTTTACGTTTATTATGAAAGCATTTAATAAATACAGTCTCGATCACGCAATTTATTTTATAAATTTAAAAGTTGTGGGACCTAGAACCTAACTGTACGTTTTTATACAGGTTACCCGTACGGTTGAGTAACGTGATTTATAATGTGGCGCACGCAGGGGACCGCCGCGGCGCACTAAATAAATATAAATAACAGAGGAAAAATTTGGAAATATTAGCGGTGCTCATGACTGCGAGTAAGGGGGAGGGGGAGTTCGTTGTCGAATAGCGCGTGATTCGTTGTTCCGCCGCAGCGTCGAGATAAATCCGTGAATCGGAAGCCGATCGAATAATCGTGCTTCCATTGATCCGTCCAAAATAATCCACGACCCCTCATACCCCCACCCGGTCCGTCCCGAGTACCGGTGAAATAATGTATAAAATTACCGAGTAAACTGTTCACCCCTCGATAGAGTATTTTTGTACCATTTACCTTAAAACTCTTGTCTAACGTGGTGAAGCGGAACAAAAAGGTGGAATCCTCCTGATCTCGAGGCAACGACTTATAATCTCGAGTGACTTTTCAGCAGTGAATTTTACGGTAAATAATTTATTTTTGCTAAGGAAAAACTTGTTCCAAATCACCTCGCGAGTGACTCATTTCAGGGACCTACAACATTTTTGTTACACTCTGTATATTCTAATCGCAGTTGTCCATCTGTTTTTAGAAAATTTTTTAGTCTAAGGTCATTTGGAGGTCATTATATACCACATCTTTGAACTCGTCTTGATATCAGCTGTTACACTGTGAAGTTAAAAATATATAGTGCCATTTAAAAAAACCATCGGTGATCTTCACAAGACCTTGAAGGCGAAGTTTTTTTTCTATATGGGACTACATATTTTTATCATCGTGCTGTAATAGTTGAATCAAGAGCAATCCAATGACCTAGTAGTATGACCTTCATGTGATCTTGAGTACGAAAAATCCACAAATATAAGGGAGTAGATTTAAATAACAAAATAACTACGATAGAGGGATTAGTACAAAAATTTATCGAAGTTGATGGACCATGACTATGAGCATTTGTAAAAATAAGTTTTCTGCAAATCAAAAGTAAGTGAGATATTTAAGTATATATACAGGGTGGCCCGATAATTTTGTTCACCTGGAACATTTTCATTATTCTGCGGAATACAGAAAAACATTGTTTACAAAAATTGTACCAAACATTACAATCCACCTCTACACTTACAATACCCTAAACTTTCAATTATTATCAATATTTTCGAACAATTTCTAACGAAATCAAATATCGCCATTTCGAATTATTTTCCCTCTAACGTCATTCCCATAAAAGGTACTGCAATCCACTCTACACCCACATTTAACACCCTAACCTCTACACCAACTATTCCCCACAAACTTCTAAAAAAAGGTTCCATACCAACGGTTGGTGTCAATCGACAAACAACATCAAACAAAACAAAAAGTAGCGTGTCGGTTTCAAAAGTGTCATTCCAGTCGCGACGTCATGCATTTTCGAAATTTTCCGCCGCTAGTCCGGCGCAGAATAGGCCCGGTGAATTCTGTTCGGCCGGACCGACACGACACGACGAACGAACGTACGGAGGGACGTCGGGGGCGTATAATATCGATCCATCGAGCCGAACCCGCAGGCTACCAGCGTCGCGGCCCGTCAGACGTAACGGACAGGATAGTAAAAGCCCCTCTGGTTCCAGCCGATGGGGACCTCCGGGTCCGTTCCTACATCCGTCCGTACGTCCATCCCGCCGGTCCACGTCCGTCACTTCGACGGATAATACCAGAGTTCAACCTAAATATAGCCGTTTGGAGGTTCCACGAGCCCGAAGAGAGGAATCAGAGACACGGAAGGAGGACCAAAAGAGGAAGGTACAGAGATAGAAAGAAAGAAAGATAGATAGGGAGACAGAGAGAGAGAGAGAGAGAGAGAGAGAGAGAGAGAGAGAGATTGTTCGAAGAAGGAAAGGAAAGAGGACAGAAGGAGGACCAGGGGTGTGTGACAGGAAAGAAAAGAATTAATCACGGAAGAGAAGGAAAAGAAGCCTGAGGAAGGGAGCAACGAAAATATAGGGTGAAAGGGGAAAAAAAACGGCCGTTCCAGGCGAGAGAGGTGGCATACAGTGGGCCGGGTCGAGAAATTCAGTGACATTTTTGTATGACTTTTGAAGCATAAATGACATTAATATTAAAGTTGGATTAAATAATGTCGGGATGTCAGGTTACAGGTAAATTGAATAGAAAAAAGGTAGAACAATAACAATATATATTTATATATTACTAATGAAAAGAATAATAAATCATTTTTTGCTATACTATAACCGATGAACTTTTCATATCCACGTAGAGTTTCAGCAGTGGGCGTGAATGTCATACTTACGATACAACGCTGACGGCTTTAAACAGTAATAATTTGAATAGTCGACTGAGGGGGGAAATGATTCGTACATGTGAGTAAAAATTAAAACATATTCTTTGTCAAAGGTAAAGAATTTTAACAATTTCTCTTACTTCATTGAACATTAATTATTAGTTGACGCTGTTAAATTTTGACTGAAAAGATTGCTATTCATTTTAGAAAAAGAATGGAGAGAATATACTAACCCTTTCAGACCGGCTGGTCACATTTGTGTACATGAAATTTCCTACAATTTCAAACAAAGCCGTGGGTACAATGTGTTACAGATCCATGTTTCTTATAAATTTGAATATTTTCATGTTCCGAATGTTTTTAGTAGGTCTAGTGAATTCAGAATTGAATAACAAACCTTTTCTTTAAAAAAGAACAAGAAAATTTGTTCTAAACAATATATCAAAACAGTCTACTGAGTTAAAATGTGTAATCAAATTTTTTTTACTTTCAAAAGAAAATTCAGGTCTGAAAGAGTTAAATAGAGTCGTCTACCTTTAAAATTTCGAATTTTAAGTGGTCGTACACATTACAATTTGTATCATACTTATTTAATTTTATCATTTTTAAAGTTGATAGACATGTAGGACGCAAGACAAACTCAGTAGATATCGATATAAGAAAGTTGATTTTTTGGCAAAATGTTACTGAAATCTTCGTTCCGACTCACTATGCGACAGCTGCATGCAGGCATCATGGCGATGCATTATTTTGCACGTGGTTTAATACCCATACGCTAGGAAGGAAAGCCGGTTAACGTCGCCGAAATCTCGACCGCGGACCGTAGCCCCTCCTCCCCAGTCCCCCACGAAATTCGGTTTCCGTTAAGCGATGCAAATACCGGGGCCCCGTTAAAGCGGTACCGATCGGCGGTTTCAAGGATCACGGGACACTTGCTGCTGGTTAGCCCCACTGGGTTTGTTGTACACTTCGATCTTGCGTCTTTCGGTCGGTTTCTTGGTCAGATTGCGGTGTATACGAGATGGTTATTCGTTTGGATCCGAAAATGGTGGAAAATAAATTGTTCGTAGAAAAATAAATACAGTTAGGTCTCGATTAAGGGGTTAGACTAGCATGACAGGTGCAAGAAGAAGGCTTTCTTCAGACACGGATTGCGAAAAAAGTAATAAGTGATAATAACTTGCAGTTTGGTACTATATTTTTAGCATATTATTAAGAAATAAAATCAATTGTAAAATCGTGGAAAAGTTAAATATATTAGTTGTACCACATCTGCGCGCGAACTATAAACTAATAACAAAATATAATATTAAAAATTTTCTTGTTTAAAGCTAGTCTGTTCTCCTGTTTCTAACGATACAGAGGTCTGACAGAAGTTATGACAAAGATATGGTAAAATTACAGTTTGGCCTGAAATTTTTGGCAGCCACACTGTAGGTTGCAATTACCAAAAATATTTAACCAGGACAAAATCGAATTTAATCCCGAAACTTTTCATTTGTATTTCGAATTGCTCATTTATTTCATATTTTCATTGGCAGATGTTTATATTCAGTAATTATAAAGAAATCGATGATGCACGTTTCAGAAGATCGGTACACTATATGCCTAGGTCAACTTTCCACACCTATAACATGGGCGGATGCTTCAGCGAGTAGATCGTGTATTTAAATTTTTCCACGAAGAGATTACACACCTTCGTTCGCACGATTTCAACGTCTTTTATTTTGTCGGCACGCCGCCGATACTAAAACAAAGCCGATATCGGTTTAACGCGGACGCGCCTCGGGGCGAGATGGCGTGGCCGAAGGGATCGAGGAGGGGGGAAAGGGAGGTGTTTGAACGGCTAGCTTCGTTACTTCGATTATCGATCATTATTCCGCATATGATGAGCACGAGGTTTCCTCAAACACGACCTAGTCACGTTCCCGGCGTGATTTTCGCCGCGATAACGCAAAGGGACTTTAACACGGTAATCCATGAAGTTCGAAATCACGAAATGTAGAACCACCGGATCGCCGGTTTCATGATCGGTAAGTTACAACCATAGTTAGGCACAATTTTATTCGAATAATATATAGTGAAAAGCAGTTGTATGTAAGGGTGTCATTCTAAGGTTGAAATAGTTATTAAAATTAAATAATTGTTTGCCATATGTCGAATCATTTAAGAAAAAGTACAGGTAACCCCCGTGCAACACGATGATTAGGTGTCAAAAAATACCGTGTTATACGAAACAAAGAACTAGTACAAAAAGGGGGGTTCAGTTCCAAAAAGTAAAAAACATACTATTATATTTTTATAATTAAAAGAAATATCTGTATTACAGCAGTTTTCATCAAAAGTATTACATATTAGTATGTATTAAATAATGTTTTCTTCGTCATCACTTATTACCACCATAAACCGTGGGCATTTTCTTTTTGATACGATATCCTCATCCTCTGAACTTTCTTCAGTATTATCTTCAGTTCTGTGTTCTACTTTTTGCAAAAAATCTGTTATGTTAAATTGCTTGCTTTTAGCTGAGAGATCTTTATAAATCTCGTTATATGGTGCTAAAAGCTTCATCACGGTGAGTATTGTACGGGGATTTCCTTAATTTCGAATGTGATATCTTTTGCTCTTAAAAGCTCTTATTACGTTCTGAGCTGTTAGGGGATTTCTCTAATTCTCAAACCATGTTAGAGCGAAACCGTGTTATCGATGTGCCCTATTATACAGAAGTTGCCTACATTATTTTATTAGAAAGAGTGGAATTTTGATGTTTAAACGATTAAAAAAGGCAAAGTATCTTTTTTATTTTTTATTCGTTATTCGCAACTATCCACTTAGATAATGAATTTGCCCATCTGTGATTACAACGAAGGGGATCGCATTGTATTTTGTTATACCTTTCATACAGAGTGTAACGAGTACCTGTATGGAGAAAAAAAATCACTTTTTCATTAAACTTGTTTTACTTACAAGTAACTGATATGTTTATTATTATATTTACACACTAAAAATTTAATTTTTGACATTTTATTACATTTTTCACATTTAATGAATATAAAAAATTGGATTTTTTGAACGAATTTGTATTTGCAGTGACTTTCAAATTATTCATTGACATTACTATTTTCACCATTTGGAGATGAATTTAAAAGAAACTCAAGCTCTGTATCTTTGAAAATTAACAATAAGTAGTTCAGCACAGTTTTGTCTAGTTTCTCAAACTTTGTTCAGTTTGTTAGTTTAAAGTATATCATTCAATTTTAATGACAAACATCGATAAAATATATAAAATATGTTTGTACATATGAAATTGACGTAGGTTACTGTAATTGTTGTGTAAGTTATGAAAAAAAAATTGGGTTATGTTAAGTAATTCACTCAATATAAAACCTCGGGTTACTCGTAAATGATGTTTTATGATGTTTTCACCTACAAATGGAACACCCTATATTCATTTTTGTGAAATTTTCAGTCCATATGTTGGCTTTTAGATTTTACTGTGATTTTGAATGAAAATGTAGTCATGTACCAGTAGATACACATTCCACGATATTGATATCCATAAAGGGATAAAGTGTGTTTTTATTTACAAAGAGCTTAAAATAATTTTCAGTATTTGGTATTCACGCGGTGCACCAAAATATACATATAATCGACTGCGATATAAAATTGAAGTTAAATAACTTCTAGTTATTTTTTTGTTTGTTCTAGGTGAGTCAACTTGTATTAAGGACTGTAAATCATAATAATGTCTACACTTTGTACGCGAACCTTGTAGTGAGTTATAATTACCTGATTTTTCGATAGAGGCCCCTTATATGAGGTAAAATTAAATACTCGATAAAATATAGTCTATCTTCGCGTATACTAATAATATTATAAATAAATACCAAAGTCACAGATACTCTTAAATTTGTACAACGGTAAAATATTTATTCTTTATCTTACAGCGGCGAACGTATGAAAGCAAATTAAAGTTTAATAGAAGTCGAGTATAGAATATTCAACGCATAATATTTATTAAACATGGAAGAGTTACAATCTTCCGTTCTATTTTATAAACGACGAATAGTATGTCGAAATTGCAATTAAAATGTAATTATTAGAATTCTCCGTAGTTTCATCCGTAGAAACATATTACTTTATTACGCGTGTGCTTAATACCGCGAAATACCGAAATTAATTCTCTTTCTAAGAGATCGGATTACGTTGATAATAAAATCAGATTTAATTCGCCAGAGAGAAAGTAACAGTATCAACAGCGTAGAACGACAGCCAATCAGGGAGAATCGTTTACGTTGACGCAGTCGTACGTCATTCATTAGCAAGAACTACGAAGCTGCTGCGAACCTGTAACTTTCTGCGCCTCGTGTAATTAGTATGGATACATTTCTCTCTCCCACGCGGAGCGGCCGTACGGCAACTCGACGCGTATCTTGTCGTAGACAGTTCGGACCCCAGCCTCGGTTACCGATTTACTTCGAAGACATAATTGGCATGGTATACACGATGAAATAATGACACATCGATGGAGCTAAGCAAGCTCGAGTACCTTCAAAAACATACAGGGTGAAACAAAAATGTTGGAGGACCCGGAAATGGGAGACTCGTGAGGTGATTTGAAACAAGTTTTTCCTTAGCAGAAATGTTATCCGAGGCTTTGTTAACGAGATATTAACGAAAAACCGTGACCAATCAGAGCGCGAGTCTGCCAGTTAAGTTGCTACGCGCTGCGATTGGTAGCCAACGTTACCGCGGGAACTCGGCTGGCAGACTCGCGCTCTGATTGGTCACGGTTTTTCGTTAATATCTCGTTAACAAAGCCTCGGATAACATTTCCGCTAAGGAAAAACTTGTTTCAAATCACATCACGAGCCTCCTATTTCCGTGTCCTCCTATATTTTTGTTAGACCTTGTATATGTAGTGTAAGTCCGGAAGAGATGGTACTCCACCCAGAAGCGTAAGAAACTCGGTAGTTTCGAAAATTTGTTATAAGTATACATTCGCGAAATCTCGGAACTTCGAAACGTTCGAGAAAATTCATATTGCCACCATGGAACCACCTGTTCTCCGTGTTGCTCCGCAATTCATCGATCATCTCGTGCACCCACGTTTTTTATTTAAACACGTTCATTAACCTGTATCGTGGTGACGTATACATGTATTCCCCGATTACGCGGGAAAAACGCATCGCGTACGAAAGAGGGTGAAACAAGCCCTCAATAGGGTGCACCGTTTTTATGCCAGTAAAGCTACGATCAACACGATGGGTTCAGGAAGACTATACCAGGGCCATTAACAGGTAATGAAGGTACCGGACAATTGCGACTGCAGTAATAGTATCTATGTATTCACTTACCGGCGCTCACACGCGCGCAAACCTCCCTCTTCTTCCCGCCCACCCCTCACGGAATGAGACATAGAAGCTTCTAAAGCTCTGTTCTCTCTGGTGCTTCGGGCCGTGTCCTGTTTCATTGACCCGGGCCCTTTCCACCCCCCCCCCCCGTGTATAACATCCACACGCATACCGATAATGCTATCGGATAACGCTGCGGGATGAGTCTCGAAACTGGACGGCAATGATTGAACATGTGCTGGTAACATTCAAGATCCACCATCGTTCATTCAGATTTTCTGTGATTCTACAGGGTGTAACAAAAATGTTGGAGGACCAGGGAATGGGAGACACGTGAGGTGATTTGAAACAAGCTTTTCCTTAGCAAAAATGTTATCCGAGGCTTTGGTAAAGAGATATTAACGAGAAACCTCGACCAATCAGAGCGCGAGTCTGCCAGCCGAGTTCTCGCGGTAACGTTGGCTAGACGCTGCGATTGGTACATATAATGATTATTTAAAAATATCGAACAAATCAGGCTCGAAAGAAGAGAAATGCATCAGTAGATATTCTAAACTATCATCCGAAAATAAACTATTGCTACAGTGATTCCTCGATGAATGCGACACGAACAATGACGTTATTCCCATCGCTGAGGGGTCCCCCTATGAAACTAGTCAAAACAGAGTAAACAGAAGCTAAGCAAAATTTATCAGAGACATTACTGCATGTTTCCTTTTCTTTTTGTCGTTAGTTTCTGCCTTACTTTAATTTTCCATCGTCAGAAAAATGAAAAATTAATTAACAGTATTTTTAATGCATGAAATAATGACAAAAGAAAAATAAAGTGTCTTTGAATGGAAATGGAGCGCACAATATACATTGAATCATGAGGTTAACTTATTCAAATTTTGGTGAGTAGAAACGGAGACATGGAAGTAATTCACATGATCCTAAACCTACTCACTTGTTTTCTACTTCAGAAAATTGAAAATATTAAACATATCTAAATCCAAAGGACAATACAGTATATGTTTTTATTATTAAATAAGAAAAATTTAATACAAACTCTCTTCTGCCTGATTATCGCATAACAATTGAGTCGCTTTTCCCTGGCAGAGACAGCTAGAATACAGTAAAAAAAGACGAGTTTCTTGTTTCAAAATTTTTTCGTTGTTTATGCTGCACTTTGTTTAGCTAAACGTTCAAATAATTTTGAATTATTTCGTATAACTATAGTATGAACGTAACATTTAGAATAGTAAGAGAAATACGAAATGAATAGATATTGGAACGATTTACCTTACACTTCGCGAAGCAGCTTCGCAAGCTAGCCTCACAGTGTCTGCACCTACACAGCCTTAGACTTTTCCCAGGCGATAAAACTAACGAAATCATAAGTTACAAGGTATTTAATGTCCTCTCCACTCCCGCATGTTCATTCGCCCACGACCTGAACGTCCGTCCACGCATTTTCTTTACGTCCATTAACGCCAGAAACCACCCCCGCGAATTCGCGCGAACGCGAAATCTTACGCAATGTGGCCCAGCTCCTCCGTTTATCCAGGAGACGGTCGTCGCCTGGAGGCGTGCAAAGCGAGAAGTGTATCCGCCGCGATAAAGATCAATGAATATTCCTAGTTGCGCGACAAAAAATCGGCCGGCTCGATGAATAATCAAAAGAGCCATTACGCGTTCCGTGGAAAGACCGTGTGTCCCTAGGATCACGCATGCGTCACTTGCTTTCGTTTAACGACAGAGTCAACTGGACGTCGGGATCAGAACTGTAAGTATTCGGATATTCGAACTATTCGAATAATTCGAATAATTCGAATAATTCGAATAACTTCGAATACGAATAATTTATTCGAAGAATTCGAATACTTCGAATAATCCGAATAGTTCGAAAACTTCAAATAATCCGAATAGTTTGAAAAGTGCGGAGTATTGGAATATTTGAATATTCAAATGGTGGGACGTATTCGAAAATGTAAATATTCGAATAGTATGAATTATGATTATTATTTGTATATTCGAATAGTATGAATTATGATTATTATTTGTATATTCGAATAGTATGAAGTATGATTATTATTTGAATATTCGAATAGTATGAAGTATGATTATTATTTGAATATTCGAATAGTATGAAGTATGATTATTATTTGAATATTCGAATAGTATGAAGTATGATTATTATTTGAATATTCGAATAGTATGAAGTATGATTATTATTTGAGTATTCGAGTAATAGAAGTGATCGAATTTCGGATTGTACCGAATAGGAATTTGAGAAACAAATAGTTGTAAACGCCAATGTGAAAAGACTTTCAGAATAAAGTGTGAAGAAATATATTATGCTGGAATTCTTATTCAGTACATACCAGAATTCCATCATTTCGAATTTTCGAATATTCGAATACTCTGAATAATACGAATATTTCGAATATTTTGAACATTTCGGATACCTCGAATATTTGAACTCTACTGCTATTCAAACATTCGAATATTCGAAACAGTTCTAGTCGGGACGAACATACATTCTTGGCCGTCGAAGTTCTCCCGGGTGTCATTTTGTTATCGAAGGTACAAGTCACCTAGAGGTCTATCGAAGACTTCGTCATCCTGGACTCGTGGCAGAATGCTGTCGTGGTCACGTCATGGTTGGAAGTAGCGATGAGATACAGTGTAGTCGATGGTAATGATCGAACGAGATAGTTAACTCTCTATAACCCTAATGAATTCTAGTTGTATAAAAAATTTTGTTTGTTCATAACAGTCCATAGTAGCGATAGGATCGAGTGTTTTCGATGATGACAGTCAACCCTCTACAACCCTAACGAATTTTTATTGTTTAGAAAACATTCTTTATTGACAGTGGTCAATGAAAAATACTTCTCCTTGCATTTCTTTCTTGACTTTGTTTCTATGAACTTTTATGAAAAAGTGATAATAGGGTTTCGTAATAAGGATCCCAACGTGAGTATGTAATTTTCGTCAGACTATAATGTAGGTTAGTTTTCGAGCAAGAACCAAAAAACTTTTGGAGAGGACGAAATTGGGACCACTTGTTTTAAAAATGAAAAAATCATCTTGCATTTCTATTTTTGATTTTATTTCTATGAACTTTGGTGAAAAAGCGGTAAGAGGGTTTCGTAATTGGGGTTTCAAAGTGGCTATACAATTTCTGTCAGACTATAATGTGCGGGAGTTTGGGGGGGGGGGGTTCCGAAATTTGGGCCTCTTCCCTATTATTCGAAATACATACAATCGTTTTGCCCATATCCGACCACGAGCACCCGTAGTTTCTCGTTCGGTACCGAGCGCAGCACGGCGTGGCGGCGTGGCCGTAATGAAGCACCGGGGGCACCAAGAGAGAGAGTACCAACCTAACCTAGTCTCTCCCCTCGTGTCGTCGCCACCGCGCCAGCCAGGATCCTCGTCGTCCCTGCAGCCCCGACCGACGCCGCGCGGCGGCTAGTTGGAATAGGGGAATCCACTGTGGCCGCGCATGCGCGAGGGTCGAACGGAAAAAATCGGCCCCAGCTAACGTACAGGCGGGGGGAAAGGTGGGGAGGGGAAGGGGGCGGCAGTATCGATCGCGCTAACATTGGAG
>NW_015373923.1:8823940-8932379 GCF_001272555.1 Dufourea novaeangliae | reverse complement strand
CGTGTACCCATGATGACGACGACGACGACGACGACGACGACGAGTACCTCGTTGTATGACGTCCGTCCTGTACCCCCTAAGAATCCTCTTCACGCTTGGCTCGATCGACAAAATCGATCCTTCATTCTCTTCCTTTCTTTTCTCTTCAGGTCCTCAAATTTCGTTCGATCCATTTTCGATTTTTCCGTTTTATTTCGATATCACTAGTTCGTTTTTCTATCTACTTTTATTTCAGTGAATTCCTGTTTTGTTTATTTATCCGGCGTGTTATTGGATTAGAATCGAGGACCCTAGTGTTACAAGGGCGTGAGTGTGTACCCGGATACGTGAATCGTGAAAAATGGGACGATCACGGGAGAATTATTCTGGCTTTTGCGCCGGGTCTTTGACTCCTCTTTTTTTTCCCCGTACTTTCTGTTTTCTCTTTCTCTCTCTCTTTTTTTTTTTGCAGGTAGGCGGTTTGGTTCGATGGCACGCGAAAACGAGCACGCTGGAGAACCACGCGCGAGGTTTTTTCTACTCTTTCGCTCTCCTCCACCCAACCACCCTCCCCCCTTCAGGAATCGTTTGATTTACCGGCGATTGATGTGTAACCTTCAACTAGCCGAGTGTACTCACCTCCGTTCGAGGCAAATGTTTGTGGAAGCGAAGTTCGTACTTTATCGGAGTGATATTTCGTCAAAGGGTTAACGAGATTATCTTGAGCTTCTTCTTGCCGATGGAGAACGCGCTGGAGACACTGGGTGGATTGGGATGATGATGATGATGATGATGATAATGATGATGACAACGATGATGATGATGATGATGATGATGATGATGATGATGATGATTGCATGATTCCAAGTGACACGGTTACTGAGGGATGCAAAATAACAAATCGGTCCTTCATCTATTTCAACAAATAAAATACGAATAAAACAATTGTATAAATCAATACCAAAACGGTTAAGACATCTAATACATCCCAAAAATGACCTAACGAAACACTAATGTGATGCCAGAGGTAATATTTCTATCGGCTAATACCAACCTTTAATTGATTATCCTATCATTTAGTCCAACTAAGGTTAGTTCATATTTACATCTTTTTCCCTCACTTTCTTGTTGCATGTCATATAAGCTTAAGATTTTGTATTTTTTATTTATTGTCATTTGCTCACATTTTTTTGTTTGCATTACTCTGGCGTTTGTGTGCAATTTTCTGTTATCCTTCCGGAATATTACGCGGGAAATATTATTTTGGTCTCTTTCCTCGTCCAAGGAGATTTATGTATTAGAGCTCAACGATTTCGATAAGGAAATAGAAAAGCCAGAATCTATCTCGCTACGTGATTCGATAGGAACTCGAAGGTCGAAAGTCGACCTCCAATATCTCCGGGGTTAAACGAAATCGTCAGTCAATAAGGTTCTTCCCGGATGAAAAAGCTTATCCGCTAGAACTCTCTGTGCCGAGAGAAAAAAAGTGGACAAGCAGGAAGAATATACGATTTTTAATCTATCTGTTTTGTGTTTTCTTTTCTATCGCGAACGCGTGTTTTGTGCGGAATTACAGAGGTATAAAAGTGACTCGAAGCGACTTATGCTATTCAATATAGTAGTACTAGTCAAATACTAATCAAGCAATCAATAATACTCAATAATAGTTTTTATCGAAAACCACTACTCGCATTCGACAGTTTATACCTGATTACTACAGATATCATGATAGATTTAGGTAAAGAAATCGAAGATCAATATATAATATTATTGAAAGGTAGAGTAAAATGCCAATGACAAATTCACTTCTTTGTTCTGATTTACAGAAGATTGCGCGATTCTTGGACGAAATTTGCTGGAAAATGTTTGAAATATTAACAGTGACAGTCGGCTGTTTTTAAAGAAACACCTGGAACATTAAAATTCTCAAAATCGTAGAAACGACCTTATTCCTTTTTTTTTAATAAATGAAATAAAATGGTCTTACGCGTTACTCTCCGGAAATGAATAATTTCGCGAATATCACACATTATTTTTAGTATTTTGTCAAATATTTCATCAATCTATGTTTTATAGAGTCCGTTGGGTGTCTCGGTGAAAACTGAAGTTTTACGGAATCAGACAAATGCGATAATTGAATAGAAAATTGGTTGGGGAAATAGTAATGTGTGCAGGAGATCGAAGATGATGTAGGAAATTTGACGTCTTTTCAGTTCGATCTTGTTATCTTTGGTAAACACCACCGTGTAGGTGGATCGAGCGACACCGTTCATCACAATATGGATATCTTGATGTCTGTATCCAACGCTGGTTCTTCTCGAGCTGGTTGATTCATGGTTGATAAATCGAGTCACCTGTTCAGTACGCTGAATCCCTTGGAGGATGATCACCTTCTACAAACATACTAACAGAGTTCGTAGAATATGATTATGTTCTACGAACTCTGATTAAAACTGGATTTTTAATTTTAATTTCGGAAACTTCTCATTAAATCAATAGTCGTTCCATTAATGGGGCTGTGTTCAAGTCATTCGTCGTGTTATACGATAAAAATGAAGAAAATTACTAATTAAAATTCCATACCGACTTGAAATAAAGAGAAAATGTAGATTTCTAATAGTATTTGTAAATTAAAATGAAATCCTATTGGGTTCGCTCTTATAAAATAGAACTTCCGATATAGACACGGGGAAATACTAAATGATAAATAATAATAATGAAAAAATTATTTGATTCGAATAACAATTATTAAGTTTGCTAATTATTTACAGTTTATACTGTATTTGTGTTGATTTGAGAATGTTTTGGATGGACATACATATAAGAAGAGAAAATGAAATTATTTATGATTGCGATCGACGAAAGGTTATTTTACTTGAAACAATAATATTCTCATTCCACTACAGGTGCGAAGTTTCCTTCTTGTATTACAGCAAATTATTATTTTAGTTTACTCTTATTATTTCCACACCTTGATACTTGTAGCTATAGAATTATTTTGTAAGTTTTCTGTCCAACATGACTCACTTGACCGTTGTATTGTCAAGAAATATATCTGATATCCATTAGTCACAGACTTTATCGATTATATGAATGTTCTTTCTTGACAGTTTTAAATATATGCAACAATAGTAAATAGAATATAGTACAATACAATAAACACAGTTTACGAATTTTGAAACAAAAGTTCTGGCTTAAGGTAAGGTGTAAAACGTTTCCTTATTAATAGGCCAGTCGATAAAGTGGTGGCGCAAATGTCAGTTCCCCGAACCACACAACCATTTTCTGTCTCGACATCGTGGACTGGATATTTAACTCAAACTTTGTTTTCTAATAACTAGACCGCGGACGTTTATGATGATTCACATTAATATGCACGATTCTACGAGTTACGTAAATTAAATAGACATTTAGACTTCCACCTAGCGTTTTGTAACGATAAAATTAATAAATGTCAAAGAGAAATCCTGTATTTCGTCTACTAAAGGTTTTTCGAATTACAGATAAATCGAAAAACATAATTAAAAATCGATCAAAGGTTTTTTTATAGACGTGAATATAAAAATTTGTTCGCTACAATGAGAACTTTAATTGTAATTAATTACGAGTCTACTTTATTTATGACCATATGAAAAACATTTTTTTTTGCTATGTAAAATATAGACGAATTTCGGACAAATGATGACAACTACCATTTCTCAGTGGTAACTTTTTTGTCCTCCACTGTATGTTTTTATATTTAAGCACTATCGACAAGAATATATACGGTGAAGGCACCAGTAAATGAACAAGTACCAGCGAATGAACATTATCCATAAAAACGAGTAAATTAAGATATTAATATAAGAAAATGTTTAAATATTGATTTTTTTTTAATTCCTTGTTTCATATTCAATCCAACTTTCACGCCATTGGTTCGAAATGTTCATTTACTCAACATTGTTCAATCACTGGTAAAATTTGTATTTTGTTTACTTTTTAATTTAATTAATTTCATTCTTCCAATTTTTCAAATTGGAAATCTATACGTTTTACGAAGGTTTCAAATATTTAAAAAATCTAATTTTTATACACCAACTATTTATTAATATTATTAGCATGTAAAATGCAACTCTAATAGATACAAAATCTCTTAAGTGTTCATACATTGGTGCGTTTACCTTACTCGATCATGCTTTTTTATTAACATGAGAAACCTATAAAACCGACGAAAATTAGTACTTTATTGGTGCAGTAATTTAATTCCGCAAGATCACTGAAATATCACATACTGCGCGACGTATCGTATTTTCATTTCCATTTCGCTGATCCTCTGTCCACCCTAGTTCACGCGGCTAACTGAAACAGAGAGACGAGACGAATAGTTCACGCTGGCAAAGACCTCGTGGAAGAGGTCAATGAAAGAAGTGCCGGACGTCTTTCTCAGCCGGCCGGTTCTCGTCACCCCTTTTCACCCCCTCCCAGCCCCCTTGTCGCGAAGAAGAAGGCCGCTTTCAGCCAGGAAACGCGTTTAAAGTCAACGAGAAAAACAGACAAACGGATAAATCACGACCGATGAACAGCGTACGAACGTGGTCTGGATAATTTATGCAACTAGAAAGAAAGGAATTCCTCCGAAACGGAAAACCAAAATTGCATATTTTTGTTCTTTTATAATATGTATTCGGTAAATGTCCCGATTACTGCCAGTGTCCCCAATACTGCCATTTTATTTGTTTTACTTAATAAGGAGATTTTTTTTTATTATTAAATTGGGACTCAGATTTATATACAAAACAAAGAAATACATGTATTTGTACGTAGCTGGTATTTAAAAATTAATGTTGAAAAATGAAAGTGCAATTTGAGCGTCAAAAACGCGACTACGCAAGTAAAAAGTGACAGGGAAATGATAATAAAGAGATAACCGTAATTTTACTATTCAACCCATATCCATTTTACGAAATGAATTGTTCAAATATTTAAGAATTACTTTAATTGTTGAGGTGACAGTTATAGGAACACTGGGATTGCTCGCAGATTTTAATTAATTATTAATTAATTCTTCATATGTAATGTATGGAACTTTTTTAATGAAAGAGATGTTAAATAATATTATGTTCCAAGATAAAACGATGTGTAGATTAAACAATACGTAAATTAATTAAAGCAAGTTACGTTACAATCTAAAGGTGACAGTACCTATTTGGGACATTTACTTTATGGGGGATGTCTATGGTCGGGTAGTACAATCGGACGTGAGGTGATTCAATAAAAAAAACAAGTCGAAAGAAAAGAATAAAAATTACTCGTGGAATGCTTTGTTTTCAGGGGTAATCGAATTAAAAAATTTGTTGGATATACGTGTAATTGGAATAAGACTTTGCTAGCGCGTCTGTTCATTACAGGCTGTTTCTACTTACTACTGTGACGAATACACGCGTTTCGGATTAATTTTTAAAATCAAGTTTTCTCGAAAATAGAAAAGCTTTATTCTATATTTTCGACTTATTTTTTACGTAGAATCACCCCCTACCAGGTTGTACCACCAGTAACATGACACCCTGTGTAAAACAGATTTTAAATATGAATTTCGTGGATTTAATCACGTTCCGCAAATTGAACAGCT
Source organism: Dufourea novaeangliae (assembly GCF_001272555.1). Taxonomy (NCBI): domain Eukaryota; kingdom Metazoa; phylum Arthropoda; class Insecta; order Hymenoptera; family Halictidae; genus Dufourea; species Dufourea novaeangliae. Next base: position 8,926,792 of record NW_015373923.1, on the reverse strand, counting down.
TGTATATCGGCCTGTAATCGTGATAGGGTTAAATCCAACTCACCCCAATTATACCTTACACTGTCTACAACTCTCGCACCCCATTTAGATTCTCTCCACAGATGCTTCTATCATAGATTCGTATATCGTATCAGTGATTACGAAAGTGATCTAACCAAAAAAATCTAAAATATTGAACGTATCACTTGTTTGATGTCACATCGATTTACGTTACAATAATATGACAGCATTGTTGCAAAATATTTAATTGATTTACAATGTGGCCACTTTTCGATTAGGCAACACTAATTCGATTTTCTCGAAACCAAATCGAGAATGAGAACATAGTCATCATTCGACAATTTTTTTGGAAAGGTAATTGAAATAAATGGAAAATTCAATATAAAGCCTTTCATTATACAACTTTCGACGGAAAACGTCGTGTTTTTTGGTTGTTTCTTTCCCCCCCCCCCCGATGGACTGGTGAATTAAAAGGAAGTTCCATCCTCGATCCACCTCGGAAATCGCTGGGATCAGAAACGATATTTACAAATTACCCACGTACGGATGATGGGACATCGGTGTGCTATTTATAGTAATTGGCGTGGGTCCAACACGCTATTTCCGGGCGCGCAATGCTTCAATTCTCGTGGCCAGTCGGTGCACCCCTGTATTTTTAGACCTTTCGGACACCGAGAATAGAATCGTCGAGCGGGGGGTCGCGTTCAATTCTCGCGCGGTTTCGAATATTTCCCCGTGGCGACTTAAGACTCGTTTCATAACGTCTGGCTGGTCTCCAATAAACTGTTGCATATTGTGTCATGCAATTCGGTTTTTACACGGATTTACAGGCTATTAATCAAAATATCGAACACTTTCACAGATGGTGGATTCTACATGTAAAATGAACAAAGAAACATACTTTATTTTTAATTTTAATGAAATTTATGCGGGATATAGTTCTCCAAAAAATATTTGACACGTATTTTTTTGTTATCGTCCATTGTTCGTGTTAAGGGGGTGATAACAGCCCCCGAAGTTAAGGGACGAAAATATATGTTTTGGAACGTCTCGGAAACTAGAGGGAGTAGAAAAAAGTTTTTTGTTTTCAAATTCTGTGTTTCTAAATGAGGAATTTAGTCACATAAGAAAGTTTAATGTCGATATTTTTCTTGGTTGAATTTCATTTTTTATCGCTATTGGACGTACATATTGTGTTCTATAACCTCTCTTTGGTAACTGATAAGATTCTTTCCATGAATCAATCCATGAAAATCGTAAATTCATTATTACTTTGTATTTCGACGTTGATATTTGTTAGTTTCACGTTACATAAACATTTGTATGGTCAGGAAAAAAATTCAGGCTATACAGAGTTGAGAAAAAATCATTTGTCCAAATAATGTTTTAAAATTTTTATGTTAAAAGTCATCGATGCTAACGAAAACAATGCGTAAATGGGGGGTTCGGACTAGAACTGTTACTAATATTCGAATGTTCGAATAATTCGAATTCTCGAATAATCCAATATTGTATAATTCGAATAACAGTAAAATTCGAATTTGATACTCGAGTATTCGAAGTGTTCGAAGTATTCGAACTGTTCGGAGTATTCGAAGTATTCGAAGTATTCTAAGCATTCAAATTATTTCTTTGAGTAATGTATTAAGAATTTGAGGTTTACGACCATGTAGGGCCGTATGACTAGTTGTCCAGTACCTCAGGTTGTACACGGCTGACCTAGACCCATCTTTATGAGTGTTCCTGTGCGATTCAATTCGCGATTCACTTCTTGCCCGAATTCCGGGGTCGTCTTTGATTACAAAACATCGGCTGGGCTTACAACGTTACGCGTTAATTTACCCATTCGAAATGTCTGTCAGGTTGGCGGAGGGGGCAGCATTTTGCGATAGTTGGCCGATCTCCAGCACGCGTATGCCGTAAGAACACGACGGCCAAAAAGTGTCCCGTGCGTTCACTAACCGGCTCTCCCTTCGTAAGCCGATGGTGATGCCCTCTTTGTCGAGGGGCGAACTTACGCGGCGCCAACCCCGATGCATGTATATTCGGCCAGAAAGGATGTCACCCTCTATACTCTATACATACCCTACCCCCGGCCGTCAGCCGTACTACGTTCAGCGAAATCAGCGTTGAAACATTTTTGGTTCCTGAAAGAAACAAGAAACGCGATAGTACGTTTAGATACGAATAAGGGATACGTGTTGTTTGATCTACGGCAGGGGTGGGGCAAGTATTTCGATAATAAGAACCACACATAATACATTTTATACATTTTTTAATGTTCAAGAGACACAGAAAATATTTTTTTACATGCTATATTAAGTAGGGTAAACGCACCAATGAATGAAGTCTTAAAGAGGTTTTTTAACTATTAATATCGAATATTAAAGGATAGTAATATTAATAAATATTTGGAACATAAAAATTAAACATTCTTATATCTACTCTTTAAATTTGAAAAATTGGACAAACGTAATTAATTAAATTAAAGATGAAAAAAATATAGATGTCTCCAATGAACGGACAATATTAAGTAAATGAACATTTCTGAACAGTGAAAATTGTTTGAATATGAAACAAGGAACTGCAAAGAATCAATCTTTAATTATTTACTTATTTTAATATCTTAATTTACTGGTTTTTATGTTTAATGTTCATTCACTGGTGCATCCATCCTACTACAGATTATTAATATATATAAATATCAATATTTTACAAAATGGCGGCTGTTTGAATTAAACTTGTAGTTTCCGACATAAATTTTCAGCTTCCTTTGTTACTAAAACAACAAAAACTGCAGGAATCAAAAATTCGTTTTATCGAGTACTAGATTTTAGTGTTAAGAATATTACCACAAAGTTTCATCCAAATTAGTTCAGTAGTCCCATAAATATTTCTGGTACCGTTTTTGAAAACTGCATTTCGTGTAAAACGCGTTTAAATGGCAGCCAATTTCTCTTGTTAATAAACATATAGCCCAAATTTTCATAAATTACTAAGAAAATAACAAAATAAGATGTATATGTTCAATTTTTAACAAACAACAATTCTGCATATACAACAAAATTTGGAAATTTTCCCTCTTATTTAACAGCCCAATGGTATGTATAACCCCTTAAAGAATCCGAACGGAACCGTCCCGTGACCGTGTGCCGTCTCCGAATGGATAGTATTAAGCCGACCTTTACGCGGTTTTATCAGGCCTGCTTCTCCTGACGAAAAGGGACCGACCCGGCCTCGAGGTTAGGTAGGTTGTCTCACAATGAAAGTACATTCCCCTCGGGTACTGGCTACGAACGAATGCCCCGCGGGGGTTCCACGGCCCGTCGTCGTTTTCGGGGGTTGAAAATGTTCCGGGGGTTCCGTGCTGACGAAGAGGGCGACTCTGTCGCCAACCCCCTTTTACCCGAGGGGGATCGATCCGGGAACGGTCTGCGCAGCTAACACCGGTGCTAGGAACCTAAATCCGGATCCTTACTCGGTGATCCGAAGAACGGACCGTATACCGAACGAAACCGTAGAAAATCACGGTAAAGATATCGACGACAATTCGGTTTTGGTACCACGATCTGAAAAAAATATCTAGTGTATAAATAATAATGACTGTTACTCGATGGAATATAGTATTATTCTTTATGAAATTGTCTATGTACAGTAGGGAACAAACAAATTAACAAATTTCTGATTTTTTTTTGTTTTCATTGTTTCTTCACGTCAACTTAAAACCTTGAAATACTGATTGTGAGTTTTATCAGAGCTCTATCTTCTGATAGAGTATAGATATCTGTACAGAGTGAGTCAATAAGAACGATTATTTAAAATAAGTCGTTATCTATTGATTGTATCAGAAAACGTTTCAATGAATTTTGTAGCATTTTACGGGATGCATCGGATGGATACAATTTGATTTCATTATATCTTATTTTTTTCAGATATCAAGGTGACCTTGAATTTTTTCAATGTGAATGCATCTTATTTTTAATACCACGTTGTTGCCAATAGAAGGACGAATTCAAAACCTGTAGCATGATGGTATTAAAAAAAGGACGCATTGACCTTGAAAAGTTAATAATAACTTTATATAAAACATTATAATACCTTTTTTCTTCAACTGTCTCTAACCAACTCTAAATAATTTTCTTCTTGAACTGTCTCTAATCAACTTTCAAGCATTATACTGATCGAACTTGATTAGCGACAGTCCAAGCATTATTTGTTTGTTTATAACTTTTTAATAACCAATGATCGGCAGTTTTAACCTTTTAAAGGTTACTCGGGAGGGTGATCTTGGTAGCATATGTCAAGGTCAAGGTTATCGGGTGTGGGTACTTTTCGGAAATTTATCCCTGGTCCAAAGCGGGGTCACGAGTTTCGAGCGTTAATCGAAAATTCACTGTAACCTGCGTTCAACGGACTAGGTTGAAAGAGAGAGAATGAGAGAGTCGTCAGAAAAAGATTGAAGACCACGTGAGCTCCCGTGCAATATCACCCGAAGCACGTATTAACGAGTATCGACCGTTTCGAATGAAATTCTTAACACACCTCACGTGTATCGCAAACACGCCATCTCCGACACGTCGGCCGTAATGTGCCCATGGAATTCGACTTCGTATCTCTAGCGACTTTTCCGCGTTTGCATTAAAAAGAGAGGAAAAAAATTTTCGAAAATTCGAACAACATTCACGAACACAGTATACAGGGTGAGTCAACTAAGAATAGAACCTAATATCTATTTTCGTTACTTTTGGGGTGAGACAAGAAAATGTGTGTATAGGAAAAAATATTGTGACAAAGACCATTTTGTTCTCAAGGTTATATTTTCTAAGAATTCAAGGTCATCGAAATTTTTTTAATGGTATGGTACACTTTGTTTACTGTAACATTGTTGTCGATAAAAAACAAAACAAATTCATCCATATATAGTATGTTTATCTTCGAATGACCTTCTGTGAAGGAATTCTTATCAAACTAATTTTACGTACATAGGTAATGTAAGAAATTGTTTCCGTGAAGTATCAAGGAAAACATTATGTTAAATTTCAGACGGTATATAGAGCTCAGAAATATGTATATTTAAATATATATAAGTTACAACAATATATATAACAAATATATGTGTATATAAAGTTTATTTTACTACCACATTTGACCTACCATGACCTTCAATGATAGCTCGCTGGAATCGTCTCGATAAAAAAAACATAGCATTCCATTGAAAAAACTAGAGATGACCTTGAAATCTCCTCTATGCCTTCACCCACGCAGAAAATGTTTCTGTCACAATATGTCCCCCTCTATACCGTGTAAGTTTTGTATATACCATTTTTTCATATTATTCCAAAAAACGGCAATATTCAAAGTGGACATAATTATTGCCCCACCCTGCATATTAAAAAAAAAACCTATTAGAAATTTCAAAACAAAATTTTTATACTCTGACAAAATGTATGAATAAATAGACAACATTTCATTTATGTCGAACATTTCCTTCACTGCAAAAAAATTCTCAAAAAATTACATTTTTTCAGAGGTTCACAGTGGCAAGACCCCTTAAATATTGTAATCAATAGCTAGTCAGGAGATAATATTATAGTGTGTCTGAAACTTCGTACACTTTAAATTCTGTTTTTTTTTTCAATTGTCTCAGTTTAGAAACTAATCGAGATAAAACGCTTAAGAACTAGATCGTCGATTTGTTTTCTTCTTTCCAAGTGAAATCTCTAGTTTCTCGGATTACACGAAGGATTCGCAGGTCACACTGTATCGGATATAACTTTCAGGGGCAAAAATTGAATCAACGCTGTAGAATCTGAATGGAATCTGCGAAGGTGTTCCAGGGGGAAGGGGAGGACGTAGTTTCCGCGTCGAAATATTTGCGCGGGCCGTTTTCATTGAGTAATCCCGTTATTAGCGTCGGATCAACGATTATTAGTCCCTGCACCCGGGGTCAAGTGTAATGCGATTCTAATTGCGCTTTGAACACGACACGGCCCCGGCTCGGTCTGTTTCGATCATTCTCCCCCTCTTGCGTACTGCTAACCCATGGCAGCTTTTCATGTCGCGGATAATTGTGCGTCAACGCGTATGAAATCGAGACGACTGAAAAATCCATCGGAATCGGTGCGCGTGAAAACGATACCGGCCTCTCGATCGTTTCAGTTCGATCAATTTGCGCGCGGTGTCTATCTGATGATCCATCAAGCTTTGTCGACTAATAACACGAAATATTGTAGTAGATTGCCTGGAGTAATTCAGAGAGGTCTGGAAAGTTATTTATTACCTTTTTTTTTTTGCTTGAGAAATTAAATCTCGATTGATTTGGTGAAAAGAGATCAAGGAAAGCGTCTGGTCTTCGATGTACCCTTCGAAAACTCGAAATCGAAGTAGAAATGTGATTTTGTTGAAGGAAATTCACTGATTTTATTTTTAGGTAATTCGGCGGTTTTTAATGTGCCTCGAATACTTTTCGGAAATGCTACGAGCCGAAAGTTGTCGCTCAAGTCTTAAACGCGAAACGACTGGACTGAAAGAGACAATTGAGCTGAGTTATGCAGGGGGCTACCAACCCTCAATGATCTGAAATGAAGTGAATTTAGTTTGAAAATTATAATTTAAAAAAAAGTAGCTTTACTTCTATTGGGCATAGTTTGTTTCTTGTTGTTGTTTTACAATGTTTTTAATAGCTTATTTAATAGTGAATAACGTTTGGTTTGTGTATATGTAGTCTATACTTCAACTGGACCAAAGTTTCGAAGAAAAATCGTAAAAAATAGGCCTTTCTTTAGCTCATTACTTTAATCTAAATTTCTAGGAAAATGTCACATAATCTACAACTCGCACATAATAATCACTAAAAATTGAAAATACCGCCAACTATCTCCATTTCTGAAATTATTTCCGATTCGTTGTGTTGGATAAACTTCCGAAAAGCACCCACACCCGATGACCTTGATATATGTTATCAAGATCACCCCCCACAGTGACCTTCAAAACGTTTACACCGCCGATTATTGGTTAATAAAAATTTATGAACAAAAAAACGCTTGAACTGTCTCTAACCAATTCGGATCAGTATAATACTTTGAACAGCATTTTTTAAAGACACTACGTTACAAAAGTTCCGATTTCTGGTAAAATTATAGTACATTTTTCAATCTTCCGTAGTTAATTACTTTTTAATAACCAATGATCGGCGGTTTAAATCTCTAAAAGGTTACTCGAAAGGGTGACCTTTATAACATATGTCAAAATCAGGGTCATCAAGTGTGGGTGTTTTTCGGCAGTTCCCCTTGGAACAGTTATCGTAGAGGGACGCAGTTTCTGCACTTCATAAATTTCTTTCGTTATCTTTTCTACTTTACACTTACAGCAGCGACGGTCAAATGACTCGCGGAGATAAGGAACCACTCGAACTTATAAATATCATTATAAAAAACCGATGTTTAATATGTATCATAGGAGAAACTCAAAACAAACGTAACACAGGACGAATGTAACAACTGTTATAAAACAAATGGTCCGCGAACTGTACGATATTTACAAGCAATTCCCGAAAATCTAAAGCGCTCAGGAGAAATGGAATCGTTAGAACAGCGTTGCGGCGTCCCAGGTCTCCAAAATTGCGAATTCGGGCCGCGCATGCGCGTCGCGCGATTGCAGTCGGCCCCCAGGAAGTGCAGCAGGATGCATGCACCGACGACCTTATTATCTCCTCCCTTCTACCGGGTGAAAAGCGCCTCCCCCCAGCCCTCCCCACGCGCTCTAAACGAAGTTAAACTTCGGTTGTTTGCGCTCCGGTTCGTAAAATTCGGACGATGGAACGCATTACGACGTCCAACGGCTCGAGAAATTCTATGCACCGACGGATCGGAGGACTGCTCGTCCCGCGTTTCGCGGAAGATCCGCTGCCTCCTTGATCGCGATAATTGCGATCTCGACCCGACTGCAGACGGGGACCCTGGCAGGAAGTCCAATCGACGCACAGTGGTACACTTATTTTGTTCAAATCAGTCTATAGGTCGTAATTTTTGAGTAAATTTGAAGCTCTTTTTTTGTAATTCTTCGTAATGAAATTCTCTATCGATTTGCTCGGCATGAATTTTTCAATTGCGTTGCTCGTTTGTTGTTTATATTTAGCGAAACAGAAATGTTGAAGATGATCTATGAGCTTTTTTAGACGGTCATTACGAATTTAAAGTTATGTTCGGTATTCAAAATGGCGAACGTCACAAGAAATGGGTTACACGTCTACCTAATTGAAAACGTATATTGACCTCATTAGCTCATTTGTACTAAACAAGATTCTCAGATATTCGAGAAAACTGAGGTTTTATCATTTTCTTTATGCCGTTCTTGGGTTTTGTCACTGGACATATTAATATAAGGAATGGTTTAAATCATATTTATGTTTTTTTATACACAATTTAAATATACACAACTGAGGCACAAACAATTTAAGTTAGGATAAATAAATTAGACTGTTTTCTAGATCCATAAAAAGCATGCAGGGCATTCTAACTTTAATGAAAAATGATAATTTTTTGAATAGGACATTTTCACTAAGGAGGTCAGTAGAGGTCAATTTAAAAAAACAAAGGTCACCTTGAAATTTCAGAGGCAAGTCCACCTACGTAAGACACGTGTCCATCATGAGATGTCCCTCTCGAAACAAAATAATGTTCTACTTGAAACACGTTTTGGAATAACGAACAATTCAAGAGATAATTGCGTGTAAATATTTAAATGAGACACACTGTACATATTATAATCCTACCCTTAAAAACGCTACGAACTTTTCGAAGAACCCAATATACCCAAAAGAAAGTTTCACAAAGAATTAAGACACGTGGATTAAATTAACGTCAGTAAACGGTATATTTAAACCAAAAGAAGATTAAAACCAAAATAATTATTTACACTTAGAAAATGAAAATTCACCTACACTTGTAACCTTTACACCTTGTAACGTGACTACGCTCTAATAGTATTACCCAAATTAATTTACACGACCGTTGGAAATTTGACAAAAATATTTTAATCAACGGTGCTCGATTAACGTGTAATTTATCGATGATTAAATAAAATCAACTACGCCTCCTGGGTATCCCATGACACACCCGTGCACGGGTTGTTCGCGTGAAATTCGGAATTGAAAACGCGAAGATGGCGTCCGAACGAAAAGATTCGACATTATGTCCTCTTCGCTTTTAATTATTTTCTTCCTTTTTTTTCGTTTTTTCTTCTCATCGTCGAAATCGCGCGCCGCGTTCTCGGATATGATCGAGTGTTATCAAACGCCGCGCGTCGCGGAACGAGATCGATATAAAAATAAATACAACCGACACCCGGAGTCTAAAAAAGACGATAAAAAACGAACACAAAAACGAGAATTAACGGCCCCCGCGAAACCCCGTACAGAAGCTGTACAGGCCTCGATCGTGTGACACTCGTCCGACTCGCGAATTGATTGCGATTGATTACGGAATCTCTTGATACGGGATCGGTCGAGCGTGTAACACTCAGAGAAATGAAAAAAAAATATATGTATACAGGTTGAACTTTCGATCCGACTGTTTAAAGAACGTTTCTGTTGCTGGTTTTATTATTTTTTTTTCTGATAAATTGGAACAAATTGAGTTGACAAATTAGGCTTCGGGATGCAGGCGATAAAAAGGAATTTTTTCAGTAATCAGTATGAAATATAGTTCATGGTTAGAGTGGGTACTAATTTCTCATACGTACAGGGTGAGTCAATAAGAACTAGTATCTAAAAGAACTCATTACAGTGATTCCTCGATGAATGCGACACCGTTAGGGGGATTCCCTTCTGAGACCAATCAAAACAGAGTAAACAGAAGCTAAGCAGAGTCTTGGTAGCCACCAAGTACTAGTCCCATTCTTGTGTAGAGATCGTCGTACAATAACTACTAAAGTCTAGTGACCCTCTTGTTAAAAGACCATAATACAATATGTACCAGGTTTTGTTTACGCTTTTGTTTTATAAATCATGGTTCAGTAACTACTAGCTTACAGTTTCATTTTTGTTTAGAGATCATGGTACAATAGCTACCAGTTTTCTGCTAGTCCCATTCTTGTTCAGGGCCGATGGTGCAATGGCTACCAAATTCCAGTACTGTTCTTCTTTAAAAATCATGTTGCAGTAGGTTCCATATTCTTTTTCCAAATCTTGTTTCTACAAATGGTCACTATTTATTACCAGTCTGATAGATGCGTCGATACAGAGAATCCAATTTTTAATTTAAATACATCGAAATCATGCACGATGAATTTATTGCCTTCTGACAGTTCACACATCTCACAGATACCGGAAGTGCATAAGTTCTACAGTACAGGATTACCCGTGCAGCCTAATTTAATTGAATTCCCAGGGTCGATGCTCCCCAATTAATTGAATCTGGTACAATCGAACCACAAATACTACAACACTATCGAATCTTATTAACACTAAAACTACCACGCAAATCAAAATGACTCATCGGTATATTCTTACAACAATGATTAAAATGTTATAACAAGACATTTTCTCCGATCTTTTGCCACTTTTAATACGCTACAAAAGTGAAAAAGTAGTCGATTTATAAATTTACAAATTTACAAAAGATTGTCATGTTTATCGATCGACCGAAATAGATATGCATTTATCATCGGTAGTTCTAGGGTTAAAAGGAAGAACTTTTCAAATAGAACAAAATTCTACTGCGACACACTAATACACATCAAACACACAGCACGATACTCAACACAAACCTGCGTACTCACTGTAACGTCACATTATGCGTGTGAATTTGCTTCCACGAAATCGCATGTACAGGTATGTACGTGGATTCGATTATGTACGTAAATGCACGTATCTACGGGTATGTATTCGGCCATCAATCTACAGATGCGCATCTACGTGCACGCGTCGCTCTCTGAATCATGCGTGGACATGTATATGTACATGAACATATACAGGGTGACCCATTTAAATCGGACCACTCCAATACTGCCGAAATTATTGACGATCTTATAAAATATTTCAGACAAAAGTTAAAAGTTTAAGTAAAAAGTTTAAATGGTACCATGTGGCAAACTTTCTGATGTAACTTTTTTCTATGTGGACGCGTAGAGGTCATACGCAGGTCAACTTTTTTTAAAAATGAAATCGTATATTTTTTAATACACTACATGATACTACTCATTATTCCCTGCATAAAGTATTAAGTCACTTATGTCGAATTAATGCAGTGCAAAATATACGATTCCGTTTATAAAAACAAAGTTGACCTTCGTATGACCTCTACGCGTCTATAAAGAAAAAAGTTACATCAGAAAGTGTACCACCTGATACTATTGAACTTCTGTCCGAAATATTTTTTAATATCAACAAATTCGAACATATTCGAATGAGTCGATTTAACGCTAGATTTACGGACATTTCTTGTATACCGATTTCTACGGACACGCGTGAAATTGACGCGTGAACGAAATCACACATTTTCTTTTTAAAACAATTTATTTAATTTAAAAACAACATAATTATGCACTATTAACTTATAAATGAACGTAACGTGAACGTTTTGAATGCAACGTGGTGGGAGGATGAATTTGTTTGCGTGAAAGTACGTGTGGAGGGAATGTGCCTCGCCTGGCAATATTCTTAGTGGCAATATCGTTAAGCCGCGTACTCACCAAGCGAGCGAGCACGAGCAAGCATTCGTCACGAGCAACCGAACAAGTCTTTCTTTTGATGTACCGACACGAATCGGATCATTCAGCGGTACACACCAAACGATCACTGAGTGAGAATGCTCGCTCGCTCCTGTTCGCTCGTACTGGTTTGGTGAGTACGCGGCTTTAGAGTCCACTGTATCTCCGCTGCATTATTTGTGTTTACTTTTAACGTTTACTTTTTATGAACTTTTCGAGTTCGTGTATATTTATTACTAAAGTAATGCTGTCATGAATCAGGCCGATTTATTAGGATTAATACTCAATTTATGATCGCGTCAAATTGACGCGTACCCGTAGAGATAGACATACCACATAGAGAAGTCCGAGATTAGAAGGCTTAGAAGAAAATAAATCTGGATATATATTCGTCTCGTTAAATGGATAAAAGTTAGCATAAATGGTAGGAGAGAAATACAAACGGTTTCTGTAATTTTCCTTGTGACATTTGAAATCTGTCAGAATGACGCGTCCCATAAACCTAATGTTGAATGGGACACCCTGTACGTACGCGTCGCATGTAGGTACAGATTCTGGAGCACAGTATGTAAATGCAATTACACGCGCGCACGTGTGTATATACGCTATTTACTTCGAGGGTTGTGTATATTATATGTATATGTCGTAATGTGTACCGTGCCGTAATAACAATGACGATGAATGTACCGTGGCGTTTATAAATAAATCGACATGCGTTTATGATAGATCGTAAATCATACTGACGTGTTCTTTCTATTTACGCTGGAATAAACGAAAGAATTGTGCAAAAATAGGAAACAATGTACTTGGTTAGTTACAAGAAACAAAATACCGTGGAGGAAAAAAGTATTTTTTCAAGGTCATTTTTCCTGTGTTTTTTCAAGGTCACCGGTGTTCTTGTTGCAAGAGTTCTTATATTGTTTTCCATTATATCTTGTAGCAGATGAAAGAATGCATTCGAGCGTGTACCAGTTGTGACCTTCAAACGACCTTGAACACCAAAAAAACGTGAAAAATACAGGCCACTACTCCTAGGCGAGTTTCAAGTTTAACCCTCTTTACTAAAGACTACCTTATGTACCGATTTATAAGAAATATTGCTTGTTCACGATTTATATACATTTTTTGCCTTGTGTCATACGCTCCTACTTTTTAGAAGAAAATAATTTTCGAAAATCATTTTAGCATGATTATATGGGAAAAACGAAGTTAAACGAATAAACAAAACTAAATAAACTGTTTCGAAGAAATCTTTCTGTTAATAACTACACTGCGGATTTACATACAAAATGAGACTTTATGAAATGATTTATAAAAACAAGAGTAAAAATAGACAATTCTTTCCTTTCTCATGAATTTCAATGGGATAAAAATAAAATGAAAAACTTATTAAACTCGATCGAATTTTTGCCTTTTACTGTACTTCACATACTTCTGTATGCTATAAATGCATTCAATCCGCAGTCTATTAATGACTCTTTGATAAACAACGACCCCCAACTAAATTAACAACTCGGGATGATAACCTTGACAATATATTGAAAAATTATCGAAATCAGAAGTGGCTCTCGTATTGTAAATATTTACCCACCTAATATATCCCCATTTATACGAATCGTTGGAATATAATCACTGCTAACATTGGCCGAGTAAACGTTTCGAAGCGTAAATAACTCGCGTTTTCCGCCACCGTGAAAATTTCGTCATTTCTTTCGCGGTCGCTGTTTATTCAAAAATATTCATTTTCATATTGGGTATACGGTTACCAATTACCATTATCAACCACCCCCCCCCCCTTGTTAAGCACACCACTCGTGTCCTGGAGAATTCCGTTGATGCATGACCCACCACGGGGCGGTTTTGAATAACGCGCGGTTAAATATTTCGAACGGTAAGATTTAAAAGGGCCTGTACATCATAGTGTGCGTTTTAACCGCATTCCCCCTATTAAATTCCGCTGTTTACCATTCGCCCAGTTTACGCGATTACGTTCGTCCCGTAATGTACGTAACCACCTCTGTGTACGCTCTTTGTACGTGTGTGTGTGTTTGGTTGATGCGAGGCCCTTTGTAATCGATTTAAAGACAGAATTTAACAGGTAATTAGGAGAATTGCTGTCTGGATTTTGTTTTCTTTAAGAGGACATGCCTAGATAGCAAGCCAAAAAAAGGTGATCATTGGCAATTTTATTTTAAGAAACTAATTAACTTTTTTTTACAACTAATACTTTATTCAAAAATGCATATATTGTGCAACTTATTGTAGTCTTTTTGTACCATAGCTGGATCATCTGAAATTAAAAATTTAGAAAGATTCTGTTAATATATGATTTTATTTAGTAGGTGGACGAAGAGGTTTTGAAAAAATTGATTCTGGACAAAATTGCAACCATTAAACGCAAAATAGGGTTTTTAGATGCTTAAACTTTTCGCTTTTTGTGAATAAAAAATGTGTTTTCATTAGAAATAAATACCCTTCGTTCACTTCCCTTTATCCCTTCTTACTCGTCACAGTTATGTACAACAATTGACATTATAAAGTTATTATACGTAATAAAACCCATTTTACTCACCTTTGATTAGTGAACACTCTCGAAACATGTCGAAACAAATTAGAGTTTTGTATGTTTTTATTATATTGCTAACAACGCTCAACGCCTGAATTCCAGCAAATGAAAGAAACAGAAGCCAATAATAATACATTACTTCAGTGATAAACTTTTAAAATTGTGTCATGTCAACTATAAAAAAAGCCAGAAGAAACAATTGTTATTACTCACAGATATGAAAAACTACATGATACGAATTTGTATTAATTATTTTTCAATTTAAAATACGTTCCCACATGGCTCCAGTCGAAACGAAAGGGTTAACTGGTCGTCCAAAAACTCTCGCCAGGTGAGAAAAATATCGTGGCCCACCCCGAAGAATGGCTTTTTCGACAAAGAAAGCAAAAAACGAAAGTAGAAAACGAAATATACGCTTCGCTGTGGCCCTCAGATACCGGTGGCGTCCTTCGCCGACAAGGACGAAGTCTCCGCCGCGTTCCATCTTGAGACTCCTCGGCCCCTGACACGAGAGAGGGGTTTAGGGGTCGGCGGGACGGGGGTGGTAGACCGCCCCTCGTGCTCGACGCGCGACTAGGGTGGAAAAACTCATATCCCCTAATGAAGTAAAACGGGACATCGTGACTGGTCCGTGCGCGAGCGCTCTTTTCCCTCCGCGCCAGACAGAGAAACTCTGTGTAAGGGTGAGCAGCCTTGCGACGGAGGGGTTGAGAAACGAGGGGGTTGGAACCAAGGGTGGCAGAGACAGAGACGGGAAGAAGAAGGAAAGGAACAAAAAAAAAAGGAGGGGTGTTTCACGAAAGAGGAACGAAGATACGAAGTCGAAGCGAGCATCGAGTGGAGAAGACAAAGATGGAGAGGAGGGGGATATGGGGTGGAAAGACCCCGACGAAGGGAGGAGTGGAAGGATGGACGCGGGAAAAGACAAGATACCCACGTGCTCGAAGGAGAGACGCGATACATACTCGACAATGACGAAGCACCCTTCATCCGGGGCGAGGGGGAGGCGACCGGGCGAAAACAGACGAAGACGGTCGGCGAGATGAAAAAAAATGGAGGGGAGGCTATACGGGGGATGAGGGTCGAAAGGTGTACCAAATGAGATGGGGCGGGTGCGTGTAAATCGAAGGATTCTCTATTCCCCCCACCCATGCCCCTTTCGATTTCCTCGCTTTTTCTTCTCCCTTCCGCATGGAGTACGGTGAAGTCTTGCTAAGTGCTCGGAACTCGGGTTCGCGTGCGAGCATTTAGAAAGGATGGACACGATTTCTAATCTCCACCCCCCTCGTGAAAAGCAGCTCAAACAATCGCCTGTTTTTGGTCCCACGATTTTGGAATTGAATTTTGTGGCAATTATGGGAGGCCAAAAAATCGGAATTCATTAATCCTTTCATTCCCAGATTACTTAAAAATTACCAAAGAAATATTTGGTTCTATTTTTGTGTATACTGCATAATATATAAATGATTCACAACAACATTTTAACGTGGCGAAACCGTCTATGCCATTTTTCATTCGTTGACATTTGACGCCTTTTTTCACGTTTATTGCAGTTATATATAAGCATTGCCATTATAATGTTATTATACATAATAAACCCCAATTCTGATTTTCGTAATAGTTTCAAATATTCTTTTTCTTTTCATTCTCGAGTCTTTACAATTTACCCAGATGTGGGCATTGGTTTAGTTTGTAGTACGAAGTGGTGACTGTGTATAATTAGAGAGGTGTAATGCTTTTTCGTAAGGTTTCACATATACAGGGTGTAACAAAAATGTTGGAGGACCCGAAAATGGGAGACTCGTGAGGAGATTTGGAACAAGTTTTTCCTCGGCAAAAATGTTAGGTGAAGCTGTGTTAACAAGATATTAACGAAAAACCCCGACCAATCAGAGCTCGGCCGGCAGACTCGTGCTCTGATTGGTCAACGTTTTTCATTAATATCTCGTTAACAAAACCTCAAATAACATTTTTGCTAAGGAAAAAATTCTTTCAAATCACCTCGCGAGTCTCCCATTTCCGGGTCCTCTAACATTTCTGTTACACCCTGTAGAATCCACTTTGCGAAAGTGTCCCACATTTTTATCAACACCCTGTAGAAACTGATAATTTCGCGGATCCCAGTCCGGGGCGAGCACGTATGTACGACCGTTCTACTCCTGTAGTTGTGTTACACCTGGCATGTATGTACACGGCCGGGGGTATTCAAGCTTTATTATATAATACATATGGGACACGAACAACGATGTATGTGCAGGTGCGCCAGTGTGATACCCGATAGACCCCGGGGGTTTATTGCGACGAGAGAGCGTTATCGCGACCAGACGGAACGAACGTCCCGCAGCAAGTGGGCAGTAACGTTTGACGAGCAGTCTAACCCTTTAATCGAGTGCAGTTTTACGATTTCAGACGTCGTCGTTTCGGACAAAGGAGTCAAGAGTTCTGGAACCGTTATGCGGCGCGCCGGAATAATTTCCAGTCAGCTACACCGGACGATGGATGTGGGGTACGTATAACTTGAAATCCACGGTGAGACCACCCTGCTTCTACGTGGATCGATCCGCGATGGACATTGTTCAGTATCGTCGTCTTATCAATTTAAACTGGGTGGTCAGGAACTTTTGAATCGTTTAACGCCGTTCACTACCATTCGTAACCGTTTCGTGACACGTTTAAAATCTGTCTTCAATTTAAATCATATTTTTTCTTTTACACTACTGATCGCAGGTACAGTTAATTTCGATGAGTGTTCGAAGGCTCCACGGCACTGAACATTAAATATTTCATATACTAATGACCACACCGCGACTGATCAAATATCATTGGCTTCAGAATTCCAAGCTCTATCACTGTGCTAAACCTCATTAACTAGTTAACACTCAGTTGAAAAGTGCGTCCAATTCTATCGCTGGTTAATATCGAACTTTTTCGGTTGATAAATTCAAGGATTTCCTCCAAAAATAAATAAAAAATGAAAGAATGAAGTAAAATGGGTCTCTTTAATATCGATGTTTTTGACTTCCAAATAACAATATACAATATACAAAACACAAATAACTAATGTTATATCAGTCAACTACTAGATATAGGTATGAACCACAGAATAAATACCTACATGTCAACTTTACGGATATAAAATTGACTCATTTTACAAGCAAAGAGATTGCAAATAGCCTGTGGAAATAAAAAGAAAAAGTTTCTCTAACGAATGGCAAATGTGTACGAATCAGACGATTGGTACGTATGTAACTCGCGTGGCGCATCGATCACCCTCGAACGCAAAGCGAAACGGATTTGCGAAAATAAACAGGACGAGACGCAATGGCGAACGAAAAAAAAAAAAAAGAAAAAAACAAACAAACGTCGTATGGACGGTTGCCCTGAATCCACTCCCGATAAAGACCCAACGTCGCGGTGATAGGTGTCACCCGAACACACCCCCGCCCAAGGTCGACCATGACCCTCTCGAGGTGTTTACTTTCGCCCATCGATCGTCACGACAGTTTCGCATTTTCGGGACGTTGACCGTTCCACAGACACGTGCCGCCGGAAGTAGAGAAGGGTAGACTGAAACGACAAGAGGAGGGACGCTACGTTTCAGCTCGTAAACTCCCTTTTTATTTTCATCCACTATAAACTTTAATAGTTAAAGGGTTACATACCTTTGAGCTGTTAAATAAGAGGGAATATTTACAAATTTTTTTGTTTATGCTGAATTATTGTTTATTGAAAATTTAACATATAGATCTTATTATATGTTATTTCCTTAGTAATTTCTGAGAAATTGAGCTATATGTTTATTAACAGGAGAAAATGGCTGCCAGTTAAAAGCGTTTTATTCGAAATGCAGTTTTCATAATCGGGACCAGAAATATTTAAAAGACTACTGAATCAATTTGGATCAAAGTTTGTAGTAATATTCTTAAGACTAAAATCTAGTACTCGATGAAGCGGATTTTTGCTTCGTGCATTTTTTCTTTTTTTCGTGACAAAGGAAGCTGAAAATTAATTTCGGAAACTACAAGTTTAATTCAAACAACCGTCATTTTGTAAAACATTGATATTTTTAAAATCGACTTCGATACGTACTAGTTCCTTTTAACTACTTTAATATATGTATAATTTAAAAAAAATTGTTTCGGATAAAACCCCACAAAGATGTGTCTGGTACTGCAGATAATGTTTTGATAAAACGGTTATAATTAAATGGGAACCATTTTCTTCCGTTGATAAATATATAGCTCAATTTTTCAGAAATTGCTATGGAAATAACATATAATATGATGTATATGTTGAATTTTTAATAAACAATAATTCTGCATATACTAAGAATACAAAGTTCTTTTTTACTAATGTCATATATTTTAACCAAAGTTGAGCATAGTTTTATTTGAATAATACATAGTGAATTATTTTCCGTTTTGCAATTTTTTTACTTCAAAATGGATTCATGCTGTGAAGAAGATGTTAAAGAATATGTACATGCAAGGCTGGGACAGTTGCTTCAATATTCTTTCAGTTAACTACCCGGCGTGAAACACCTTTTTTACTCACAGAATGCACATAAGTCCTTATAACAATAATATTTATAAATATGTCGTAAAAATGACAATTTTCCTGTTCAGTTTAATTGTACAATAAAATATTCTCAAAGTTTCGAAGAGATTGGATTAACATATTCTACACAATAAACTCCCAAAAATTCGTTCATTTTTAGCTATTCACATCAGATTCCCCCAAAAGGCGACCCGAACAATGTACGAAGGTTAAACAGAACCAAAAAAAATCGTTAGGTTCACGATATACACAACGAAAATATCGGAAAGTGTGAATTTAACCGGTGCAACGCACACGAACAACGTAAAATATTTACCTACTTTCGCACACGTTTCTCCAGCGTGGAGGCACGAGCCGTTGAATGCCAACTCGAATGGCGTTCCAATTAGACCGCGCACAAAACGCGTTAAATTCGAAACGTCACGGTGGAGGGAGAGGTTTGGGAAGAAAAAAACCTGTCGACACAGGACATACAAATCGGAGGGGGCGAAAAGAATCCGGCAAATTTTCGGCCACGCGATCGTCCATTCATCAGATATTCTCGATGCGATATTAAGCCAACGGCAAATGTTTGCGTGGCCGTTGGCGCGTGCGCTGATGTGATTCCCGCCGTTCGACGTAATTTATCCATAGTCCGCGGAATAATTTCAGGCCGCAGCAGCCCGGCTGAATTATGAAATTACTCGGCCTCTGCGATTTCTGCGTGGCCGATCAGACGGTTTCAGAATTTTGCAAAAAAACGACGCGCTGGAGAAGAACCTTAACTGGTCCGACTTCAATTTTAACCCTTTAAGTACTTGTAGGGGTAGATTGTGGATTAGACGTTATTGTTAAAAGAAGTTGCGTACTTGATAAAATAAACAAAAGTAACACTATGTGTTCTAGAAACTTTATACTTTAAGTTAAGGTTTGAATAGTCCAGTGTAAATGCCCGTTACGACTGTAACATTTGGGATTTTGTTTGGAAAGAAACTGTAGGGTCATTCCACACGAAATCAGGCACTTTTTGGAGCATCATTTCTGATTTTGTTCAAATTTGGATATGTTGTAGTCTTTCAGTGATATATAAACATATTTCGAAGGGTTTTAAAAAATGTTTTAAATTGCTGATTTTACAGCTGTTTGAAATTTAGGGTCAACCTATTTCCAATAAACCGTAACTATTGAACTAACAAACCGATCAAAATGAGCTTTGCGGGTACTTACAGGGGGGGCATAAGAGTACCACATAAAAATTATGTGAGTTAAGAAAAGATATTTTTAACCGTTTATTTTCCAATTGTTTTAAATAAATGCCCTGTTTTTATACCGGGGAACTATTTAAAAATTTGAAAAATATGAGGATACAGCCCTATTTTTCCTCTATATGGATATATCGTCGAAAATATCGACACTTCAAAATTGGTCGTATGAAAATTAATTGAAGTGAACGCTGAGTCCAAGTGCACCAACAAGTGCGGTACTAGCAGCAGCTCAGCGGTTATACCTGCCATTGTTATACGTATAGGGGTAAGTATGTGACTGCTGCAAGGTCTAATACCGTTAATAGTTACTGGAAACTTACCCTCGTCGATGGTATTTATTGCTCGAAATTTTTTTCTGTCTCTACCTGTGTTCCAAGTCACCCTGCATTCTTTCTATTGGTTCGTAGACGTATTCACCTTACCAGGAGTGGGATTTCTTGGTTCCTTAGTCTCTGTTTGTCAGTACTGCTATTACAGTCAAACTGTGTGCACGTGTCCATTCGTACTGCGAGAGTTTGAAATGGTGAGAAGAAAGTGCTGCAGTCCCTTTGTGAAACCCAATCACAGTAAGTACATATTTGAAAAATACTATACCTACTACAGAAACGTTGCAAAAGAAGTGTCCCAATCTCGAGGTGGGAAAGTTTATTCGCTATAGTTACTGATTTTGGAATAAACGCTGTGTAGCATTATTTTGCAACATCACATGGCAGAAATGCATGCGATGATATAAAGACTGAATAAATCACCACAGAAATTGTTTGATTGGACGAATGCTAACATTGAAAAAATTAATTTCCCATTCAGCTCAGTAAAAGAATATAATAAACATTTAAGATTTTTACTAAAAAGACGTGATCTTGCTAAAACAATTCGTGGAACGCGAAATTTTCATTCATTTATAAATTTATACCAACGGATATAGTCCCTCATTTTAACTGCTAAAGTCTATTCGTTCAGTGAAAAATCAGTAGTTGTAGCAATTATGAATTAAGTACTTATATAATCGATTATTTATCGAAGAAGACACTCATCGATACTATGAAATATTTAGTGGGGTGGGTGCACTTGTGCGTACAGTAAATCCTGAATGAGTGTTCGAAGGCTCCTCAGCACTGAACATTAAATAATTCATAAACTAATGGCCATATGCAGCTGAAACAAATATCATTAGCTTCAGAATTCCAAGCTTTATCACTGTGCTAGACCTCGTTAAAAAATCAGCGTTATATCTGAGAACCTGTCCGTGCCAGTGTCGAGGAATCATCAAACACTCATCGAAAATTTACTGTAATTCGTGTGAACTGGGGCATACTTACCGCCACATTAACGTGACTCTTCTGTATACCGAAAAATTACAATCTAATATGGACGAAAATGTCTAAAATAAACAATTTATTACACAATTCCCAGAACTTGGGAAACACCCCTCGCGTATCCGCGAGCGCTCGCGCCTGTCGCTGTGTTGTCATTGCGCGAGACGCATCAGTTTCGCGGCCGGACCATTACAGGGAGGTAAATAGCAATTAGTTTTGAAACGGCGGCTGCGACGACGGGCGCAACGAAACCCGGAAAACGTGGTGTGTGTGCACGCGTATTTGACGAATTACACGGCCCGTCGAGATCGAAAGTAAAGCTCTCTGTGTGTCTCTCTCTGTCTCGATCTCGACCTGCCTCTGTGTGTCCTCTCTCTCAGCTGTCGTGCGCGTTGCGCGGGTCCCGTTCGATGACCTGAATTTTTTTTTTTTCACCCCCACCCACCGACCTGGCGAAACCCCATTTTTCTTTTCGTCCACCCTCCTTTCCACGTGACTCTCGCCGCGGGAATTCCAGGATTTTCGGTGAGCGAACAGATGTTTGTTCGTTGCGTTTCAACCCTTATTAACCTGCGCGGCGAACGTTTCGAGTGATTTCTTACGATGGCTGTTCAGTGTAAACATGAAGAGTAGTCAATGATGAAATTAAAGGGTTGACTGTCGGGGGAAGTTTCTATAGTTTACTCTGGAGGACCATAATAGAATTTTCAATATTGTAAACATACGCGGGATGTCCCAAAAGTTTCCGAACTGAAATTGAAATAGCGATGCTCCGTAAAATTATGGTGCTATGTATCATTAAATATTGCAAATAGTTTTATTTCACAAAGATGTACTGTTTGTGATAATTATAGAAACATTGGAAATGACTCTGACAATTTTTCTTCAAGATGGTGGAATGGATGACGGTCGAAACTTTTGGCTTGACGATGTATGAGTTTATACAATGTTTTTGATTCAAAAGGTATCTTACAGTTTGATTATCCGTCGTATTGGTATAATTCGACTATAACAAATTAATTTCTGTTACCCAAACTGGAAACGAGGAGAAAGGAACGACAACCTGAAATCATTTTTATATTTATAGAGCTTCGACGGCTATTTTCTGCGTCATCTTGCAATAAAATTGTCAGATCTATTTCCAGTATTTGTATAATTATCATGAACAATATATCACTTTAGAAGGAGACTGCTTTCCATAATTGCTGACTAAAAGTTTGAATATCGTACAAAAAATTGCTGCTTTAACCTCAATTTGGAAATTTTTGGGTCAATGATATTAAGTAATATGATTAAATAACACTCTATATATTATTTATTTATTTCACCCAAGGTATCATTTATTGGTCTGGACTCCAAACTTTGGAAATTCGTTAACAGGAAAGCAAATTTTACGTAATCAAAAAATAAAAATAAATGGAAAAATTTTTCTAAACAAAAAATTGACTTAATCAGTCTTACAATTAGGAAATGTTAAATTTAATCGAAGTTTGCAGTTCCTTGCATATGGATTTTCTTTTATGTTGTAAAAATTTTGAGATTATTAGAAAGCTTAGTGTTTTTGTTGCAGATATATCCTTATCAATAGTGCGTTTATCTCGCTGGTGTGACCAGTAAAGCTCTACAAAATTCATTCGACTAGGCTTGATAATACGTACTTAATACCTAAATACGATCGCCTTTCAAGAATGAACGTACAAATCGCAGTTCTTCATTGACGAAATTGGGTTGAACGTAATAAAACTAAAAGATAACGATTATGATTACACACGGTAATAAAGGATCGTTACGACGATTGAATATTAATAATTAAACGTAACAACAGAAATAATCGAAACGAGTGTAATCATCGAGCAATAAATTATTGAATACGTTATTAGACATCGATCACGGAATGATTACGCTTTCGATTGTGATTCGTTTAACGAGTTAATGGGATGTTATCGAAAGCACTGACAGCCATTTAGAAAATGCGTAACTGACAAATGAATTGAATGAATTATTGATCGCTGGATTAATCATCGGATAGGGGAATACAATTAATGCAAGGCATTAATTTCGAATAATTCCGTGTAATCGAAAGGTAAAGCTGTCGGGAGAAACTATTTCGATAATATTATTGGAATTTTATTCGCTCTTTTGAAAGACACATTAATTTAATCGCGTGAGCTTTGATAAATGTGGGTTCGAAGGATACACGGGTGTTTAAATCTCCGAGTTGAAAGACTTTTCAATGTATTTTAATAGATATGATTTTTTAATTTTGTTCCTCGTTCGCTGTGATTTTAAGCCTTTAAAAATACCGCAACGCTTTTTCAGACATATCGTATATATACTTGATTTTCAGGATCTCTAGATTAATTAAGTAGCATTAAAATTACGAGTGTATAAAATGCAGTACTTGTTTCATTAAAAATAATGACCGTTCATGTTTTTAAATGGTGATTATTCATATCCGTGTGCTTTCTCCAATTATTTCAGTTATATTAAAATTTGACAGTGAAATGGCGTTAGTATAATAATACCGACAGCTTTATACAAAGCCATTTTTCTTTTGTATTTAAATTCAGTAAATCTGATCATTTCATCGATCTGAGGACGTTATAAACTCATTTAACAATTAATCACAATAACAGTATTAATACCGATTTTCATAAAATACATTTATTTCTCCATCTTAAAATTACAACATTATTTACATTGTAGACAATCTATTAGGTTATACTCGTACCATATGAAATTGTTTCGATAGATACAAACGTAAACGTTTATCGTGGAAAAAGTATTTTTTATTTCATTGAAATATGCACCGTCATGATTAATAACTAATAATTTATATATTAATAACTAATATGATAAGAATATGAATAATTATTTGCCACATGAGAATTAGATTTTTTAATATCTATACCTTCTTATAACGTATAGATTTCAATTTGAAAAATTGGAAAAATTTAATTAATTAAACTATGAAGAAAAAAATACAGATTTCACTAGTGAATGACGAATATTAAGTAAATAAATGTTTCTAACCAATAGCGCGAAAATTGCTCGAATATGAAACAAGGAATTGAAAAAAAAATCAATGTTTAATCATTTGCTTATTTTAATCATTTAATTTACTCGTTTATACATATAATGTTCATTTGCAGTTTCACCCACCCTACGTAGAATAGTTAAACAATCACAGTAGAGAAGCACAGTAATGTCATGTTTTCTGACCAGCACAACAAACAACGTAGATTATATTCGCTAATCACGTTTACCTATAAATTATTCGAGTGATTTACAGTGTCGTATGGTGCAACCTAATAAAATGTCTCGAACGCCAGTGTATCATTCTCGATTCACTGGATCACACCAGGAACAAAGAGAAAGACGCAGTGACTATAAATCATCCATCGTGTTCCTTTTTCCTATGTGAATCTCGATCGTTCAAGAAACTTTCGACAAACGTCCCACAGCAACGAAACGTGTTTGTCTCGATCCTTCTCGCTACACTTGCCTTATCAATCGATCCGCGACTATTTATCAGCGTAGCTACCAGCTGAACACGTCTGGAAAGAGGGAGGGAGAGAGAGAGAGAAACAGGGTTGTTTTCGAGACTGATCAACATAGCTGGAGTCTAGTCACCAGGATAATGAGTCGATCCCTACGATGGGAGGGACGCTGGTACCGTTTCTGGTTCACGTGTCCCCCGAAAATCATCCACTGGCCGAACAGACCGTGCTGTTTCGCGATATATACGACAACCACCGACAAAACGTGACCGGTCAGCTCGTGTACGAATTATTATTATGATGTACACCCACGAGCAAACTCGGCTTCCACTAGGGGAAAAAGTGGCGTAAGAGAAAGGCCTACCACTTGGTATTTGGAAGTACCGAAATGTATGCCTCCCTACGTTATTTTTTCTCCTAGTGGAAGCCGAGTTTCCTCGTGAGTGTACATGCACTCACGTTGAATCGAAACTGAAGCCTTATACACTGGCCCAAATTTCTATAAAGTCACCATGTTTTTTTTTATGAATTCTTATAATTATTCCATATGAATGAAAAATATGGTTGGTAGCATTTTGGGATTAATTACTCAACGCGTATACATGGATTTCAAAAAATAAATATAACATTTATTTTAGAAAAAAACAAATATAATTCAACGGAAAACAAACTGCGAAAATTCTGTAAGTCTAGGTAGCACGTAGCTAACTCTATTTTTGGTTAGGGTTTTTAGATTGGTTGGGGTTTTTCGTGAATATCTCATTAAAAATTCCTCGGAGAACTTTTTCACTAAGGAAAAAGTTGTTACAAATGACACCAGGAATCCCGCTTTTCAAGGACTTACACTTATTTTGGGACACGCTGTATAATCTTTGGAAATTAAACTTCCAGCTGCCATTAGACCTTGCAATGTTTATACCCACTCCAAAAATAAAAGCGTACCTTCACATTCTGACCTTCTTAAACAGTTGCATATTTCGGAAGAACAAAAAAAAATGTTATAATGGAACATTATCATTCTGTACATTTCTATATGTAAATACCGGTTCCTACATTCCAGCTATATTACATTCTAATACTCCATAATTACATAAAATGTATTATGTAATAAATCTCTTATAGGAATTCAAATAAAAAAAAATTAATCTCTCGTTCACGCGCTATCTCCACCAAAAGGAATCAATTAAACGTTCTATCCGAAATTCTTCCAACCAACCATCGCGATATCCACTCTCCGAAACTTGTTTTTCCAATTCTCAATGCCGTGGATTACTGTAACATAAAAAGGATCGCCTAACAGCGCGACTGTCGGCATCAATTGTACCGCCCCCTCGTGGAAATTCGATCGGAAGGGGGGGGGGGGCTAGAAAATTCGTCGCATCCGCTAATTAATCTCGTTTCATCGACGACACCCAACCACCCTCCGCCCACCACCACCATGGCCCCAAAATTTCAAACCGTATCCGTGTATACGGCAACGTTTTAAATTTTTCTTTTTTTTTTTTCGAAGTGCGCTCTGTCCGTTTAGCGCGCTGATAATTACACGTGGCGATTCTATGTAAAGGCTCGGGCGAGCCGATATCGGAACACAAGCTCTCCATACTATCACTCGCTAGCTCGCGCTCGCGCGCACGGTTTATGCGCGTACCACATCAACGAGGAAATTGAACAATTCCCGTTACCGCAAGGCACACAGCGCATTATTTATCCCGGATAATAATGAATTGGTTCGTCAACGAGAATACCTGCTTTCCAGCGCCCGGCTACCATTTACGTTTCTCTATCGTTCTGCTGATACTCGTCATTTTCCAACCATCGTTCGAATCGCTCTCTCCCTCTCGCTTTCTCATTCACCATTCCATCCTCTATCCGTTCAACCTGTTCGTTTCTATCTATTGTACTCTCTGCTTCTCTCTCTTTCAACGTTCCTGGCAGCGATGTCTGCGATTGTCAGTGTTTACCGCGCACATATTATCATGATGACGTTGCGGCGTTATGGCGTCCGACTATCGGCGCGCCTCCCTCGAGGGAAGGGGATGAAAAATCGTGGAAACTCGTTTGGGTGTGTTTGCGTCTGGGCCGTGGTCGCGAGGCGATGGATTTCCATGCGAATTATAATTATTCGGCGGCGTGGACGATGGAACGTTTGGACATCGCCGGGGGTGTTTTCGGGAAGGGCTGGAGTGTGAACACGAATGGCGGGGGAATTATGGTGTTTCTTTTTGTGGGAAGCTTTTGGGTTCTCGAAAGTATTAGATGTACAAAATTTAACACTGGAACTACCGAACCCGTCAAAATGACGGATTCCAGACCTCTTATTTTACAATTATTGAAATCCTGGAGATACTTTCATTGGAATTTATGTTAACCTCTAATTTCTTATAGAATATATTCTTATACGTAATATAGTGAGCTATATTGCATTATATATTACCTACATGTATTAATGTATTACATAATTTAACGCATACATTTAATGCTGATAGTTCTAGTGTTAATTCATGGCCTTCTTTTCATAGATTTATTGTTTGTTTATAAAAAAATTAAATACAGTCTAGTCTCGTAAATATTCCCCATCATTTTCTGCACACTTAAGTAATTTCTTGGTTGGCAAATCTCCTTTCGAAAAAATAATGGTGGCTCTGTGTCAATAATTAATTGTGGGGCCCACGAATTAATTTGTACCTATACCGAATATATTGAGGCTTTGGGGCTCGATATGATGAATGTTGTAATTGATACCGTGTGCAGACGATATGTGTAGTTTTAACTTCGTAGCGTTGTAGCTGATGCCAAGACGAGTTCAGAGACATAAGATACCATGACCTTGAAATGACCTTGGATTTAGAAATCTAGGTTTTTAGGTTCTCCTTTTTATTCTTATATTTGGAATATGTGAGATAGGGTCTATATGTGCTAAATATGCATAAATAGTTGCCCTACATTTATATATTTTACATTTTTTAGTCATGTGTACCCAGTTTACCAATTTTAAGTCTTACTACTTCGCTATTATACTGAATGGGTTATCTACTAATGGCACTAAAAGTCGTCACTAGACCAATCTCGATTGGATGATGGTGGAATTACTTTCACTAGAAAATACAATAAGTAGAAATTAACGTTGGTGTTTATATTTTCTCAACATTAGTATCTATTTCGAAGCCATAAATACAACAGAAAATAATTTCAGTTAAATAATTTGAGTGATGATTGTTGACCCTCCTTTTATCGATCTACAAGCAATTCTGCATCCTCTGCGATATAAATCAAATAATAACAGCCAGTAAACTAGCTAAAACTGCGGAATACTTTCCAAGAAACCTTGTCAGATCTTCAGACGCCATCACTTTTACAAGTATCAGAGGGTTTCACCTCAAAAGAGAAACGAAGAATTTTACTTTCCAAGAAACCTTGTCAGATCTTCAGACGCCATCACTTTTACAAGTATCAGAGGGTTTCAAAAAGAGAAACGAAGAATTCCTACAATAATCTCACTGGATCCTTCGGAACGTTCTCTAATTTCTTACTAACCGTGCCGTCCTGTAAAAAAAAAATTCCAGGGAAAACAAAGCATACAAATTACCAAATTACTGTCACGATAACTTAGACTCATAATCAGAAAATGATTATGTTCAATATTGCAGCTCTACAAATTGTTAAATTAAGTTTTAATTTGTACCTAAAAAGGTATATTTCACGTTAAAAAAAAATACCCGCAAAAGAGTCGCAAAATCGAAAATAATTTTCTGACTCCGGAGCAAAGTTACCCTACCCGAGTCAATGTTACCTCGACTCACGATACCTGAACCATTATCTCCAGCTCAAGAAGGCCACAGAGTTCTTCAGCAAAATCACGAAGTATATCCACCCGTTCCGACTATCATGTGCCAGAAATTTTCATTCCCCGTAACTCCGTCCGTATTTCCATCCTGTATTCAATTACAAGATAACGAAACTAATTCCAACGTGCTCGGGCGAGGACCAGTCGGCAAAAGTGACGAACCATTCTTTGCGCAACTTTATATTACATTATCGGAGCAAAGAGAAGTTGGGGATAACAGGGAACATGGAGAAGTGGGGATGGTTCGACGAAGAGGGGTTGGATAGTCAGGATACACGCAAGGGACAACGGCGAAGCGAGAAATAAAAAACGGGGACCAATAAACGTCAGAAATTGGAACGTGAAAGGGAGAGAATCACACTGTGCGAGAGCAAACAGGATAGAGGAAGATGGTGTGAGGGCACAGCGCGGAGGGTGGTGTAGGAGCGTGTCGGGGCAACGTCGCTCGAATTCGATGCATAAGAACGAGAGACGGGGAAAGAGAGGATTATAATATAAATGAAGACACCTTACCTTTCGTTTCTACCTGCTCCGTCAGCCAGTTGAACGAGCTAGCTGCCGCGCGTCCCCGAGAATACCATCGGGGTCGAAGAGGGGTGGGGGACCAGAGAAGGTACTCGCCGCGATCGAGGGGAACAGGAGAAGTAGAACGAAAGAAGGAGGGTGCGTGCAGCCAGTAGTCGCGAACAGAGACCCACGAAGAGGAGAACCAGCCGGAGGAAAAGTCAGGGTGAGCATGGAATAAAGGGGAAGTGCGAGTTGAAGGAAGAGGAACCGAGGAAAATAAAACCTCGTGTACGCTGGGCGAACGGACATTGTTGATCGCGACTGTGTATACTAGAACTGTATGTATTCGAATATTCGAACTATTCGAATAATTCGAATAGTATGAAGTATTCGAATTAATTCGAATAGCTCGGAGTATTCGAATAGTGTGAAGTATTTGAATTATTCGAATAGTACGGAGTATTCGGAGAATATGAAATATTCGTATTATTTGAATATTCGAATAGTAGTAGACGTGATCGAATTTCGGATTGTACCGAATAGGAATTTGAAACACCCATAATTTTAAAGCCCAATTTGAAAAGAATTCCACGAGAAAGTATGAAAAAGTATATTATGCTCAGGTTCCCATTCGGTGCAATAAAAAATTTGATCACTTCGAATATTCGAATATCCCGAATAATCCGAATATTTCGAATGCTTCAAATACTTGAAATATTTCGAATACTTACATTGGTGTATAAGAGACACACGTACAAAGGAGCAGCGACAAATAGAGAGGAACACGGTGGTGGTAGAGATGGCGATCCAGAGAGGTGGGGGATCATGGGGGTAAGAAAAACGAAACGAGAAAACACGTGACGGAACCGGTGCGGGAGTGAGGTAGAGGCGTAGGGTATCTCGAAAGGATGAACAAAGATCGGAGCTGGGACGAGAGAATGAAAGAAGGAGGGAATGAACGAAAGGTGGAATGACGAGAGGAGGAATCGCGAGAGGGGGTATTCGGAAGAGGACGCAAAAGAGGGTGGGTATTCCAACTTCGAGCGACTGTACCGCGCGTCGAACAGGGAGAAACGACGGTGAACCAGTCGGGTAGAGACGGGAGGTGGGTGCAAACGGAGTGAGCGAGATAGAGGGGCTAGGGAGAAGAAGATGAAGAAGAAGAATATAGGGAGATGGAGGGAGGAGAATGGAGGAGGACGGTGTACTGATGAATATGACAGATTATAATTTTACGCTGTGGGTGGTGTGAGGAGGAGGAGGAGGAGGTAGACCCTGGAGGTGGTGCGCCGGTCTACAGCCGGGGCTGGGGTGCGCTAGCCCGATGGTGGTGACTCTTGGGGGGAGGGAAGTCGTCGTCGTCGGGCGGATAGAGGTGAAACGGGCCGAAGGAGGGAGAGAAGGCGAGAGGGCAAGTGCTGTCGAAGCAAAAAGGACGGGGATAGGAAGGGGGCGACGTGCGCGCGCGCGCACACACAGGGGTTAAGTCGCGCTCGTGACTCCTGACTTTTCGACGGCTTGGAAATCCCTCGTCGTCTTTTTGCAGCACACTGCTTCCGAGTCACCGAACCCGATGGACATATCATTTTTTATCGCGACCGGGAATTATGATCGAGAGGGAGGGGGAGGAAGGACTGAAATAATCCAGCTTGGATCGATTTGATTAACCCTTTGCGGTGGCCCCGTTGCCTATATTTGTCGTCCGTCCACTTGAATTAATTGGACGGGAAATAATTCGGTGGATGGTTCGTCATCGTTAATGTTTCTCCTCAAGAATTTCTCGACAGAATGTGGTGATTATTTACAAAACAAACTATCTCGCCGATTTCAATGACCATCGAGTACGTTGTCAGGGTTTTATCGTTTTGAATAACTTTTTCCTGTAGGGGAACCTGTTGTACCTCGGGCATGGTTGGACCACGATCCTATATCCAAGTTTAAATGTTCGTGGATTTTTTTTTTCGAAATTGACAGTACTAGTTTGTACATAGTCTGTACTGACTCGCGTCGTAAGTCGAGTCAAAAAGTCATTTTGATTTTCCGACATCTTTTTCAGACACTTTATCAAGTACATCCGTATTATTTCGCCGCACATAACATTTTCCACTACGTGTTAATATTTTTTTTTATTCTCATTAGGTGAACGCTTCTTACTTCGTATTTCAGCATTATTCGCTTCATTCAACTGATTAACCGCACTAGATGTTGCCTCCACGTTGAAAACGATGCGAAAATTATTTTCCTTTATTTTCAAGACAACGCAAATAAAAATACGCAAACAAAAATGTTCCTCCGTCACATTCCAAATCGGACTGAATAAAAAAACACAATCATACATCTCTTTTTTGCCCGAATAGGCATAATCTTTTTTTTTTCAAATTCTTAAAACGAAAATTATTATTTGTCACATAATATGAATTTTCGAGTCAAGATTTGACAGTAATTGCCATTTACCGTCTACTTCAAGTACCAACTAAAATAACTACGAGTTAATACCGAATTTCCTGAGAAAATTAGTTTCCCTAACAATATTTGTATAAATTTATAGTATTGTGACATGTGTCTCTTTTTCACCGAGCCCCCAATTCTTCAACATCTACACCGGAAATCATTTTACAACTCTATTCAAAATTACTCCAACAAGAACCCCAAAGATCCCAAAAATCCCTCGAAAAGGAATATTTCACTGGGCCGTTGTACGAATTCAAAGCCTCCACGGTCCTGATGGAATCCACAATTTCAAAAGTTATATTCTCCATTTTTTCACCCAACACGTGCCTCCCCCTTTCGATCACCTGTTCTAACTACCCGCAATCTCGTTGTATCAGCTCGCTCGAGTAACGACCCCTCCGTGAATTATGAATTTACGTTTACACTCTCTCTCTTTCTGGTCCTCTTGGTTCTGTTCCGATCGTGCCGTTAGAGCCGTTTTACGACTAAAGAGGGCCGGTTCGAGGAAAGACTCGACGCCCCCTCCCCTGACCAACTGTTATTATCGGCGATAATTCCGTTCTAGGATCCCGCCGAACGAGAATACCAGCGACGACTGGTCGGCTAGGATATTAGGATCATAAATATTTAAGTTTAATTGCGCGCGGTCGGTCGTCGTCGGTGACTTCTCGAACGACTATCATTGGGTTTGTGTGCATGATCTGTAGACTGGACGTCGACTGACAAGGAGCAAGGGAGGAAGAGGGGGGACAGACGCTTAAAGGAGGGTACGGAGGTCGCGGTCGCGACTTCCGGTTCTTCTACACGAGGGAACAGTGCACGCGCGCGTACACTGTCGATCATAAGTATTAGGACACCTGTTCGTCGCTCGATTTCTTTACTGTTCTACCTCCATTTTTAAACGAACATTCAGTTGATCAATCTATGTACGTCTCATTGCTCCAGAGAATATAAATTCACCATAATATAAAGACAATACAACATAAAATAAGGAATATTCTTTCGAATCCTAACTCCGAAATTTTGAAAGTTCTTTTTTTAATGGTTGTACCTTCAAATACTAACAAGAATTAAACATTTATGTTGATAATAAGATAAAATGTTGTTAAATATTTTATTAAACAGATACTCAGTGGATGATATTATAATGTGTTTGATTATTTCAGAATAGTAAACTTTAAACTTAGTTTTCTCAGTTTAAAAACTAGTGGAGATAGAACCCTATCGAATACTTTTACTTTTTTAGTGAATCTTTTTTTAATATTCAAATGTAGATATAATGTTTATTTCATATTACAAAATAATTTGTTCCAAATATAGAAGAAATATTTATTTAATATTGGAAACATAATATTTTTTCGGAGTATACAATATTTATATTTTATATTATGAAAAAAAGATTTTGCTCCAAATATAATATAGATATTTATTTACTATTAGAAAGAAACTATTTCTTTCGAATATACAAGACGTGCTGTATTTGTACAAAATGTAATATCTGTTACAAATTGAAGATTTTTCACTGCTTTTATTTTCTGGTTTTCATTACAGTAGTACACGTTTAACTGTATTTGTCATAGGATGGATGCACCAGTAAATCAACACATATCGGTGAATTACATTATATACAAAAACGAGTAAATTATGTTACTAAACTTAATATACGATTAAATTTTGATTTTAATTTCTCGTTTCATATTCAAACATTTACCGTAACTGGTGTCATATTCAAACATTCACCAGTGAAGTCTGTATTTTTCTTTTTAAATTAATTACTTACATTTTTATAATTTTTCAAATTGAAATCTGTACGTTAACAAAATCTACATAAATACTAAAAAATCAAAAAAATTACTAAAAAATACTAAAAATACTAAAAAATTTTCATGCCTCAAATACTCATGAATATTGTTATCATTTGTATGTTTAATTTTGTTTCTACGAACTTTTATTAAAAAGTGTTAATACAGTTTCGTAATTAAGGTTTCAAAGTAACTACAGTAAATCATCGATGAGTATTAGATGAGACGTCCGAACAATTAATACTGAGGTACCTTCGGACACTCATCGATGATTTACTGTATACAATTTTTTCAGACTGTAATGGAGATTAGTTTTCCCTATTTGGTTAACAGTCCTACTACTTATAACCGGCAATGTATGCAAGGATGTCGGGGTTGGTGGACGTGCGCCGTGGGAATCGACTTCCTTAGCGATACACTTTTTTTTATCTGCTTCCAAGCAGATGAAAGTAAAGCGAGCAAAGGCGTGCGGCGCCTCCTCTTCGGTCTCGTACTTTCGTACGTACATACGTACACGCAACTCTTCCGCTCGTTTCTTTTTCTTTTTCTTTTTATTTTCTCAGTGCCCTCTCACATTGCCCTGCCGCTCCCGGGGGCCGGAAATCGATACACCGTTACCCGTCTCGTCCTTAATGAAGGTATATCGTAATTAACGAGCGTACAAATGTACGCTAGGTCGCGACTCCGCGATTCGTCGGGACCGTTTTTGCCCGATCCTTGTCTACGGTACGAGTCCGTCTTGACGCGTTCACCCCACGGAGTCTTGTGGGTTGGTTTATACTATCCGTTCAGACGGTTAACTGGACGGTTCGGACGAAGACAGTTAACGTTTATACCGTCAGTTTATGTCCGACAGCATTAGAATTTAAGGAGAATATTTCTCCATCTCTTATGGTGGTCTATGGTTTTAAAAGGTTATTACACATTTGAGCTGTTTAATAAGAGGGGAATTAAAAAAATTTGTTTGTATATGCAGAATTGTTTATTAAAAATTCAACATGTACACCTCATTATGTTATTTCCTTCGTAGTTTCTGAACAATTGAGCTGTATATCTATCAATAGAAGAAAATGGCTGCCATTTAAAAACGTTTTACTCGAAATGCAATTTTCAAAATCGGTACCAGAAATATTTGAAAGATTACTGAACCAATTTTGATCAAAATTTGTGGTAATATCCTTAAGACTAAAATTTAGTACTTGATGATGCGAATTTTTTATTCATGCATATCTTCTTTCTTTGATAACAGAAGAAATTGAAAATTTATGCCGGAAACTACAAGTTTAAGCCGCCGTTTTGTACAATATTGATATTTACCAAATCGGCTTCGATAAGTACTAGTGCCTTTTGTCTACTTTAATATAAAATTAAAAGAACTTGTTTCAGACAAAAGTCCACAGAGATATATCTGGTACCGCAGATGACGTTTTGATGAAATGTGTTATAATTAAATGGCAGCCATTTTCTTCTGTTGATAGATATGTAACACAATTTTTCAGAAATTACTAAGGAAATAACATATAATAAGATGTACAGTGGACTCTTAAAATATTGCCATGGTCGGGACTGTAGAGGAATAACATGGCAATGAATCGAGAGGCCTCTTCATGCTAAGTTCTGTCGCTATAGCTCGCGCCTCAGCGTCTGCGCAATAGCTGATTCTAGAGCAAATTTATGTGCGTAAAAGTACGTGTGGAGGGGAAGTGCCTCGTGTGGCAATATGCCTAGTGGCAATATCATTAGAGTCCTCTGTATATGTTGAATTATTAATAAACAATAATTCTACATATCCAACAATTATTTTAATTTCCCCTCTTATTTAACATCTTAAAGGTTTGTAACCCCTAAAAAAGACGTCCTGGCTTTCCATGATCCGACGTTATATACCAAGATGGAAGCGACGACGCTGCGACGTTTCGAGCCGGGGAGTATCGGTTCGATCGGCGGAACGGCACGCGAAGGTGACGCGAACGCGGTTTCAAAAGCAAGAGAAAATAGGGGGTGGGCAGAGGGGGGATCGTGCCGAGTCGGCGACCGACGTTGACGTAGGATCTACGGATGATTAATGATTGCAATAGAACCAGGCAAGGTCCAACCTGCACGAGACTCGTGGAGTCATTGTCATTCGATTCTTCGGAACGATAAGTCTCGAACTCCGCGTCTCACGAACGGAAAGAAAGTCGCATTTTTTCGCGGGACGGAAGATGGAAAACATGAAAATCGGTCGAAAACCGTTATGAGACGTAAAAATCGTCACCGATCAAGGAAAAGTTGCGGAGAACATGTTAGTCGAGCTTGTGCTAAATTAGATATAACGTACCGCGATGAAGAAAGGAAAATATTCAGACAAGTAATAATTATATTGATTTATTGAACTGAAATTAAGTTAATTCGTTTCTTTGATTAATGATATTATTAGGTTGAAAATAAAGTTAAATTTATAGTGACCTGTACTGAAATTTTCATTATAACTGTTTTTTGGAGATTCATATTTATGATAAATGCAGAAAGTTCGTAGTTCAGTGATGATAGTACGCTCTATATAAGGTGAAATTGAAAATTACTTAAATTAAATTTGCACTTCAAGCAGAAGGTTAACCATTGCTGTTCTCCTCGGATCTACATGATCCGAAATTGACGATTATATTTTAATAGATAGTATGCTTTTAAATATTTGTTTATAGTATCCAACATACTTAAATATTTCGTTTCCTTTTTGTATATTTTCAATTTCTTAAAAATAAATCATTTGAAGATTTGACCATATTTTATTCGAAGTGATATACAAATGTGAAAAATGAGTAAGGAAAATCATGTTAAAATCTGATTTTGTGTTATTCGTTTTATAAATTAACCAATATGCCTGTTAAAAATTATGTTTTATATATTACACTTTCTGTTTCGATCAGTTCGCCCTTCAGAAAACCACTACTACTGGACGACAGCTGAATTCCTCGTGTATGTTAACATTTACACAGCAATCCTAAGAATCTCCTTCGTAATAATTGCTTCCTAATTCGCTGCATTGCTTCCAGCATTTGTAAAGAACTTGTAAAGCAGTCTTGATAAAACGCTTTTTGCAATGCCGCGCTACTGCTCGGCTTGAACATCAATGTATCCAGCATACCAATGAACTTTCATTACTCGTTTCGAGTCTTGGAAATGAGAGAAAGTTACAAAGTTCAATCCTGGAATGTATATATACATATATAGTACACATGACAATACAGTAATTATTATTAAACAAAAAAAACCATAATTAACCGTTTCAGTTCGAAATTATTTAACAACTACAAAATAGTATTTTGTATATTTAAATATATTACGTGACCGAATAAGCGAGAAATATGTTCTCGATATTTGGAAAATATTTTATTTCGTAATTCTGAATTTACAGCCAGCACGGAAACGAGAGGATTAAGTATATATTAAGCAGGTTTTATCTTTCAGAAATGTTCATTAACCAACAATATTATTGAATGATAGGACAATAGCGCAATATTCCAAATTAATCATGTTTTATTGTAATATGTAATAATTTCGATGACTTTCAGACGTTCCAGAGGCAATCTAATGCGACGCAGGAGGAATCCAATTTGAAGTAGGTTCGTTCAATTGACGTGCAATGTGCTTTTTTTCATAAATTCAAGGTTGAAACACGCCATACATTGCTCGTATCTGGGCGGCACAAGCTTTATTATACGAAACGGAATTGTTTCGTTCATTATGGCGGGATTCTACCGGAATTACGAGATAATTAATACTATTTCGACGCTGACCCCGCGAAAATATTCGCTTAATTGCACAAAGGGCTTTGCCTACTTTCGCGAAATGAGTTTTCCAGTTTCGTAAAAACCAGTGCGGTAAATGAATTTTTGTTTTGGCAAATATTCCTGTCATTTCCACCGCCGTCGTGTTTAAATAATACAGTTCCCACGAAAACTTTCGGTATCGTGATTACCTGTTTGCCTTCGGGCCTAATTTCCGGTCCGTACCGATTTCATTCGTTTCTCTGTATTAAAAAGGGATACCACGTTCTTTAAAAGCTTGGAATTTAATCCGTCTGCGGATGAAATAATTGTATTTTTGAAAGAAACACGATAATGCGTATTCTTTCGTTCTTAATATGTAACCCTTGGAGAACGTTTCCTCATTTCATATGAATAATATTGTCGATAAAGCGAATTTGATATTGTCGAATAGAAAAACTTCTCGTTCGTACAACATTCTGTTTTACCGAATTTAGGAAACAAAAATTTGCCTGTGTACTTTTGACATTAACTTTTGTGTAGTTTTTAATTAACTGTTCCATGGATTATTAAAAATTGGAGAAATATACATTGTTCTACAGTATCGACAGAGGTTGCGAGAAATGCTCGAAGACCTCGTAAATCGAATGTTACCGGTTGCAAAATCAGAAGCAACACTCGAGGTACTGTTTTCTTTTTTATGCGACACGTTAAACGCTCGAGCCAAGTCGAGTGACGGGGATAAATATGTTCGTTTACTTGAACGTAAACACTTGGTCGAGGAAAAAGCCGGATATTTAATGTAAATCCGTTCCGTCAACGAGCCAGTTGATAGAACTCAAAGGAGACGCTAAATCTTTCAAATCCCCCTTCCCATCCAGCTCTTCGCCCTTTTCCCGCCCTTTTCTCGCGCTTGTGGTTTCCCAGCTACTCGATTTCCCGCTCGTTATCAATCGAATATGTATATATCTGTTTTTCTCTTATTTATTTTTTTTTTTTTTCGTTGATAGAGTGCGTGTCTTTCACCGATCGTAAACTCGCGGGAGTTTCCACCCCTCGAAATCACAGAGGCAGGGTTGAAATGGAATGAAACATCGTTTGTATACTTGTGGATTCGCGGTGACCCAATGGCACGAAAATTGTTTGAATATGAAACAAGGAATTGAAAAAATCAATATTTAATCATTTGTTTATTTTAATTTTCATTTACTGATGCATCCACCCTGTATTCATATTTTACGTAAGTATTGTTTTACAATGTAGTGCATCCACCAAAAGTGTAAACAAATGAATACCTCAATTGAACCGTGAATACATAGTACTTGTAGTACCTGTACACGTGATAAACGAAGTATCGCTAGACATTCAACTTTTCTTCATTCGCAAATCAATAATGTTCTAACAGAGAACACACATATTTGTTCCCACTGTAAATATTTTACAACGAATACCTCCCCATCCGTAACTGAAATTGCCAGTAGTACGTAACAACAGGTTCTCGTTTCGAAGTTACGGTCAGTTGTTTGTGAGCTAAACTTTTCGGATATAAGTGGTTCTATAAAGTAGACTACATCCAAGATGTAAATTATCGTCTTTTAAACTGGAAATGTAAATGTCAATCGACTCGCGAGTCTTTAAAGCAGTGATGGACAACCGAGCTCGCATTTATGTTTCTTTTTATTCAAAACAGATAGAAGCAACCTGATCGTGTGTCGGCCACGCAAAGTGGTGGGGGCGCAACTAAATGTCCCATAAATTCACAAATTTTTCCGGCACTTTTCTGAATCCAAGATAGCGGAAAAACCTGCACGTTTTTAAGTTCTGGAATTAGTTTAAATTTCCGCCACCAACTGGTGGGGAATTATTAATATAGATATAAATATCTATTTTGCGCTATAGACCTATAAAACATCTCCAATACCGTCCAATTCTTAAGTTGTTCGTGAAATTAATGACGACTTTTTAAAACCTTTATCTTATTTATGTATTCACGAGTTTTAAACAGTTCGGTATACAATAAAAAGGATAAGAGAAACGAGAAGGGATAGAAAAAGAAAGAAAATACAATAACGATAATAAGAGATAAGATTTATTTAAATAATAAAATAACTACGATACAGGGCTTAGTGCAAAAATGTATCGAAATTGATGATCGTCACTTTGAGCATTCATTAAAATTAATTTTCTGCAAATCAAAATTATATGAGATACTCACGTTCGATGGGACACCCTGTGTACCAACCTCTGCAAAAATTTTCACCGTATTGGTATCTCGGCACATTTCCATTTTCCAATAAATCCGTAAAATCAGCGGTTTAGAACGACATTTCTTTAACGGGATTCTCGAAAAAGAGGATCGATCGGCCAAAATTCGTAACAATATAAAAAAAGAAAGCGTTAGTCGAATATCGTCCACACGCAAAACAGCAGTTCCAAGCGTTCTTTTGTACCGTCCCGATTGTCTCTCCTCGGCCGGTCCGAAAAAAAAGGGCTTAAAACAACGGCGTCAATCGGAGCATCGCGCAGTCAGGCTCGATCCTTTTCCCCGGTGAGATCAATTGAATACCGCCGCTTGCCGCCCCCCCCCCTACCTCGGAGAGGGAAGCGTGCGAAACACGTATATATACCTTACCTACGTGTCCCATTCGCACTCGATTCGAACGTTAGCCGTAGCACAGCGGCCAGGGGGGAGCCACGAATTAAACGGGCATAACGACACCTAACACAGAAACGCGCGTACCCCAAAAGAAAACGGTGTGTCCCGAGCTAGGTATCACACGTGATCCAGGCGTGTGTATGCGTGAGACAGTTTCTCTCCACCATCACCATCACCACCACCGTTAACACAGAGTAGTGTCCAGGTTGGTGTTGGTCGAATCTCTCTCCCTCGTCGCGAAATATAGTTGGCCTGGCCTAGTACGGGGTGGTCCCCCTAGGTGTGCGTGGAAAGCCTTCTCTGATGGTGGCATCACCACAACGACGCACACAGGCGACCGACCACCTACACACACAGCCGCCATTAACGCTACGATCGAGTCGTAAAGCACTCCACACAGACACACGTATAGCTCCAGAGAGCTACTAACATTTATACCCTCTGTGTGTATGTGTATACACGAAGGGAACTGAATTTCCACGTTGCACGATGGAGCATTGCCCCCCGCGTTACATACACACAACGCTGGGAAGCTGGCTGGCTGGATGCGAGAAGGATGAGGCGAGTCCGCGAAACCGCGTGTGAGAAGGGGATGAAGGGAAAACGGGGGGGGTTGCTGCGTACATAGACGGGGTATACGGGTGTGCTCGCCTGGTGGAACACGTACCATCCCAAGCGCGTATATATGCGCGGACATATACACACATACATACCAGCCGCGTTAACACGTAGGACAACCCTCCCTTGTTCTCTTCCCCTCGCCCCCTACTTCCCTGAAGACCTGCAGAGGGGGAGTTCTGTCGGTATCCCCCACCAGAGTAGAATCTACTCGTGCCACCCCTTTGGCCCACCCTTCTCTACCGTTCACTGTCTTCCTCGTTCGAGTTGCAACCGTCTCTGTCCACCGGTAACTATATAGACCCGGTTGTCTCTGTTCAGCGAGGCTGATATCGATGGTAGCTATCCTTGTCCGAGCTTCACGCTATCCAACCCTCCTTGCCAGCAGTTTCAATTTGTTATTTTTACATCATTTTGCCCCCCCCCCTCTCTTCCTCTCCCCTCCTGTTCCTCCTGCCTGTAGACCGGGGGATTCACCCCCTCCATGGAATCTTCTCTCTTCATCTGTCCCTCTTTCTCACCCCCTCCCCCTCGTTCTCTTTCTTTTTCTCGTTTTCTCCCTCCCTTTCTGAACTCTGTAGCTATCTACCTCTCTCTTTCTCTGTTTCTCTTTTGGTCGTTGTTTTTACTCCGTCTCTCACGCTCGCTGTCCCTTTCGAGTTTAGAATCCCGGTCTCCCCGCGCTGCCCCCAGTCTTCCGTGTACCTTGTCGAGAGGGCAGGGGACGCGCTTTAATTGTGTAGTTATTATGTTTTCTGGAAGTTTTAATTATGTCGCCGCGGCCTTGCTTAGATCGTCGACACTTCCCTCTGCGCCTCGTCGAAGTCTCCCACCTACCCCACCAATAGGAAGAACCCCCAATGGGTGGACACCGTTAGTAGTTGGGCATTTTCAAAATTGCAATTTTCTCTAGCTATCTGTGCAGAGACGGGTCGGATTACTTGAAAGATATATTTGAGACGCGATCGTGGACACTGTGTTCGGTCTCGTTTTTTTTTTAATCAATGTTAAGTGGCGGTCGGATTGGGAAAGAGGAACATTGTTGATTGAAGGGAACCAGATGATACCGATATTTCTGGTGAATGTGAACAGCATTCGTGCACTTGATTGTGGAGGGGAGGATGGCAACGTACCCGAACGCAAATACAATGTGCGTGCAATTAACCAGCCGGACAGTACCTTCACCACGGAACTGTAATTAGTAATCTGCGGATCTTTATGTAAACTCGTTTCTTTGGAGACTTTGCAATTTCGCAAAAGTGACCATTAAATATCATTTTATATTTTTTTCTTGAGTTTCCTATGATTGTGTATACTATAAAAAGAATGAAAATTCGAAGTCTGAATAATTATTAAACGATCTCTGCTGAACTTCCTCCTCTACATTTAACACTAGAACTACCGACGATAAACGCATATATATCTACTTCGATCGGTCGATAAATGTGACAAACTTTTGAAACTTTACAAATTCATAAACGAACTAATTTCTTCACATTCATATCGTAACAAAGATCTGCAAATATGTACTGTTATAACATTTTCATCATCCGTTATAAGAGTGCAGCAAGTTATTCTGACTTGTTTGGTAATTCTAGTGTTAACCAGCAAAATTCAAATAACACTTTCGTGAATTCCATCGAACACCCACAGAACAAATACCCTCTGAAGAAAAAGCCCAGTAGGGGGGTAATACTCAGAAACTTATTCATAGAATCTTCCCACGACTGTGTACCCCGGGGTCTACAGGTTTTTTTGAAAACGAAAAAACGAGCATGGAATCGAAGGAAGGAAGATGAAGGGAAAAAAAAGAAAAAGAAAAACAGTCCCTAGAAATCCAATAGGCGCTAGCACCACCACCCCCATCCCCTTGGAACACCTTAGGCAAGCGGCCCTTACCGGTAGTGTCTCGAGCGAGCGAGGGTGGTTGCGCGCGCACGTATCGATCCACACGGCCAGCAATCGATCGATCTATATATATACACGTGGGTATAACCGCGTGTGTAGGTACACCGTAGGATAGGAGCGCGCACACACACACACACACACACACTCACGAGCCACGGGTCAGAAACGTGGACGTGCTTGCTTGCTTGCGTGCGCGCGCGCGCGCACGTGTATGTGGTAGAGAGGTTCGAGCGTGTGTCCCGTATATATCGTTCGATCGATAGTTGGTGCTCAGCCAGTCGCATGGTAGCTACTAAAAGGACGAAACCTAGCGGCGAGCTCTACGCAAAGATCCTTCGAAAAATGTCCACGGGAATCATCAATCCTGTCGATCTTATTCCAATCCTTCCATCCCCCCTTCCCATCCCACGTTTGCATCCCGAACATCGAGGCTCCACGCTTCTCCCCCACCCTCATTTTCATCCCTCTCTGTCTTCCATCTTCTTCCTTCCGTCACAATCCGTCCCCGTTCTGCCACCCCGCTTGGTGTCCCCTTCTCATCGTTCCTGTAGTCCGTTCGTATTGTATTCCCTTTGAAACATCCTCTATTTTCTTTTTTTTTTACATCGGATTGCATTGTCTCTCTAATCCCTGATTCCCCTTTTTTTTGCGTCTTTTGACCTCCCTTATCTCGACGCTTCTACACCGTTGAATTTTCCATGTCCTTCCAATGTTTTTTCCACCGATTCCACGCTATCCCCTCCTAACCCTTGCTGTTGGACAGAGACTTTTCGAGCGGCCACGTTCTTCTGCGTTCTCCGTGTTGTGGGCTCGCTTTGATCTTCCCTCTCGGCGTTTAGAGCAACGACGACCAGGCGCGTATTTCGCCCTTTTTCGATCTGTGTGTCGTCATCGTCATACCCTCTTTGATATCTATGTATGTATCATTTTCCAAGCGGAGTCTTTTGACAAACTTCAGACCCCCTCTTCTTTGAGTCCCTTCGTTCCTCCCCCTTTATACTAGGAGTCCGTTTTCTACGTTTTCGCCGGTGGATTTTCCCTTCTACCGGAGAACCCACCGTGTCCGTCCGTACTCTCGTCACCTCTCGGGAATCTTAACGGTCTCTCTCTCTCTCTCTCTCCTTCCACCTCGGTTCATCCTACAGTCGACCTGACACACACACACACACACCAAGGAACGATTTAAACGTGGAGCCGTAGTTGCGCGTGGTAGAAGCGGCTCCTGAAGGGGGCGCCCCGATTAAAGAAGGAACGAGGATAGTGTAGACGGTAATTCCCCGTCTCTTCCTCTTTACCTTCCCCTTTCACGCTGGGTTTCTCCTACACCTTCTCTCTGATGTACGCCCCCCCCCCCTCTTTTTCCTTCGACTCCCAATTTAGACACGCTTCCCTCGATGTCAAAGCGAGAGAGGGCCCCCACGTGTATTCACCAACACGGTTCCTAGTTGTGCGCTCGGCACACGTACACAAATGTGTATGTACGCGCGCGCGCGCTACAGTCATATATTTAAATAGATTTATGCGAATATACGCGAGCGCGTACGTAGACCCTCTCCCCTCTGCTGGTGAGTCTGTGTTGATTTACATCGTGCCGAAAATACACCTTGTCCATTACGGGGACTTACGCGTTCGAGATAAATACTTATATCCCTGGCGAAATTAAAATCTCTCTCTCTCTCTCTCTCTCTGCTCGGCACAGAGGAACGAACGAATGGAGGAAGCATGGACGGAGAGAGCAAGAAAAGAGAAAGAGATGCGTTAATGCCTGGACACGATTTCCCCGTCCGTCCGTCCGTCCGTCGCCCCTGCACACCCTTTTCCGTCTGTCTCTTTTTACTACGGTCTCTCTCGTCTATTGCTCCTATCTTAGGACTCTCGCGCACTGAGTATCGCCTGGCGCGCGTCTCTCCGTCTCTGTTGCAGACGATGTTTCTGTCCCCCGCCTGTTTTTCTGTCTCTCGAAACCAGCTATTGCTCCCGCCGCCGTCGCCGCCGCGCTCTCGTGTATCTGCCGT
The DNA here is from genome assembly GCF_001272555.1 of Dufourea novaeangliae. Taxonomy (NCBI): domain Eukaryota; kingdom Metazoa; phylum Arthropoda; class Insecta; order Hymenoptera; family Halictidae; genus Dufourea; species Dufourea novaeangliae. Next base: position 8,882,350 of record NW_015373923.1, on the reverse strand, counting down.
GCACGCCCGGAGGTCGGAGAGAAATAACAGAGTAAAGCGAGAGGGACGAGAAATATTACCGGCGGCGTCGGTGTGCGGCAGGAGTGAGGAGGGAGCGACAGGGAGCGAGAGGAGCGAGTAATGTACGGATCCTCGATGTGTGTGTGTGTGTATGTGTGTGTGTGCGCGTGGTGGGAGCTATGGGATTGGTCGGTGAAACGAGGATGAAACGAGGCACAATGCAAAAGCATAACAAGGACGCGCAGCGGTTAGAGTGGGAGTGAGAAAGAGCATGTGGCGGGGGGGAGGTAGACGGGCGAAGCACCAACCACACGAGAGGAAACGGGACAGAGAAGGACGTGGGGTGATGAGACTGGGTGTGGGGTGGGGGGGACAAAGACAGGGATACCGAGATGAACGGGCGAGCGAGAAGGACCGATGGTGAATGACAGAGGTGAAATACGGTGGGAGAAAGACGATGAACAAACGAGTGGGCGGCAAGTGCGAGAAGGATAGACGACAGCCGGATGGAGAAGGGATGGAGAGAGACAGGACGATCGAAAAACCGTTGGGGGACGAGGATCGAACACTGTTTCCTTCTTCTTTGCTCCCTTTCTTTCTTGCTGCATATATTCTCGACGTGCATGCGCGCGCGGCCCTCGCGCCTGCTGCCTGGCTGCGTATATTTCTCTCTTTCTAGTCTTCCAGCAGCGTCGTTAGGACAGGCTCCGGCGGCCTGAGTCCCTCTCCTCTGAAATATCTCTCCGAGAATATTATAGAGACTCGATGGCGGTTGTGTTGTCCAGAGGCTCTTCTACCCGAGAACGATGCTCTACCATCGCATCTGTGGATTATTGTATTATACACCGCGCTAGAACCGTCTTTTCTTATTTTTTTCCCCTTTTTTCTTTTTATTTTTAGTGCCCGCTCGGTACAGAGCGTCTAGAATTTTTCTGGAGAGTATGTCTTATTTGGATCTTTTTCTCTTTGCAACACGTGCTCCCTGGCGCACGAGTTCGATACACTACGAAGACGATCCCCGGCGTCCGCTACCGAGGATCGTCCAGGAGGAAGAGGACAATTTCCGACACACTAAAAAAGTAACGTCTAACCCGTCGCAAACGTAGGAACTGAGAAACAGCTATTACATAGGTATATGTACTTGAAATGATAGACACGCGATGGAGGCAGAGAGAGCGCAGAATTTCAGCGCAGCATTTCCGGAGTATGTACCCAACTGGCGTACATTTTCCCCTAGCTTCGCCCAACGTATATATTATCCTTTTCTCGTTTGACCAACCGGATTCTCTCGCGCGGACACAACGCTGAGAAGCAGAATCTTCGCTGGAACCATGAGACGGTCCTCCCGAAAATGGTCCCGATGAACTCTCACTTCGAACGCGTTTACCAGATTTTCAGCCGAAAAACGGGGTGGATTCTGATGTTACGACCGATTGAAAACACGGCCGGGGCTTACGAGAATCTAGGGGAATATCCGTGCGCGAAAGAGCTAACGAGAACGCGAGGATCCTTCTGCTTCGTGGCTCCTGTGGGGGTTGGCTTTCGGTAGGATACGGCTAGAGCGCACCGAGTGCACCACCACGAGGTACAGATCGGCAGGGGAGCACCACAAGAGAGCGAGAGATCGAGAGAGAAAGATGGAAAAAGAGAGGCAAATGTATCCACCTAACCTACCTACCGCAGGGCAAGAACAGATGAGCGGAGATCCCTCTCTGCCAGCCATCAGGTAAAGAGAACGAGGCGAGGCTCTCTCCTCGAGTCTCTTCCTCTTCTCCCCTTCAAAGCGTCCTTTGTTCGCTTGCTCGTGGTCCCCCGGGACCCCTCCCCCGTCCATCCCGTTTCCTTCCCACCCAGTGCCGTACGTCAGGTTTCGTTACGAGCGTTCTAAGCTCCGTTTTCGTTTTTTTCTTTCACGGCAGACGATTTCCCATTCCGAGACTATTTCACGAAGTCTGTACGTGTTTCAGACTGGATCAACATTTTCAAAAAAACATACACAAATACCTACATACAAATTTCTATTGTCATAAATTTTATTTTTATCGTAGAATAATTGTTACGATATAATATTATTCAAAATTATTCCAAAATTTTGCTCCGTTTCGAGGCACACAGATGTCTATACCGTCTGCTAAACGAATTCTCAACCCCGTTGGTTCTCGCATTCTCTCGTCTCGAGATAAAAATACATCCTCCAATATCGACGGGCCGCCTCTCTTCTAATCAACTTCCGGATCCATTCGAGGCCAGGGGGAGTTTTTTCTTCGATCGCCGGCGCGGCGCACGAACCCCCGCGGTCGGTCGCCTTACGGCCCTGTGCTACTACGCTCTCCCGACGTCGCTCTCTCCCGCTTTTCCCTCATCCCGCCGCTGGATTTCCCCTCCCCTCGCTCTCCCGAAAGCCTCTCTGGCTTTCCACATAGCATCCCCTCGACTGCTGTTGCCCTCCCCCCTCCCACCGTCCCCCTACTGCTCGGCCGCGCGGTGGCTCTCGCGACGAGATTGGTCCGCCGTTCGACCAATCGGGCCTCGCCCGTTACGCTCCTGGCGCATACCCCACACACGTGGTTGACGTATGTCCATATTCCTAGGGTGGTGGAGATGCGTGGCGCAAAAACGTCAAAAAGTTTCTCGTTTCGGTGGCCAGCAGGGGGGGGGGATCGTGTGCGCGCGCGCACGGCATTACGCGGAGAGGAACAGCCGTGGCCGCCGATCCACGGGAAAAGGACGGGGAATAAAGAGAGAGACGGGACTTCTAAATCGAACGGAGATGAAAGGTAACTCTATAGTGGAAAGGGACGAAAAAAGTGAAATAAGGGAGATAGAGAGCACAGGAGCACGGAGGAATAGAGAAAGAAACCACAGGAGTGTACGGAGGAACATAGAGAGGGAGACGAACAGTTGGACAATTACGCGAGGGAAGGGAAGAGGACGGAAGATAAAGGAAAGAAATAGTCGAGAGTGAGACAACGTTTATAGGTTGAAGCGAGACAGATCGATGAGCATGACGAGAAAGAAGGACCAGTGAGGAGAACGAAACGACGAAGAAAAGAGAGGTGAAGGGAGACGAATAACGAAGTGTGTGTGTGTTTCTGTTTCCTCTACACCCGTGAGGCGACGTTGACGTGTACCGGCAACCACGTGGCTCCCCATTCTCTCTCTCTCTCTATCTACGTCTCTCCTCGTTCGGTTTCCATGCCTGTCTCTTCTTCCTCGCGGGACTTTTGCTCCCTCTATCTCTCTCTCTCTTTCTCCCTCAGTCCCTTTACGCTGGGTTTCGCTGTCTCCGTTCGACGTTTGAAAACCGCCGTCTCCCGCCTCTCGGCCGCACGGCGGCAGCTTTTAGGCCTCTGCGACTGGCGGCGATGCCTCCTCCGACGCCACCTCGGCAGATGCAACGCGCCGCAGTCCCGCACTGCAGTTGCAGCGTGCCAGTGCCACACGATCCTTCTCGATCCATCCTCTGCCGGCAGTGGCCACACACGCACGCTGGATAGAACACTGTACGACGAATTAAATGGAAATTATGCGATCCAACCCGATATGGGAGAAACGGATTAATCGTATATCCGGACCCCAGAGCCAGTAGTGTATTAAGTCCACTTTTAAAAAGAAATGAAATTTTACACGTTTTTTATATCAAATTTTATATTCTTTTCGACGGTGAAAATTATTTCGTTCTAAGTCCTTTAGTTTTTAATATAATAGTGTAAAAGGATATTAAGTTTATATCTTGTTCTGGGCCAAACAGCGTACAGTACATATATCGCATAGGAGATTTAATGCATTTCAACATATCGAGACTTGTTTTAAGTCCATTCAATAGTTCGAAGGTAGCGATTGTTTCACGTTGAATTATTATCAAACGGTTTCGAAGTTACAAGATTTTTGTACCTTTGATTTGCTCTCTTGTAAAGTTTGAAAAGTGTGGCTTAATACAGTCTGGCTCTGGAATTCAGATATATACAGGGTGTCTCAGCTAACTTGATCACCTCGAATATTGACTTAACGATATTCTTGATGCAAATTTGGAGGCGTGAAACTTAAATCAAGGGGCACATCTTATAAGGTAGGTGCTTTTTTGTGGGTGAAGGCATTTCAGAGATTTCAAGGTCACCTTGATTTTTTTTTAACGGAAGTAATTTTTAATACGTACTTACTATCTGAAAGCTATAGATACTCGAACTGATGCCCTCAACTTCAATACAGCAATTTCAATACAGTGATTATTTTGTAAATATCTCATTAACTATTAGTTTTAGGACATATGAAGGTCAACACATTTTTACTCAGAATTTGATACTCTACCGATCTATGGTACAAAATTTCGTTAAAAAAAATCAAAGTGACCTTGAAATCTCTGAAATGTCTCTACCCAGAAAAAAAGCACGTACCTTATAAAATGTGCCCCTTAATTTAAGTTCCACGCCTCAAAATTTTCATAAAGTGTACTGTTAAATCAAGCTGATGAAGTTAGCTAAGACACCCTGTATATCCGTGTTTTTCTGTGTTCTCCTAGCCACGTATTGTTCCTGTTTCTTTTGCTTCTTCCTTTTACTGTTTACATGGCGTTGTGATCGTCGCGTGGTTCGTAGTCACGTATACAACACTGGGGGGAAGGTACGTTCGAGGAGGAAATATCTCCCATGGTACACGTGATCGTTTTGATTCTGTTTGTAATATTGATATTTTTTGCGTTTAAAAATTTGGCGTATTATAAAAGTTATAAGAATTCTGATAAGAAATGGTATATCAAGATTTTCATAGCTGTAAAAAAATTCAGTTTTTTTAATTAACACAATTGTGTTCTTAATATAAAGTTTCGAAAATATATATTGTTACGAAGGTGTATAATAAATCCCTCACGAAATTTAGAATTCCGATGCTCGTCTAAATTCGAGCTACCGCTACCATTACAGTGCACAATAGAGGGGAGGATTTGGTGTCTCGGTTACCACTGCGGTTTCTCAGAATTGCTCGGTGATTTCGTTGTTTAGGCGATAATAACATCGAATTAGTCTTCATTTAGAATCAGGAGAGAGACATTGAACTTGCTCGTTGGTACGGAAAAATTATTTATAACTCGGTACGAAAATAGAAAGAAAAATTCGATTGATAAAAATTTGAAATTGTAGACTAGATTTGAGATCGTGGTACAATAGGAGAGGAAAATTCATACGAACATAAGTCAACAATTGCAAAATTGAAGTTCTTTCATGTAAAGTTTCATTTTCTAGAAAATTAAGTTTCAATGATCACTGGGTACGCGTGGTAACGAGTACGGCTCGTGTGTCTGTTCATTGCATACTGTTTCTACTTATTCCACGTTGAAATACACGCGAAAACAAGCCATCGATGAAAAAACACTTACTTTGCATTTTCTCTTTTTTTTGTTTTTTTATTAGCAATACCTTATCTTGCCGATGGTACACATATACAAGGTGTTCGTCGTAACGATTGGCCAAGATTTTTCGGACAGTTCTATCAATCGAAGGAAAGAATTGTTAGTTGCGAAGAACAGTTTGTCGATATATTACAAATTTCCAAACAAACTTTCTCTTCCATAAAAAAGCAAAAAAATTGTAAAAAACGACATTTACTATTTTCTTCGACATTTTGAAAAGTGGCAGATTTTTCATAATTGTTTTAACACATCATTTAGTAAACTAATCCTTCTAACTTCACAAAGAAACTCAAGTCGCTTAGTTCTATTTTGAAATAGTTGTTCTGTTTGAAAAGATGTACGAATACTTTTTGGACTCACTGTATATCAAATAAAGCTTATTCAATTTTTGAAAGAAACACACGGCACTAGTAATTAAGAAATTTATTCGTTGCTTATGCTACACTTTATTTAGCTTCTTCTCGATGTTTCACTCACGTAAATGTTTAAATAGTTTAGAATTATTTCGTTACAACTATAGCACGAACTAACATTTATAATAGTAAGCAAAATACGAAATGAGTAAAAATTGGGACATGAGTTGAAATTGGGACATTTACCTTGCTCTATTAAATTCCCTGTAACACCTGCAAAATAAAATCGATTACCATCGTTCTAAATGGTTGTAATTACCATCGAAAATTTTCGCCTGCACGACGATATTATAACATCGTGGGCTGTTCTTCGGGCAGTTCACGCGTGTCCACGCGCACGCGGAACATTCGCGCTCTAGAAATAGTCGCGTTTCATCGGTTTCGAGCACGGCAGCCAACTAGCTAGCGCGCAGTTCTACCGAACGGCCCAGATAATTGCGCGGGATCACAGGCAGGCCGCGATTTCTCGTTCGTGGAAGGCAACTGTTTCCCTGACAGAATCGCAGGAATAGTCAACGATGCCTCGTAATTTAACGTAGACCCGCGAACTAACAAGGACACTTCCCGAAGTGTCACTTACCCGATTTTAATGAGATTTTTGTAGAAGGTAGTCCTCGAAAAAATATTTCACCCATATTATTATTATATCGGCAAACGTCTACATCTGAGGGGTGGAAACAGCCCTCAAAGTTCAAGATGGAAAATATATTTTCTTCAATATCTCGAAAATTATTCGGGACAGAAAAGGATGTTTTATATAAAAAAGGTGTATTTTTTAGTGATACATCGAACTATATATGCAGATTTTTTTAAATATTATTTTAATTAAAAAATATGTTAAAAAGTATTCATTTTTTACTAATTGTAACTCAACCGGCAGACTGGCGCTCTGATTGGTCGGAGTTTTTCGTTAATATCTCGTTAACAAAGCCTCGGATAACATTGTTGCTAAGGAGAAACTTGTTCCAAATCGTCTCACGAGTGTCCCATTTCAGGGACCAACAACATTTTTGTTACACCCTACCCAAAACCGTCAATTCGCATAAACATCCATAGTCTAGCAATTACAGCTATGACATGGTTCACCGAGTGACTATAAACAGTTTTTCTATTTATTAATAAATATGTCTGTTTTATTGATTTAATTGCATTTTACAACCCTTTATGTAGATACCCGGGAATTCTGGTTATCTCATAAAACAAGCGTGTTGTAAAATTTGAAGTCGATTTTTCTTTACATTACCAAAAAGTTGTCAACTGTAAATATATGAATCGATCAGAAATGAGTTAAATAACGAGGATTTGGAGGGATTTGAAGATACTTCATCAGGATCATAAAATATGTCGATCTCAAAATCCAAAGTGAAGACTCGAGTACACAGTTAGGAAAACCAGGGTTAAATAGTAGATGTCGCAGCATGAAGGAAAAACATTGGGATAAATCATCGGCGCGCACACTGACCATAGTGATTAAACTGATATTTGCGACGGTGGCAGCGAAGGAGGGTTGGAGGGCGGGCTTAAAATCAACAGTACAATACTCACTGCTTGACTGGGGACATCAATTTGCCCGCCATAGCGTCATCCTCGTTATTTAATTATCAGACCACATAGTATCGATACGGTGAACAGATTACGCACTCGTCGACAATGCCCACCCGTCGCGTTCATTGATACCGAACGATCTGTAATCCATGTCGGACCGAGGCGAACTTTGAAATATGTAAGTGACACGGAAATAATGCAATCACCTATATACATAGAAAGAAAACAACAAAATTGTAATCGTTTCATGCCGAACCAGAAACAGGCAGAATTTTTATTTAAATAGAAAAAGCACTGCACGATAAAATAATATCATAAGAGTGGAGCCATCGTGGTGTGTTTACAGGATTATGTTAATAATGTTTGATCGGTGTTAGGTCGAGTTTAACGGTATTCGAACGACAAAATAGTCACTACTGACATTCAAAAGTTAAATAATAAATTAGTTACACGAAAAATTGTTTAAATTAGTTCAGTATTTCCGTGCAAAATGTTACAGCCCGCTGTTCAATAGATGGCTGCATTTTAATAGAAATAAATTTAATAAATATGTCTGTCATAAAGAAACGTGATTTGAACGGTTCCGTTTCGATTGTGGGTTACACGTGGACGCTGCGTTTTTACTAAAAAAAATTTACAGAATCTTTAACATTGTTTGCCAAATTTTCGTTTCAGCACTTTCATTTTCGCTGAGCAGAAATAGGAACATTTTATACTTCATATTAAATAAACAATTATTAAGTTAAAGTATTCTTAAAAATACTTTTATTTAAATTCAATTATACAGGTAGTTTTTTGTGGATTGTTGCATAAATAAATAATACAAATCAGTTTCTGCAATAGCAAGAACTCTTAGATAATTAGAAATAGGGACGATGACCTTAGTCCAGTAATACGTCTCCTTGCAAGAACTAACAAATCTTCCTGCAAGAAACACCCTGGTGACAGTGTCCATCCGCTACGCGTGTCGGTTCGAGATGTCCGGAGCGATCCGACCGAAAGGAAAATTGGCTCAAAGGGAAGCGCACAATTTCCGTGAAAGCGGCTAATGTAAATCGCGCGTGTCCACGCTCGCGCGTTATTGCGCCCCTCCCCCCTTCCACCCCATGAAAGGAACGCGTGGAAAGAGAGAGGATCGACCGTGCACCACCGCTTAACGATCGAACGGTTGCGAGGCGCGGGGTCGGCTATCCTCCGTTCTCTCGTTATTCCCTTCGTTTCTTTCTGTGTCTCTAACGTGTATATGTGTGTGCTTTTTTTTTTGCTCTCTGCACTGCTCCAACTCGACATGTAAACTCAAACACTCGTACTGCTAGGCCCGGGGAGAGAGGGATGAACCATACCCGTTCGATTAGCCCTCGAGTGCACGGGAACTCCCGAGCCGTGGTCTGACCACCGGCGGAATCGTTCTACTGACCGCGCCGCGGCTACCGCTAATCAAACGAGTTCCAACCCCTCTGGAAAGCTTTTGGCGCGGTGAAGTCGTGGAAATTCCGCGATTCATCGTACATGCGCGTGGGCGTGCACCCTCTGAACGAAAAATAACCGTCGATCGTTGCTATCGATCGCGAATTAACTTTGTGAACCTGATTATTCCGTGAACTTTGGGGAGTATAGAGTACAGGTAATCCCCGTATAACACGGTTGTTGGGTTTCTACAAAATTGCCGTGTTGTGCGAATTCGTGTTATACGAAACGAAGAATTAGTAGAAACAAGGGGCTAGGATTTTATAAATTAGAAAAATATACTATTATATTTTTATAATGAGGAGAAATATCTTCATTGACACTTTGACTGCCACAGTGAAATGGCCGTACGTAGCCAGACACACTTTATCTTGTTTTTTTAAACATAAATCGTCGAAAATATATGCCTGCAGATAATGGGGGCTGTTGGTCTTGTTTTAGATTATACTACGATCTTAATTTTGCACAAAAATTTTATAACGATGTTTAAATAATCCAGCGTCTTCGCAATTTACGTGTCACCCATATTTGGGTGACGTGGCAATCAATGTGTTAGAGCAATACCGTTACAAAAATTTACAACCGATTGTCATTTCGTTAAGTTTTCTTAATTAATCCTGAAAGAAGTTTGTGACATACGTTCAAGATCATTATCTTACCGAAAAATGAAAAAAAAATATTTTCCATTTCGAATTCCATTTTTCTGAAAACGATCAAGTGGAACGTCACTCCGTAAAATATAAACTTTCGTCATTATTATCCTTTCGAGACAGTTCGTACGTGCAAAACTAACCCTTCCTCTCCTGTTTCGCTGCTCGGCCCCCGCGACCTTGGCTCGTCACCCAGTTTCCAAAATCGATAAATCCGAAATAGTCGGTGGACGGGAGGTCGGTTTCTTTTTCCCTCCGACACCTTCGTTAGTCCTGAATTGTTCGGACCTGGGTCCTCGATTCGATCGTGTCAAAACCGCGTTTTATATAACAGAAGGGCTGAACAGGAGGTACAAACGGATAAAAGGTTATTCTACACGCGAAAATAAGTCGAAAATGTAGAATGAAATTTTTTCGTACGATGCTTCGTTTTCACGATAGTTGAATTAGAAGATTCTTCTAACACGCCCATTACTGGCGAAAAGCCTCCAACCACCATTTGCTTTTTCAAATATCCTGAATGCACAAGAATATTCAGTTCAATAAAATCAATCATTTTTTTTCAAATCAGTTTTATTTTTTACTATGGTATCCTACGTTTATATTTTCCTAGGTTTTATGACTATTCACGGTACTTTAATGGAGTACATACTAAAATTTAAACAATTTTTGTGTATATGCAGGATTATTTTTTATTAAAAATTCAACATATACATCTTATTATATATCATTTTCTTAGTCATTTCTGAAAAATTGAGTTATCGATCATCAGAAGAAGGTAAAAGAAATTTATAAGTTTTTTACGTATATTTTCTAAAATAAATAAATATTATCTAAAAAGTAAATTACTTGTTTCCATTTCAATACTTTGAATCTTAATTTAAATAACATCATTTCTTAATACTATACAAAAACATTTATTTTAAAAAATTCTCTAACTGAAAATGACATCCTCTGAACTATATACAGCCTATTATTTAATTATTAAATTTGACATTTTTCGTATCAATAATATAAACATCGGTATCTTCTGAACAATATTTTTCATATATCTATATTCAACAAAAATATATATATCGATAAACATTATCGATGTTAGAACCAATATCTCACATCTTTAGTAAACATACATTAACAACAAACTAAATTCAAATAACCCTACAAGTATCGTGTTCCCATCAATGATATTCCCGCTGGTACTAAGTAGAAACAGAATATAATGCACAGACGCATCATACACGGTCCTGTTGCACGGTTACCCAGCAGATTTTCAAATTCGATAACGAAGCGTTATACGAGATAATTTTATTCCACAATTTTCGACCGATTTTTCCATACAGAATAACCCCGTATAACAGCAGGAGCACAGGGGGTCGTGATTCCCGTTCGATCTGGTCGCGACATCGGTGCCATCGTTTCAGGATTTCGGGCGCGCCACGCGACTGTCCTTGGCTTTTCGGGTCGGGCACGACCTCAGGAAAGTCCTTGCGTTACGACGAAGGCTGCAGCAGGATTACATCACGCCAATGCTTAAGAGTTTCCAAAACAGCCCCTGACGTGGACCACATCGTGTCGCTATACGCAAGGAATCGCGATCGTCGTCTACGTCCGGCGAAGAGAAAACTCAGCAGCCCCGTTGGAGGATCGATAGGGGGAAACTCGGGAATAGGGTGCACCCACGGATGAATCACTGGAACCCCCTCTAGGACTATGACGGTTACGACAGATCCTGGGGGATACTCGAAGGTTTTCGGTTCAGGGTTCCGGAATATTTTGTTCGATAACGCGGGTTTTTTCTTTGCCTGTTGAAAAATGTACAGGAAAAATCTCTTGGCACGGCTGAATGGAATTGAAAATTCTTCCGCGTGAAAGTCAGTGGGGACAGGTAAGGTAAACGACCCGATTACTGACAGTGGCTGTATTATCGAGGGTTAATTATATTTTCATGAATTGGGAACACTGTGTACTTATACAAGAGTTGGTAATTCTTTTTTTTTACCGAAGATCAATTATGATTTTATTCGGAGGAATTGAAACTCCTTTATTTATTATCAATATTTATAGATAACTGAAAAATTTTTTTTTGCATAAATATTAAGACATGCATATCTCAAATACTAGAGCCAATAGAAAAATAATGGCATATTCAGCATCAGGAGCATTAAATTACTCAAAATCAATTGTTAAATCCCTGGCAACAGATTGACTGTGTAATATTTGATGGAACATTGTTTGCTCGAGTCAATTTATAAGTGCTTGAGTTATGCAACGTTCGAATGATAATTCAGCAGGTAGGTTCCGTTCTCGGTGAATGCGTCGGGAGACCGAACGACCTTGCCCATACCTAAATGGGTCACCGTGTAGAAAGAGGCTAAGAGAGAAAGGGAGAACCTCTGGCCAAGGTTGAAACATTCGCATGGGAATCCATCGGTACTTCCGCGTTGTTTTATTTTTTTTCAACAAAAATATAACACAAAAAAGCGAACGCATCGTTTACATTTATTATATTATCATAGGAAAAAAAGACAATAGAAGATGTTACGTAACACTTCGTAAAAAATTGAATTTTCTTAGCGAAAGCAAGTAGTGTACACGTGGTATTCTTTCCACGTGGCAACTTTCTTTCACTTTGTCCTATTATGGAATCCAAAAAAAAAAAAGAAATACAATAGAAGAGGAATTGATTATTAAGTCTATCGAACGAACTGATATTACTGATAAAATATTTAACGAAGTGAATTTTGCTAAGGTCCACGAGATTCGAGAAGATTCGAAAAATAAGGACACCGACTAGTGTGAGAAACTGCAAGAATTAGATTTGTCACTTTCTGTTATATTGATATTCGTTATAACGTTCGTGGAATAAGGTAGAGCTGCTTTTCAAGAAGAATTTACAATCACATTTGTTTAACGACGCGAAAATTGAAACACACAGCGTGTCTCAGGCAAGGTAGTACAACCAGCTGAAGAGTATTCTGTAAAGAAAAATAAGTTGAAATAGGAGAATAAATCTTTTGTCGTACGGGGCTTCGTTTATAAGAAAAACCACTTGGAAATTTCATGAAGTGTATGCCTGATGTATTCGCAGTGACAATAAGTAGAAACGGAATGTAATGAACAGACTCATTAAGCTGCGTCTACACTATATCGTAAAGCAATGTTATGTAACAAATTATTATATAACCTTGCTATATAACATGTTTTTATAACTTATTACAAGAGTATACCTTTTGAACAAGCTTGTAACAAGCTTGTATAACATTTCCCATCCATCATGAATGGATAACATATAACTTGCTAAATAACACGTAACATATTATATAACATCTTTCTTTTTATTTTTCTAACAAGTTATAACTTTGCTATATAACTTATTATGCTATATAGTGAAGACGCAGCTTTAACCAAGTCCTATTCGATAACTGCACACGTGTCCAACAGATTTTCAAATACCATTATCTCGGAAACAAAGCATCATAAGACAAAATTGTATTCTATATTTTCCATTTGTTTTTCAACATAGAATAACCTTCAGCCCAGTTAAACTATCCAACCTAATACGATAATGACACTACTACACCCACTTTCATAAACACCCGCGTCAACATTGGCTTGCACAGTTCTTTATTTAATTCTAAAAGTTTCAAAAGTGTTAATCTGTTGGTTAAAAAATCTTGAAAAAACTCGCGAGCTGTTATCGAGGTTCCATATTAAGCACATGTCTTATATTCAGTGCCGTTACTCTCCAGACGAGTTAGGGTTTTATGTTGCAGCTGGCCCGATTCCGATCAACGAAATCTCAAAGTTGCAATTCTTGCTCCCCATAACCACCCAAAAGTCGTCGCTCGTGCCCAATGGGGGAGCAGGGGAAGGATAGAGTTCCTGAAGAGTCAAGGTCGGACGAAGTCGCCGGGAGTGGTTCGGTGTTCCTGCGATTCTAAGTATGCCAAGACGATCCCCTCTCCTGATCGCCCATCCACGGTCTGTCTGCGATCGAATTCCAGGGGTGCCAAGCTTGAATTTCCCGCGATTTTCCCATCCCCGCTGGTCGGGGGGAACCGTGAACGCGCACGAAGATGATGACCACATAGATGGTGGCTTTTTCTTGCCCCTTGTTCCCCAAAGAAGGTTTAATATTAGGTGTACAAATTAATCTCGTTATCTTCTTTTCATGTCTAATGTTAAAAATATTCCCCATCACTTTCTACACATTTACGCGATTTATCGGACTGTTGGCGAATTCCATCTCGAAACAATGATGGCGGTTTTGAATTAATAATTTATTGCGAATTAATAATTTATTAATAATTTATTAATAATTTGAATTAATAATTTATTAATAATTTCTTTTTTAAAGGCCACTAATTCACTTGTATACCTAATATTTATTTTGTAATGTTCAACAGGGAATGTTTTCTCACGAGTATCAGTTGGACGATTTTAGAAGACGTTTAACAATCACACATGGTTTTTTCCTTTTTTAATTTGTTTCGATTAACGAGATGGACTGGACTATGGATTTTTTTTCTTCGAAGCGATTCCTTTCAATTTCAAAAAAATCCACTTCAACATGTAATTCCTAAAAGGTAGGAGTTTCGAAAAGTAAAATTAGAGAGAAAAATTTATTTTTTTACATTGCTAGACCGAAACCTGCCCTTAACATGTTTAGGACAACGTGACCGATGGGGTCATCGCAGCTAAAATGTTTAAAATAATGATACAAACGAATGCAATGTAAGATTAGCACCACATTATTTTGTCATTTTTGTGAAAGTATTAAGAAACTGACAAAAAAGAAGGAAGCATAGGGTTTCAGACGGATCCAAACACCACTGTCTCTAGAAACATTGAAAACGTCCGTACTCTGAGGGTTAAAGTAGAGACTTTGGGTATTACCATGACACAGATAGTTTTTTGGAACTCTTAAGAATTTTCAACTATATCAACAAACACATAAAAATTTTGTTAAAGGGGAAACTTTCCAAAACTAATCATCAAATTCTAGTATGGTATAACTAAAAAAGTTTCGTTGGATTCAAATATTATTCAATTTATTCAAAGAACAAATGCCTTGAAAAGTGTACATACAAATCGTAAAAAAATCAAATTTTGAACACCTTAAAATAATATTCTCCTTCACAATTCCTTATTCCTCAATATCCAAGGATTATATTAAAATAGTTAAAACAAAGTCCAAATTCGGAAATGAAAGTATCGTTCGTGTCGCAGTTTTTACACGGGTTCGTCCCACTGTGCGCCACCAGACGTAAACAACGTCACATATTCGTCGTCAGGCGCGTATCACGACCCACCCGATGGCACAGCAGCAGGCCACACCTCCGGCCGATCTCTCTTCGCGTGCTTGGCGGACCGTGTCCGCGGTGTGCCGCCTTTATTTTTCTTGCGTCCCTTTTCTTTTTCGAAAAATCGCTCTGGTCCGCCAGGACGACCGCGGCCGCGATTGGTTCGCCGTCTGCACGAGCCTCTTGTACGAGATAAAGAGGCGAGTACGTCTATGACGGGCCGTGGGACGAGGAAGAGGTGAACGCCGCGCGCCGCCGGCCTGTGGCACACTTAGCCCCGACTGACTCTGTGAGTCACACGGAGTGTGTTCGGTTCGAAAGGAACCGAGAGAGGCGGTCGACACACTTCGACGCGACAGAGAGAAAAAAGGAGGGAAAGAAACAAAGTGAGAGAGAGCAACCCGGCACCACGAGGCACTCCCATCGTAAAACATACTGTATCTTTGCCTCTCTGTCTCCCTCCCCTCTCTTTTTTTTTCTTCAATCTCTCGTGCCGCTCCAGTGAACCCGACGTTTTTAGCCGGGTCCTTCCGACTAGTGGCTCACCTCCCCCCCCCCTCACCCACCCACGAGTTTTCACCGGGATCGAGAGCGACGATCGCGTTTTTGGGACCCGTGGAACTGGTCCTAAGGGGGTACGCTACACACTCGGGGGCGTTGTAGGAAGTAAAGTTTCTTCGGAATTATTTTTCCCAAACACAGATGATCAACTGAATGAAAACTTTCAAGTTTTCAGAGGATATAAATGGTATTTTTGGTAATTATGCAGTTTAGTGACTTTTCTTAATTTTATGTATAAATATCTCTGAAACTAAATCCCAATCGGTGTTAAGATGTACTGGAAAAAGTTGTTCGTGATGTTAAGTTCTATAACACATACAACTCCTACGTCATTTCAAAATCTATAGCAATCCTCACATGTTTGTCTTTAGCAAAATAATCGTTATCTTGATTTAAAATTTTTTTTGTTAGTTTAGTTATTTTCTTTACATAATAACAAGCCAGAGCAGTTCAACGCTTTTGAAAACGTGAATTTTAACCTGTTATACTTTTAAATAACAAAAACCTGCGGTATTCAATTATTAGACTTTTGAAAATTGTACGCGGCACTCGCTAAGAGTCTCGCCTAAAAACTGCCAGCTGCGTATATTGTAAAATTCAAAAGAAACTAGCCACATTTCTACCATCAATAGTTTCATAATAATTGAAACATAAAAATACTATAAAAAAAAACAGTTCAAAATGACTCATTATCGTCAGAGTTTCATTAATTAAAGAAATGCCACGATCTTTCCGAGCTTCTCGATACCCGGGTGCACCGACACCCATAATCGCAGCTGTAGTTGACAAACGGAACACGCATTGTTTCCCAAAACTTTCCCGTAATTTTCTTACCTTGTTCGATCCCAGCTAACTTCTGAGGAAACTTTTCCTTCCAAGCCCCCCCCCCCCCTCCACGCGCCGCGTACATTCTCCTATTTTTCTCCCCCCTCCAACCCCCTCCTACTCCTCCATGAAGTCGGCCGTTTCTTCTTCTTCATCCCTTTCCACCTCGTATTCGTCTTCTTCAACGAGATTTCCTTTGTCTATTTGCTGATTCAATGCCACCGCCAGCAGGTGGGCCGTCTTGATAGATGGCGCGTTGTTGGAATCCCTCCCCCACCATCACCCTCTGCTTGTCGCGCGCACACACACATACACACACGCGCGAGCGCCCACTCGTATACGTGCACCGAGAGAGGCACGTACACGTAAAAACGAACTCTGGGTCAAGATCGGCCGAGTACGTAAATCAACTTTCCACTTCCAGTGCACTTCCTCTTACTACCCGCCGGCAACCCCCCCCTCTCCTCCTATCACTCTTTTCGTCCTTTCCCTTCTCTTTCGTACGCTGTTTCGTCCGTGCTCGTTGCTTTTCGGAAGCTACCAGTGACCCCCATCATCCCATTGTGTCGGCGAACGTTCATCCAGTTTCGAAGGAAATTCCGTTGCGTTCGGATCAGGATCTAAACACGTGGCTTGTTTTTTTACTGGACGAATATACTAAATGATATTTTGAAGAATGGATTCCTTCGGGATGTTCTGTTGTTTGGTTCGTTGCACACCGAAATGTCGGTTTCAGAAATGACACTTTAACCACCGCGTGCAGTTTACCCGAAAGGTATTTAATCGTTGCGTGGGCAACCGATTACCCATTTCTGTATTTCATTTAACAATTTTGCTTTGAAGAGTTTTACGCTGATTTGCGATTTTGAAATAAATATTTCTAGATATTGAAGATTGGAACTTCTTTATATGCTTGTCGGATGACCTGGATATACTTCGGGACCCATAAAGCCGCGTCTACACTATATACGTTATATAGCAAAATTATAAAAGTTGTTAGAAAAACGGAAAGAAAAATGTTAAAGCATTTTTCGTTTTATATAGCAAGTTATATGTTATCCAACAAGTGTGACGAGATTATTAATAATAAAATATGATTTGCTATACGAACTTGTTACAGATTTGTCTAAAAGGTATAATTTTGTAATAAGTTATAAAAATGTTTTATAGCAAGGTTATATTACAATTTGTTTTATAACACTGCTTTGCTATGTAGTGTAGACGCAGCTTAAGCCAGGTTGTAGTTGAATGAAATATGATAGGAAGTTCTACAAAGGAATTACACAGAACACAAAATTCTGTATTAATACTGCTAACTTATTAACATAAATAATACAAATACAGTTTATTAAGAATGATCTTCGTAGAGAGTGAAGAACAGCACGCATACATGCGAATGACAGGAATGATTGACTTTAGCATCGAACTGTATTCTGTAGTTTCGAGTAACTTCTTCTCTCGACGGTGCCATTTCAGACGACGAGACTCGACGTTCATACTATCAGTTTATAACCGACGGCGTTAGATATAAGTAAAATAATTCTCCGTCTCTTATAGTGACTTTCGTTCAATAAGGTTTTCACATTTATCTCTAAAATGTGTAATTTGCATAGCATTATTATTAAATGCAAATCATAAAAATCGATACACTAAAACCTAGAAAAACTCATGGGGAATATTTGGACACTGTTTCAGGAACCAGTGGACGAGGAAGGAACGTTTTCCCAATATTTCAGTAAGTCTGTGCATAATTTCAATATTGTTTTAGAAAAAAAAAAACAGAAAATTCCATTAAAAAGAACAGAATCAAATAGACCCTTCAAGGAGGCTGTAAGTCCAAACGAAAAACTAGCAGTATGTTTGAGATGAAACTAATAACAAACAAACATATAAAAGTATAAAAATCTGATTATTTGTTCACATCAAACATGAGTTAAAAAAATCTGTACAATACGGCGACTACGCGGTGGATGTAGCGGTTCCAACACATTCGTGTGTATACAGGGTGCGGCCGAATAACATGTACAATCGGGTACGGGTGATTCCTTACGAAAAAATAAGAAGAAAATTTGCAATAAACTTTCTTTATTTAAGGCTTAGTTTTCGAGAAAATCGACTTCGAAGATTAATCTAAAACACGTGCATTCACCATAGCAGTAAGTAGAAACGGAATGCAATGAACAGACGCGCTAGCCCAGTCCTATTCAATTGCCCACGTATCTAGCAGATTTTCAAAGTTGATTTTCTCAAAAACTAAGCCTTAAATGAAAAAATTTAACTGCATATTATGTTCTTATTTTTTCATAAGGAATCACCTCGTACCCGCATGTACATATTATTCAACTGCACCCTGTATGCTAATATGAGACGATAACGGTATAAATACGTAGACTGAAGTACATTAATACTCGAAAGTCGAACGTTCTTGACGACTTAATAGACGAGAGTATAATAAATCCTCGATGAGTGTTCGAAGGCTCCTCGACATTAAACATTAAATATTTCATAAACTAATGACCATATGCGACTGAAACAAATAACATTGGCTTCAGAATTCCAAGCTCTATCACTGTGCTAAACTTTATTAAAAAGTCAACGTTACACCTGGGGACCTCTCCTTGTCATTGCCTTAGACCTTCCGAACACTCAGCGATGATTTACTGTACTTGTTCCTGACAGATCCCTACTCACCTGTGTTTGTATGTATTTCGGAATAAATATTCTTTAGCTGGTCAACGTATAGAACGGTAAAATAAACAACTGTACGGGCTATAGTTAGTTTCTAAAAGTTGGTATGATGCGTAAAGTTTCTGAAATTTTCGGTCAAAATGGCCTCAGGTACACGGTCATCGAAGGATTAAAGAATATTCGTCTGAACGGAACCGTTCTGTAACCATTCCGTATCTGACCGCGAACGAACCTTTTTACTCGTTTTTCTCGTGCCGTAAATATTCGACGTAGGTCGCCGGACGGTTTTTCGCACGCATAATCGATGCACACGCGTCGAGAACGGACCGCTAAAAAGACCACGGCACGCTTGCGCCGCGATCTTCCAAATAGCGCGAGCCACTTTGGCTCGATCTAACGTTAGCGGGACGACGAAAACGTCGGATGTGTTCCGCTTCTACGGGATGCCCTAATTCAGGCCCGAGCCAGGAATCCACGACGGAAAACCAGGGAAATAATACCGTCCTCTTTGTTCTTAAACAATTCAAACGTACAATCGGCCGGGGTAAACATAAACCGATACCATCAAGGTATCGATATTTCTACTTATAACTTGTATCGAAAAAAAGTATCGATATCTACTTAATATCGCATCAAAAGTGTCGATACCCACTTGTATCGAAGGAAAATGAATACAAAGATCTTTTTTATTAATTAGTATATTTTAACCAGAGTTGAGCAGAATTTTATTCGAATAATACATAGTGAAAAGCTGCAATATTTAAGGAAGTCATCCTGAGCTTTGAACAGTTAATGAGATTAAATAATTGTTTGTCAAATGTCGACTCATTCAGGTAGGAGTTATTATTTTGTTATAAAAATTGGAATTCCCACATTTGAACGATTAAAAAGGATGACGTACTTTCTTTTATCTTTTATTCGTTATTCGAAACTCTTTACCTAGATAATGAATTTACTATCTCTGATTTTCACGAAGTTATATTTTATTAATGAACATTTATTAACGAACATTTCTTAACAAAGGAATGTAACTGAACAATAACCACCTTCACATTCATTAGCATATGGAATGCTCATTCCATTCGATGTGAGTATTTTCTTTCGATACCAAGTATATGTATATCACAACCGAAAGTATCGATACTAAAAATACTTGGTATCGAAACAAAAGTATCGATTAGTTACTTATATTTACTTGGATCGGTTCATCCTTAAGAGAGGGTAGTCAATGACGGACACCAAGACATGAACAAAGTACTCCTTTTAATACACCAAGTTATTTTCTACCAGGATTAGCGACGAATAGATGGAATACATAACCAGAGTATAAGAGTGACATCCAAAATAGGAAGAACATGGAAATAAAGAGAGATTATCGATTGTATTCAAACATACATATGTGGACATTAGTAATAGGTAGACCGCGAATATTTATGCAAATATAGAGTTGTCATAAACTAATCCATTAAAATTGGAATCGAACGAAACTCTGTTCACGCTATTGCAAGTCATGCAATATAGCGTAGGTTATAAATTGACCTCGGTTAGTTAACCTGGGTTAAGACTTGCTGCTAATTTGCTGCCAATTTGCTTCATCTTGTTAGCAGGCTTTGCCTACAAAACCCAAATCAAATGCAGAAATAGGTGGCTATAGTTTTTTAGACAAATTTTGTCATTAGGTGCTGGCATTTTACTCGAAACTCGTACACAACTGGTTATCAAGATACCTATACATATTATGATTTTTCACGAATTTTAAATCGATTCTTTCGTTTCGATTTTTTCAGAGAATGGATTCGATTCGACAATCGATACTTTGAAGTCAATCGAACATACCGCCCTCGTCGCACCACGCGGGCGTCGAAAATCATATATCGTTCTCTAACCTCAAAATCACCGTCGCCGGAATTCAATCTTCCCGGAGTGTCCCGCCGCCAGCGAATTTCCCTAATCCGCACGCGCGCGCCAATTACACAACCCGTACGGCGTGGCCCCGCGCGTAGTAAATCAACCGTAGGTACGCACGTGCGCTCGTTCTTCACAAATCCACGCGATCCGTTATCGAAGAGACGTTGCGAATCGAATTCAGTCCAGCGGAACGTCGATCAGGACGGACACACGAGTAAGACTAGGGGGGGGGCTAGATGGCGCGTGGTGACGATACTCGCGCGCCTCGCTCGCGTAGGAAAAAGGAAGAAGAAAGAGCGCAACGAGAAGCAAAACAAAACGGACAGTTTGAATGTCGGCCGGGGGGTGGCGAGCCGGTGTGCCCCGTGCCGGCTGGGAGTAGGAGTGAAGAGGGGGGCGAGGACGAGGAAAGGCAGATTCAACAAGTAGAGGCGACAGCTGCTGATGAGAACGGCCGAGAGCGGCCGGACTTTTAGCTCCTCATTTCGCGCGTACGTGCCTCCCCCCTCCCCCCGGCTGGTGTGCAGGTGTTCGCGTTCGCGTGCATCCTCCCCTCCCTCCTTCATCTTGGCGTACACGGAATAGAATCCAGTGGCCTGCATCCACGTGGGTGTACCAAGTGAAATGGTGGTAATACGCGGAATGTCGTGGACGTCCCTTTTGTTTGTGTGTTGTATGTCGCAGGAGGTTAGGAAGATTCTTTCGGTGTGGCACTTTGTTGTTTGTAAGGTTGTTGCTGGGCGAAGTGACGGATATCGTGGATTTGTGTGGACGCGGATGATTTTATAATGTAAGGAATTCACTGTCGAGATGGATAGAGAAGAGGAATAGCGTGGAAACGTTAGTATGAACGTGGAGTGCGCTGTATTTGACATCTTGGTCTCGTGTTAAGGTCAGTTTTATAGGGCAGTCATTCTTTTTTGGGTGTAATTGTAGGTAATGTAAGTGGACGGTTTTGTACACGGTACAGGATGATTTTTCTTTTAATGGCAAGAATTTTTGGCTTGTATTTTTACTAGTGGTATCCATTTTGATTACTTCCTGTAAGCTGTCGTTCACAAAAGTATTAGGGCGCTTGGTCCATCTGACGAAAATGTGAAGTTTCGTTAAGATTATCTATTTTGCGTGATTTTCATTAATTTAATATCCCCCGGACAACACTTATTTAAGACCTGCATTAACTTCGTAATCCGTTATTGTATTTACTCCACATTCGATAAACGTCCTAATAGGTACTTTTGAATGGAAGTGTAAATGTCTACACGTTATTGGAGCACAAGAATAGCTCTAACTCGCGAAGAGAGTTAAACGGAGCATATAACACATAAACTTTTCTAGTCGTTTGTTTTCTGTACGCAGTTTATAACCAAAGTGGACACTGTTGACGCTATTACGAACTACGGTCACTATTTGACACGATGAACGGTCGGTGATTCTCTTATAGGCACAGTGTGAAGAACTGGCACTATTATACGAGTTCTTCGTTTGTTTTCGCGCGAGTTACGCGGTCGTTTCAAAACATCATGCACACATCCGACGGTGTCTCTTTCACGCTGCAATATCATAGTTCCATTATTGCTAGCAATTCTGTTATAAAAATTGTATCTGCTACAATTGCTCTAATTGTATCTAAAACTATACCTCATCCGAGTCGAGTCAGTAACTATATATAAAGAGATGTGATGACCATTTTGGTGGAGCAGGGACAGACTTACTAGCCAATAACTAGGCTTAGCACGAGAATGTTTTGGTTATTCTCATTAACTCGTCTCCGGTAACAAAATGGTGTACGTTTGAACGTTGTAAGCGTACCTTTAGTCTTGCTTATTATTAGAATTGAAATTTTCGCTACAAGAAATACACAGGTACTCCAGTAATCGTGGTATAATCGTGAAAAGGATACGAGTTCTTATTTTACTTACAAGGGAAGGCACGGAAGTGTCCCCCTCCGATTTTGATGAAACTTCGTATGTCTGTTACGCAGTCAAAAATAAGGGATACGTATTTTTTTTATCGACTGAAACACTACTTTAAGGAGTGAAACCACCCCTCGAAGTTTCGACTCGAAAGTATTATCTCGAAAACCAGAGGAGATACATGAAAACTTCTAATGGACGAGGTTTGCGTTTTTTTAATGTAGAATAATATGCTACTAACAAATTGTCCAAAATATAATTTGTTTATGACAAAAACATTTCGAATCAAAACTTCAAGAGGTGGTTTCACCCTATAAATTCACGTCCTAGCCAATAAAAAAAAATACGTGTCCCGTATTTTTGACTGCTCAACAGACATACGAAATTTCTTCAAAATCGGAGGGGGACACTTCCGTGCCTTCCCTTGTTAGATGTCTCGTGTATCATCTTGTATTATTTACTGGACTAACAAAGTCGTAACGCAAAAACGTTAATATTATCGGAAATGTAAAACATTTTCCAGAGTACTGTAAGAATTAAGGGTGAAGCAACGAATCTACGAAGTCTTTGCATCAACATCTTTGAGAATCCCCGAGAAACACATTACCCGTGACATGATCCGATACAGAGGGCATGAATATGCACGATCATACATCGTACGTGTCGCTGTTCCCACATACATACACAACACAGATACTCGCTCACTCACACAAGAGTTCACGTAATCCATCCAGACATACGCCCTTGGATACACACATACACACGTACATAATAAACATACCTAGGATATCATGTGTGCAGGGTATACACTGGCCTAGGATCTTGAGTCCACGATCACACAGAAGCGACGCGTGTACGTGTGCTCGCGCGCGCGTGCGTTTGCGTTTAATCCACCCAGGACACGCGTCAGAGGATATATACGACGCGATATAATGTAACAGGGGTGAGTATAATCGTGCGCAGGTGTGCGCATATGCACGTACACAAACGTGTTCGACTAAATCAGAGAGAGATGAGATCGAAATGATCCCGGTCTGAGGATTTCCCTGGATCGGCCAAGGACGAACTTCTGGGGGGAAAGATGAAGGGGGGGGCGTTGGCGTCGGTCCCTGATAAAAGTCAATGGAAATGTTAGTCGAGCGAAATCGAGTCGTACTGCACTGGTAAGGGCCAATCCCGAAGGAGGCAATCTTCGAAGCCATGAGTTTGAACGAACGCCACGGATTTTGGTGTCATTGTAATGGGTCTTTACGGAGAGGTTTGTCGACCGTGCTGATTAGTATGGTAACTTGCATGGGGTACTTTGGAATTGATTGGATGATTCCAGGTAAATTATCCCGTTGTCTTGAAACAGGGAATATGTAATTAATCGTGGTGTTAGATAGGTGGAAAGGATTTGTTGTTTTTTTGCACCGAGATTTATTTTAAGTGCGGTTGTTGTCTTGAATTGAAAGTTATTGAATTAGGAATAGTTTGTGCACCCTAAAATTTCCAGATTGTTGTTTATTTTCATTATAAACTATTTTAATTAAATGAAATTACTCTGAAGTATTGTATTACTTTATTTTGCAGAACTATTAATATTAAATGGTTGTGATCGTAATATCAATATTGGTACTTTGGTTGTTAACTCGAGCAACTTTGTGTGTATTCCTTAATTCTCGTATACCATTCTTTATTTTGCTGTAAGAACAATAAAAGCGAATTTACAATTTCGTAATGATAACATAAATAGTAGTAACTTCGACATATTGAAATCGCGACATTACTTCTTCTCGATTAACCCCGATACACTGCCAGCCAAAATTTGGAAATAACCTGATAATTTTCATTAATATTATATTCCTTCAACCGTATTTTCACTTCGTGATATTTCGTGACATTTCAAATCTTTAACCTATTTTTACGCATATTAACTTATAGAGTGGATCCATCAGCAAATGAACACCTAACGGTAAATGAATATTATATAAAAAAATTGAGTAAATTAAGCTATTAAAATAAGCCAATAATTAAATATTGATCTTATCCAATTCCTTATTTCATGTTTAAACAATTTTCGTGCCATTGGTCTAGAAATACTCATTTACTGGTGAAATCTGTATTTGTTCTTTTTAATTCAAATAAATTACATTTTTCCAATTTTTCAAATTGAAATGTATACGTTATAAAAAGGTATATATATCAATCTAATTTTCATATGCCGAATATTTATTAATATTATCACAATTCTAAATTCGACTAATAGTTACAAATTAATAGTTACAAAATTTCTTAACTGTTCATTCATTGGTGCGTTTACCTTATGTTACTCAAGTTTCACCCTGATAATTCCTTCCTGAATGAGTCGATATTTGGAAAACAATTATGTAATCTCATTAATTTTTTAAAGCTCAGGATGCCTTCCTTAAATACTGCAGCTTTTCACTATATATTATTCGAATAAAATTCTGTTCAACTCTGGTTAAAACACATTACATTAATAAAAAAGAACTTTGTATTCGTTTTCCTCCGAAACAAGTGGGTATGGATACTTTTGATACGATATTAAGTAGATATCGATACTTTTTTTCGATACACGATTTCGGTTAATCCCTACCCTTAGAAACTGCAAATTTTCATTATATATTATTCGAATAAAATTCTGCTCAACTCTGGTTAAACACATTACATTAATAAAACAGAACTTCGTATTCATTCTATTGCGATACAAATAGATATCGACAGTTTTAATACGGTATACTAAGTAGATATCGATACTCTATTTCAATACAAGTTATAAGTAGAACTATCGATACCTTCGATCCGGTTGTTGTTTCATTTAACGAACTTCCTGATGGTTTCCATGGAACATGGATGGGTTCGGGGTTGAACCCATCGCTGGAAACTGGTGCACACGTGGAAAGATAATCTACCCCGGCGGTGCATGCGTCGATTATATACTACGACATAATGTAGCAAGGAGATGTGGTCGCCGCGTGTCGGCCCCCGTGCAACCCGTTGCGCCGTATCTGTGTGCATTTGCGTATGTGTGTGTGTGCACGCGGAGGAGAGACGTTGCAGCGATGCATAGGAGAGAAGTGGCGCTGGTAGAAAAGTTGGAATGCGACCAAGCGGGCAGCCTTGAGCTGCCCAGTAGTGCGAGTCAACCTCCCATGTGCCTCAAGCCGGGTTCACACAGACCCACGGAGCGCCCAAGCTGGCTTTAAGAACAGTTGGGAAACGGTCAGAAAAAATTATTTTTCTTTTTTTTTGTGAACGATACTATGGTAAATGTCCCAGTTACTGCCAGTGTTCCTAATACTGCCACTTTATTTATTTCACTTAATAAGAATGACACATATAAAGAATTGTATGTACAAAATTTTATTAATATATTGGGACACTGATCTACACAAAAACAAATAAATATATGTACTTGTATGTATCTGGTATTTAAAAATTTGAGCGTCAGAAACGCAACTGTAAGTGGGCAGTGATGGCAAAATTATACTAAAGAGAGAGCTGTAATTTTATTGTTCAACCTATATCTATTGTACAAAATGAATTGTTAAAGAGTATGAGAATTAACTTTTACTTTTGAGGTAACTGTTATAGAGACACTGGAATTGCTCGCAGATTTTAATTAATTATTAATTTATTCTTCATATTTAATGTATAAAACTACATTTTTTAATGAAAGAGACGTTTCAATAATATTATGCTCTGACCTGAGACGATTTTTAGGTTAAACAACATGTAAAATGATTGAATGAAGTTACGCTACAATTTTAGGGTGGCAATAACTGGGACATCTACTCTATTGCTTGCGAATCTGCGTATTGTTCTTCGATTAAAATTATTTCAGACGGATTGTTCGAAAAACCAAATGATCGATAATGTCGATCCAGAGCTTTCTTTCAAGCGATCGTACGTTTGTTTCTAGAATTACTTTTTATATTGTTATCTAGCTTGCAATACGCATGATTTAGTCATTTTTTTGTTCATATTGAAGAATTAGCATCACGGAGTTATACTTTCGACTTGAATTCCGGTATTATCGGATTTCAATTTAAATATGGAAATTTTCGATTAAAATACTGTACTGAGTAATAGCTTGGTCGAAACAGATAATTTAAATGTGGTTACTGCATTTGTTTTTACGTAACATAAGGTTTTTTTTCGTATGTTACTTACCAAAGCAAAAGTAACAGAGTATTTGAAATAAGATTGGTATTAATTTAGACTATGTTAACTTCATTTCAAATATCTCATTTGAAATATCATATTTTCAATATTACGAATTATTATCATTAATTTGTACACTCTGGTTCAGGTATAGAATTACTATTAACTAGATTTTGAAAACAAAGAGAATTCAGTCTGTATAACATTTACACTTGTTAGTAAATAAATATAAAAAATTTTCAGGTAGTACACGCGTAGTTTTTTATTCTGAACATCTTCGCTCGGCGTATAAAATCGTTCAAAACTATCGTTACCAAATTCTTATTACAACTAAATATTAGTCATATTTCTTAACAGTTTCGTTACTATTATTAGTATTATTATTATCATTATCATTAT
Source organism: Dufourea novaeangliae (assembly GCF_001272555.1). Classification (NCBI taxonomy): domain Eukaryota; kingdom Metazoa; phylum Arthropoda; class Insecta; order Hymenoptera; family Halictidae; genus Dufourea; species Dufourea novaeangliae. Next base: position 8,855,104 of record NW_015373923.1, on the reverse strand, counting down.
TTCTTGCGATAGTCTTACAATCAGATTATCTATTTAATTCTACGTAAACTCATAACAATTCTATCTATAGATTCTTTATGAAATCAAAATTCTGTTCAACTATTCTATTCTGAATGTTCTCACCAAATTCCAGAAAAAAAATACTAGAAAACTGTTAAGTTCCGTTTTCCAACATGCTGCAACATATTCAACGTATTACATACAACGAACCCAACACCATCTGCACCTAAATTCCAATCGTAAATGTTCAATTTCCCAGCTAATAATAATAACAGTTCAATTCCAGAAAGTATACATGCAATCAACTTGTGTCTCTTACCCTCTCGTCGTATAATCTTTTAACTTAATCTCTTTCCATCGAACACTCGTTCAAATATACAGGGTGTCCCTAAAATCGTGGTACAACCAGGTGGTGAGGGTGATTTCACGTGAACAAATAAATCGAAAACATAAAATAACAATTTTTCATTCGAGACTTCGCTTTCCAGAAAATTGAATTCATAAATTTCCTGAATACACGTGCAACTGAACAGGACTTGGTTAGCGTGTGTCTGTTCATTGCATTCCGTTTCTACTTACCACCACGCGACGAATACACGCGTTTCAGGTTAATTTTCAAGTTCGATTTTCTCAAAAACGAAACTTTAAACCAAGCACGAGTTACGATTTTTGTGGTCCAAGGCTATTAAACTTTCCGGGGCCCCCTTGGTTGAAAATCAGGTGATGGGACGGATTAAACAATTTTTGTAATACAACACAAAATCTTGAAAACTTGAAATTTATTCTGAATAAAATTAAATAACATTTTATCATGATGAAATAGAAGGCTTAAAACAGGATCCCCCTGGAACGTGGGATAAGGGGCTACAACCTCCCCTAGCCTTGATCAAACGAGAAGAAGTTTTTCTCTTTTTTCGACTTATTTTTTCTTCTAGAATTACCACTAGGCCATTTGTACCACAATGTTAAGGACACCCTGTATTCGCATCAGATTAATTGATCCACGATCACCGAGTTAAACGTTCGTGTTCATACGAGGCTCGAAACTTGTCGACGTTCCAATGATTAACATCGACCGTATTTCTATCGAACACGTTAATAAATTCAATGGGATCAGAAAATAAACAATTGTTTTCCTCTTTTTTTTTTTGTTCGACCAGAACACGCGAGACACTGGTGTCGCGGGACACGATCGAACTCTCTTCGAAGCATCGACGTAGAGAACACCGCCAGAGAGAGAGAGAAAGATGGCGCATAGGTGGAAATGGGACGGAGTGGGGGGGAGACGGCGGCGGCGGCGAATTTGATCGATTCACTTGTCAGGTGAAAACGCAACGACCGCGAATAACGCAGTTGTATTTTCGCGACATGCCCTCTGTCGGCAGGTACGCCAATCGAGGGCTCTTAAGTTCGATCGATACTCTGTCGGTCGATCGTTTTGGAAACCCCCACGGCCGTCAATCACGCCACGGGGAAAAAATGTGTGCGCCTGTACGCGCGCGCGCGCTTTGCCTTCACCGATCAATGGCCTCCCTGGTTCTTCAAATCACTGACCACGTGAGTTTTAACCTTCGATAATGATCCAGGATTCCGTCGATCCATCGAGGACGCGTTTCGATACACGGACGAAGGTTTATTAACCTTTTGCTGACGGAATTTCGAGTCACAAGTAAGATTCATGATCATTGACCCCTTAACCATTAAACGCATAATTATTTCAAATATAAAATTCGCTTCTATAACGATGAATCGAATACAATAAAAGATACATCAAACTTTCAAACGGGAGTTTATTAAATGTAAAAAACTATTTCAAAATTAGCTAGTTTACGGGCTATAAAACCTCAAAAAAATAATGTGAAAAAAATTCATTTAAATTGTATTTTTTTTTTATGAAAAAATGTGTTTGTTCTCAAACAGTTCTTCAAATTACTAACCACGTGAGTTTAACTTTCAATAACGATCCAGGATTCCGTCGATCTCTCAAAATGTATGTGTATTTCGTAATTTTCTGTCAAAATGTATGTCTATTAAACACATACTAAAATCTTAAGTCGACGTTAAACAAAAACATGAAAATAAAACAAATTGAAAAAGTGATTACTTTTTTGTCAGCTACTGTTTGTAGAACGTATAATCAAATCGCGAAATAATTATTGTAAAAATTTCAGAAACGGTTATTATTTCTGTTTAGACACAGCGCACTCCACGTAACATTTCGTATTTTTTGTGAATTTTGAATCTTCTTACATTTCTTATTTTCTTTCTCTCTTCTATTTTTTTAATGTTAACTGTGATTAAGTTTAATTCTATTATAATAAGTTCTTTCTATTATTTGAATGTATATTGAGCGAATGTACGCCCATTACAATAAATTATTATTATCTTCGATTGTAGGCCCAATGTCCAACTTCGTTTTGCATTTTCCTTGTGAGAGTCTGTTTTACGGATGGACGCTGTATCTGCCAAGTGTATGCGTGGTATTCGTGGCGACAATAAGGAGAAACAGAATGCAATGAACAGACGCGTTAGCAAAATCCTATTCCATTGCCCCTGTGTATCTTGAAAACTTAATTATCTCGAAAGGAAAGCATCACCCGATAATTTTATATTCTTTCTTCTTCGACTCATTGTTTCTCGTAGAATCACCCCCCCCCCTGTTATACTGGGTAACCTAAGACCACCCGATTCCAACTGGCTAAGAATTATAGTGGAAAATTGATTTACCAACATAAAAAAATTACGATATCAGAAAATCTGTGATCTCAGAACAAGTCTGCGAAATTTCATATTTTAAATTATCGTAGCAACAGTTCAAGAGAAATTTTGCAATACGTATTTATTTTCTTGTGGTCGCCTCTTCGCGACCGGAATACGGAAGCACAATATAGATTCGAAAAACACTGGTCCCCTTCCCGGGAAACTAAATACGGGCACGGAAATTGTGTTTCAAACGGTGCCTTGAATTTAACGGTATCAAGTTTATTCACTTTACATGCATTTTGCTACCGCAATTTTTCTGGAAGACGTAAAAATCTTACGGCCAACTGGCATTCAGTAGCGCGTGAAACACAAGAAAACTTCGTATTTTCGTTTATTTTTGTTTATTTGAAGTGGAAACACGTATCTGTGACGCTGGCTTCCCTCGAGAACAATGCGAAATCGTATTTCATTTAACTAGAATGTAAATATTCAACGAAAATTTCTTCCTTTTTCTCATTGAAATTAACTTTATAAACCACTGAAGCGGAATTTCATACAGACTTCTCAATTTGATTTTCTTTGTCCCTTTCTTTCTGTTTTCGAACAGTTAAGTGTTTTTCTTCTTCTATCTTTCAACAGTGACCAAGCTATGTTTATTGTATGATTTATTTTAAAAATATACAACTAACAGCGAAATCCGTTGGAGTCGAACACCCGAATATTTTTTCGATTCGCTTCCATGACGATTAATCAAATACGATAAAAGGCACATAAAACTTTCGAACGGGAGTTTGTTAAATGTTTTTCAATGTATCGACGGAATATTCGCCAGACCCGTCAAACGTCGTATAACAGTGTTTATGCGTTCGAAAGGGTAGAAAAATGGTTCCGAATTTGTAACTAAATAACGTCAGTCTCCATAACCATTCTTTTTATGGTTTCAACATTTAATATTGTTACTGATAACAGTATCGAATGTTTGACATTTTTTCCACGTGCATTATGGGGGAAAAACCACACGACCAATCCATTTTCGAATGAATTTTCATGAATAGCATATTCGTACATTACAAATATAAAATTAATGAACAGGAATAAAGATCGGAAGTAAAGAATTATTATTAGAAAAATATGGAACGCTTTATAGAAATTTAGTATCAAGTTATCAATTATGAAGTATACCAATGAGTGATTGACTTCATTTTGTCACTAATATTGTCATAATAAATACTTACTGGTATTACTTTATACCCTACTAACTTAAATTACTACTAAAAAAACACTGTTTCGAGACTTATTTATAATTTATTATTATTAGAAAAAAAGTAAGCGCTAAAATAAAATTCATTGTTCAAAAATCCACAAAGTAATCGTAGGCTAGAAATAAGTTGTCTAAAATAATATCATTATTAAAACCCTTTCGAGACAAAACTTGCCCAGAAAATTATTAATTAATTATTACATTAATGTAATTCGCCCAAGCCAATGAATACAACGTACCGTTAATTAAAATGACCAATAAAATGTATACCCACCAACACCGCGCCCCTATCCTGTCTCCTGCACGGACATAAAATGTCCATCCCCCTGCAGACAATTAGAACGATCTCACGCAAAGTGATACTTCGTTATCCGCCATCAATACTATTAGCTTTTCGGTATTACTGTCATCACCGGTCGATTGATGAACTTCTTGTAACTTCCCCCAGGCGTATATTGTGATTGCGCAACACGGCCACAACGAAAGGTTGGAGCGGGGGACGCGACTGATCCCCCCTCAGTACGCGTGTTAATGGATCTGCTAAACAACCCGAAGGAGCCACTCGATACGATCGCGCGCGCTTCGGCCCTGATAAACGTGCAAACAAGTAGGTAATGCCCTGGCAGTAGTAACGGTTCGGTGTGTGGTCAGACGTGGCGCGTGTTGCTTCGGGCGCCGCGCATAGTGGTCCGGAATCGAAATTTAACGGCTCGAGATGGTCGAGGAGAAATTTCTTTTACTGTTCGAAAGTACTTGCGTCGAGTTACTATTAAACTGCCGTATGCGCTGTTCAGAGTAAAGCTGTAAGTATTCGGATATTCGAACTATTCGAAGAATTCGAATAACTTTGAATACGAATAGTTTGTTCGAAGAATTCGAATTGTACGGAGTATTCGAGTATTTGAATATTCGAATAGTATGAAGTATTCGAATAATTGAATATTCGAATAGAATTAAGTATTCGTATTATTAGAATATTCGAATAATAGAAGTGATCGAATTTCGGATTATACCGAATAGACATTTGAAAAACATATAATTGTAAAGTACAGTGTGAAAAGAATTGAACGATAAAGTGTGAAAAAATATTATTTTCAGATTCCTATTCATACGATTCAAAATTCGATCACTTCGAATATTCAAATATTCAGAATAATCCGAATATTTCGAATACTTGAATATAAAAAAAAATTATTATTTATCAAATATCAAATTCGAATTCTACTGCTATTCGAATATTCGTAACAGCCCCAGTTCAGAGGCCAAAGTGACTAATTCCATTTCTTTGAATTTCTTCAAACTTTAGTGTTAAAGCACCTGTTCGGTGCTTAACGTTGTATATTTAAAATAAATTTCTTTGATAATTTTAATGGACTTAATCATTTTGGCAAATGAACGGCTTATATATGGTTTATTCAGAATTTTTGCCACTGCTATTTGAAATATTCAAATTTTTTTCAAGGATATGTGGATTTCTCTTCTGACTTGGTACGTCGAGAAGTAATTGATTTAAAGCTGGTTTGATTGAAACACATTTGATTGAGACACGGGATATAGAGTAGGTTAATCGTGGAAGATTTATTCTATGGGTTACTATTCTCCTCGGACCCTTTCGTATCGTAAATCCTAGTCAATAAATAGAGAAAAATATACAGAGGGTCCCATTTAAAACGACCCACTTGAATATCTCTGAAACTATTGACGACATTAAAATTGTTTCAGACAAAAATTAAATGATGTCACGGGATACACGTTCTAATGTAAGTTTTTTCTATGTAGGACGCGTAGAGGTCATATGAAGGTCAACTTTGTTTTTTTTAAGTAAAATCATATATTTATTAATGCACTACCTGATGCTATTCAGTAACTCTAAAATATACGATTCGATTTAAAGAAAGAATAAAGATGACCTTCATGTGACCTCTACGCGTCCACATAGAAAAAAGTTACATCAGAAAGTATGCCCCCTGGAAGCATGTACTTTTTGCCTAAAACATTTTTGAATACTGTTAATAGTTCCAAAAATACTCATGTGAGACGATGTAAATGGAACACCCTGTATGTTTAAAAATTTCTGATAGCTCGAGCTAAATAAGCTGGTCAAGTTTTGACTCTGGACCACTGTGTGTCGTCGCGTTGATTCAGGTGCGAATATAAATCGATCGGCGACGATAGACACACGCAAGAAAGGATTGCGCGACCCCTTCGGGCGGGTTTCACGTCTGAGCAATGAAATCATTGCGCTATCAAAGACGTGTGAATTACGACGTGGAAGGGGCGAGTAGCGTTGTTGAATCAGAATCGCCGTGAATTACAATCGTCGTAAGGACCAAAGGGGAGGGGATATTGTAAATCAGCGAAAGCACGTTTCGGAATTATTATAATTGCTTCTGCGATCGAAACGTATAAGTGAGCAAGATTTACAGCCATCTTTGTACATGATTATCATTTTGCTGTCTTTCGATGGGTAGAATGATTATTAAAATGATTTTTATCGAGGCTCGTGGGGATGCGTTTGAAATCGTTGAATCGGAAGATCAATGGAACTAACGTCAGAATTTATTGTCCTGGATCGTTTGTGCGATGTAGAAAATTATACAATCAATTTTGTACATTCTCATGCGACTTGCCGTTTGTTTCTGTTATTCTTCAAGAATCGTGAAATAAAACACTTCGGTCGATTCAATCGATCGACTCGCTCCTATACTTTATAACTCGATACTGCTCTATTTCTTACGGGGAAAATAAACGTTAAATAACAATATATACGGAACCACGATGGAATTTGTTATAACTTTAAGTCAATTAATACATTCTATGCGGGCTATCTTCCGCGTTTCACCTGGCTTGTTCATGTTTGGCGATTTGGCTACGTCAACGAGGGATTTCAAGAAATCGCTCTAATTACTAATTTACTGTGAATTTTTATTTTATCTTCTTTTTTACTATCACCTCGATGGCTTACTCTCAATATACATTGTTTATAAATACTAGATATTTTTTTAAGTTTAACAATGAATATTAAATTTTTCGGTTTACAAAATCGGCTTATAAGGTTATATTTTCTACAAAACAATAATTAAATCTTTAATAACGTTTCAGAGTATGGTACCGCTCAATTCCAAACGATATATGAAAAACGTACTAATACGTGTTCGGCATACAACGTGTTAAATATACATTTTTCGACGATATGTGAATATTTTTCAACTTGCATCGTTCGAATAACTTATTATTAAGTTTATATAATATATTAATAATATTTACCCTGCTACGTCTTGTTAAGTCTAAAAATTCAAAATTGAAAGTTCCACGTACCGCCGGTAAAATGGAACTTTGGAACCATTGCCCTCAAGAACATCCTACCATAGCCACAGAATTCAATACAAACCAATAAAAAAAAAAAACAAGAATCCACAGATCGTCGGTATCTCCCGAACCCTGAATCGAAATCGAACCTAAATCGAAATCAGACGATATGTGGGGAAGGGGATCGGGCACGTGGTGATTCTCGGCCATCGATAGAATTCTGTCACCGCGACCAAAGTGCACGCACACACACAGAGAGAGAGAGAGAGAGAGGGAAACTCGCGGGACGAAGGCATCGACCGAATAACAGTCCCTCCGGTTCGGCCGTCTCTCTCCCCCGCCCACGCCGTACACACCGCGCGTTCTGCCCGTCCTCGTCGATCGAATAAGGAACGCGAGATATTTGGAGATATTTATAATGCATGGACGCGTGCGACACCGGCGGGAGCAAGACGGAAATACAGAGAGAAAGAGAGGACGATAAAGGACTGCGAGACCAGGTCGGTTTTCTCGGAGCAAAGTGTCGGGGTCGAAGGGGGGGGGGGGAGAAAGAGAACAAGAAGACATTAGGGCAGGTCGTGGACACAAACGTGCCGTCGCGGAAGCTCGCCACAGGCTGGAGGAAGACCGATGAGGAAGATAGAGACGAAGGAAACCGCGCGTGGAAACTGAGGGAATAAAGAGGGACTGAATGGCCCGAACAAGAAGGACCTAAGAGGGGTGGGGTAAAGAACGTGGAACATGGAGATAGAAAGAGAGAGAGAGAGAGATTAGGTGATTTGTATCAGGGCCGCTTATAAGGCGAAGGATATTTTGCTCGGCGACTATTTCACCGTGCCCCGTGGGTACGGCAACACTGAATCGTATACACGGGGCGATAAATAAACGACGTGGGGACCATTGTCTGGCCGATTTGGTAATCGATGCTTAAAGAGGTGTTAATGCGTCCACGATTAATTGATCGTCGGTAAACACTGTGTATATGTGTGTGTGTGTGTGTGTGTATGTGTGCCGTGGGACAGAAAGATGAGGTGGGTGCATTCTCGCCCGTAAGTAGGGGAAAGGCGGGTGGTAGCCTCGGACGATGGGTAGTAGGGATGAACCGATCCAAGTAAATACTAGTAAGTAATCGATACCGAGTACTTTTAGTATCGATACTTTCGTTTCCGATATATACTCAGCATCGAAAAAAGTATTCGTATCGAACGGAGCAAGTAATCGATATGAAAGGTAATGAATGTGAAGGTGGTTGTTTTCAAGTTATATTACTTTGTTAATAAATGTTCGTTAGTAAAATATATCTTCGTTAAAATCAGAGATGGGCAAATTCATAATGTAGATAAAGAGTTTGGAATGATAAATAAAAGATTTGAAAAGTACTGCGCCATTTTGAACGTGGGAATACCAGTTTTTATAACAAAGTAATACTTCCTCCTGAATTAGTCGACATTTGGCAAACAATTATTTAATCTCATTAACTGTTTCAAACTCGGGATAAGGCTCTTAGATAGTGCAGCTTTTTACTGTGTATTATTCGAATAAAATTCTGCTCAACTTTGGTTAAAATATATTATATTAATAATGTAGACGATATATGTTTCGTTATATCTCGAATATTCGGCGAGTCAGTCAGGTGTCATCTCGAATATTCGAGATTTATCGAGAATGTGTGAAAAATAATAATAGCGCAGTCTGTCATCTCTAATAAAAAACTCAACATTCTGTTTAACATTTTAATTTTGTATCGTTATTCCCTGTTCTTCCTACAATAAAAAAGAAATTTTTATTCATTTTCTTTCGATAGAAGTTGGTATCGATACTAGTTGGTACCATTATAAATATACTTTCAATTCCGTTCTTGTTCAAAATTCAAATGAGTGGTACTTCGAAGTGTTCATAATAATTCGATCACCTGCTGTACAAGATCGGAATAACTCGAAAAAGTTAGTGGAATAAAAAAATCTGTCAACAATCTACAAAATGGCAGACACATAAGGAGTATTTCTCTAAGTCATGAACCTAGTCAGCATTAGACGATCGACAGACAACGATGACTTTCGAATCGTGATCGATTGGTGGACACGATTAATATAATATTTCCGGACCGTCGCCACGAAAGAAACTGAATTTTATTTTCATTCTAATCTTGACAAATGCTCGACGTGCACGGGTGGACGGGGAGAGAGAGAGGGAAGGTAACGATGGAACGGGACGGCACGCGTCAAATGCCCATTCATACGTCCGGCAGAGATATTTATTGGTGAAAGAGGGAGAGAGAGAGAGAGAGAGAGAGAGAGAGAGAGAGAGAAGGAGAAACAGAGAGATGGCGAGGAAAAGAGAAACGGTCAGAACGAGGATTATGTAATTTGTATCTGGGGAGATTAGGTTTACGACACATCGGTTCCTGTTGCCCCACTCACGGCGTACGCAACCGCGTGGGCACGCGACATGAATCATTTGTTCGTTGGAATATACATATTAATGATCCCGAATGATAAGACGGTCTATCGAGCGGCGCCACCGAAACTTGTCGTAGGTCGCGAACGAGATCCTGGCGCTCTTTTCACACTCAATACACTTTCCAATCGTGATTTTGAATCACGCCTTTTTTATTTTAACAAAATTTCACCCTCTATGACTAGTATGTTTTATTTTAACAAAATTTCACCCTCTATGACTAGTATGTTTTATTTTAACAAAATTTCACCCTCTATAACTAGTGCTCTTCCCCACTTGTGTGCACCGTGACTAGAATCTGTGACCTTTTAGGGAACGGGAAGAAGGTAAATTTCGAATGCTTAAACAAATTATTAATTTATTTATGATAATGAAAAGTATTTATTGAAGGAATCTCTAACTAATTTCTAACCTTCAATTTCATACTACTTTCACCCCTAATTCCCTTTCCTATATATTAAGGATTATGTTCGAATTTTAAATGATAATAATATTAATAAAGATTAGGCCTTTTGATACCTACACCTGTTTATGACGTAAAGATTTCGATTTAACAAAATTGGATACACCGCGAACGCTGACTCGCGCATTGGAATGAAACTTTGTGAACTTGTAGAGTGATTCAAGACAAGAATAACAGTATGTTTTATTTGTGCCCAATCGCTTTCTAAGGATGTGAAAACTAACCTCAAAGTCAAATAGGCACTCCCACTTTTTTGCGTATAACTCTTAAAGTGCAAGATATAGAATACAATATTTCAAATAAAAGTTTAATGGTACAATAAGCGCTATAAACATGCATTGACAAAATTTTGAAGAAAGTTTTTTTCTTAACAAGAAAATTTTAAAACACTTTTCTCCAAATTTTGTTAACGCAAGTTTACAGCGTTTGTTGTGACATTAAACTTTTCTTTGAAACATTTTCTTCTATATCTTGCACTTTAAGAGTTATACGCAAAAAAGTGGGAGTGCCTATTTGACTTTGAGGTTAGTTTTTACATCCTTAGAGAGCAATTGAGCACAAATAAAACATACTATTATTCTCGTCTTGAATTACTCTATAAACTCACAATGTTTTGTTCCAATCCACGAGTCAGCGTTCGCGGTGTTCCCGTGTAAGTTTCCCTTAACACGGAACGAATTAACGCGACTCGATGAACGCGACACAAGCAACAGCGTTATTTCCAGCACTGTGGGGGGTCTCCCTCTGGAATCAATCAAAACAGGGTACACAGAAGCTACGCAGAGGCTCGGCTTCGGGTAAAAAACAAATTTATGAGGGGTTGAAAACCTTTTCACCTTGTCATTAATGCTCCAAAGCGTACTCGAGTACGTCGCACTCATCGAGACATTAATGTATACAATTTTACCCTGGTCTCTATTACATATTCTCACACATTCCAAGTTCAAGTTCAACTGTTTCGCCGTTACCATTTCCAATGTAATCCCCCAGACCTGACAACCAACACGATTCCTCGAGGAGGCACGATAACGCTTTTCCGTTAGATTCGCTGCTTCAGCGATCGAACCTCGAATCCAAAAATCATCCCCCTGCCGCGAAGATGGACGGTAGTAGGGGGTGAGTCGTTCACGGGGGCCTAGTGTCGCATCTGGTCGGATAAAAGCCGTCGGGGGTGTTGGTGGGCGCGCATCTGGCTGCTCCAAAAGCGGGCAAAAGCTTAAAGAGTGACCCGACGGCGACGACGATAAAAGCAGCAGGTCGCGCGCTCGTAAATAGAGCCGCGGGGTCCATTCATGAGTTCGGCCAGCAACGGCGGCAGCTCGCTCGTGCGTACACGTTGGAAAAGTCTTTTTCTCGGTGTATTTTACGGGAGGTCAGGGTTAAAGAGGCGGAAAGAGGAACGGAGAAGGTTGGACGTAGGAGGGAACGAGAGAATGCGAGCCGAGACTCTATTTTATGGGGCTACGATTCTTCCTCGGGACGTCGACCCTTCTGCCGGCGGAGAATTAATTGAAAGTGGCATCTCGCCGGATCTGATCCAGTGGGATCCGTCTTTTTGCGTTCGTCCCGTTCCTTCGATCGTTTGGATTTTTTCACTGTCTCTCTCCGTTCGCGGAGGGTGTAGCTGTTGTTTCGAAATCGGAGAAAGTTCCAAGGAAATCGTACACGGAACGATATTGTATTGCGAGCACTGTGAGACCACAGGAGATTGGAATGCATCGAGGCCTACTCGTGTCATAGTCAAATGAAGGGAACGGGGTCAGTCTTCAGTGACAGATAGCGGAAACCAATCGTCAAAGGATAAAATTGTTTAATATTGTTTTAGTTAATTTGTTTAATAGTCAAGGCTGGATTAACCACTAATGGATGGATCAATTTCAACGTGTCTTGTAAAAAATATATAATACGAACGAAATCTTGATATTCGAGGATACGTTGCTTCTTCAGATTTGGTGATATTACAATTTTTTCTTGCATAAAAATAATCTGTTCTCCTGTGTCTAAAAAATACAATTAGATACAGTTTGGCCGGAAACTTTTTGCAGCCACTACATATGAACACCAAAATCTTTCAAGTATTGCATTGAACTGTGTTGCGAATAATAATAATGAAATGAGTGAAAAGCAGACACCCGGAAACTATTACCCCTTCGGTAATTGTTCTTCGGTTATTGCCCTTCGAGACGCTTTACCATTTCCAAAAATGAGGAGGGCAGAAAGATGGAGTGAAACCATCGCCGGTTTATTAAAAAGAGACAGTGGACTACTTATTAGCACACCTGGTATATAATCAATAATGATCGCTCGATGTTAAATCAAAAACAAGGCCAAAAATTACATCACTCGATAAGGGGTTGCGTACCCTTGAGGTGTTACATAAGAAGGAAAATTAAAAAGTTTGTTTGTATATGCAGAATTATTGTTTATTTCATATTAATCGTATACATCTTATTATATATTATTTCCTTAGTAATTTCTGAAAAATTGAACTATATATCTATCAACAGAAGAAAATGGCTGCCATTTAAAAGCGTTTTACTCGAAATGCAATTTTCAAAATCGGTACCAGAAACATTTAAAAGACGACTATACCAATTTGGATCAAACTTTGTGGTAATATTCTTAAGACTAAAATCTAGTACTTGATGAAGCGAATTTTTGCCTCATGTATTTCTTTCTTTTTTTAGTAACAAAAGAAATTGAAAAGTTATGTCGGAAAGTACAAGTTTAAGTTCAAACAGCTGCCATTTTCTTAAATATTAATATTTTCAAAATCAGCTTCGATAAGTACTAATTTTTTTAATCTACTCCCAGATAGCACATGACGCCTAATGACGTCTTGAAGACGGCTTGAAAGCGTCCTAGACGTGAAATAGCCGTAAAATGGGCGTCTTCAAGGCGTCATGTGCTCTCTGGATTTTAATGTAAAATTAAAAAACGTCTTTCTTCCGTTGATAAATATATAGCTCAATTTCTCAGAAATTACTGAAGAAATAACATATAATAAGATATGTATGTTGAATTTTGAATAGCAATCATTCTGCATATATGTACAAACATTTTTTTTAATTTTCACTCTTATTTAACAACTCAAAGGTATGTATCCCCAGAAACCTTTTGTGTAATTCTGATCTATGAGTGCATAGTATCTGCGAAATATTCAACGAATTTTTATAAATATTGTCTACGGCATGTTTTTATTGATCTTTATAAGTTTACTTACCAAAAGTAAATATAGTAAATTGTATATAGAAGAATGTTCTAAAGAAAACTTAACGATAAGAGAGCCTGGTACTATTGTAAAATTCGCCAAACAAACTTATTCAATTCGGTAAATTGCAGCAAAAACGATAGTCTTATTCATTAAAGAATAATAACATTCTAATATCGACAGTGTATTATGTCTAGACACTTATGAACGGTAATGTACATCAAAAGAAAAACTTGAAAAAAAAAAGATATCTTCGATATGGCTTTTCAGCGCGTTAACGTTAACTGTGGTCAGAGAAGACATGTGCGAATAATTTATTGGTTCGACCACTTTCTAAATGAACTCCAAGCAAGCTTATAACCGGCTCGTATTTGTGCCTTATCGTTCGGTCTATTTTTAAGCACCGTACCCGCGGAAACTTACATCGCGTGCTTGAAACTTTGTTCCTTTTTTTTTTTTTTCGTTCATTGAAGTACGGAAGACTAGATGTTGGGCCTATAAGTAAACGTAACCTATAGTCTTACTTCTCGTGCAATCTTCGTTCGCGCGCATTGGTAACAAGATCGAGTCGACGGATACTCGAGAAGCCGCGTTATCGCCGATAAAAGATTCCGTTATCGGTCTCGGTACACCGATAAGACTCGCGACACGCAAGCCAAACCGATATCATCCCGTCTGTTCGGCCTCTCTTGTTCTATCAACGCATCGTTCGTTCCTCATTAACGAACTGGAAAAGAATCAATTAACCGTCGAGTTCCCTGGGTCGTTGGCAAGGTTACAAACAGCTCTCCTCCCTTGTAGGTGGGGATTACACAACAGTCCGTGACAATGAACGATTAATGAATAATAAGTTTCATCGGTTTATTGATACTACCGCGTTAGCGCGTGGAAAATGCATGAATGAAAACGTTCGCGTGGCGTCGAAGCAAGGACTACCCATGAGTTCGTATTACGTTGCCGCTGAAGAATTAATAAATGTCTCCTATAATTATGCACACGGAGAGATTCACGATCAATGACACGGGACAGCCGTATCGCGTTTCTTCTTCTTTTCCTTTATTTCCTCTCTTTCGCCTAGGTGACTAATATACACGACAAACCGCGAATTGGAGGGGGAACGTTCACGGCTGTAATCGATTTGCATAAATCCTAACGAGATCGGGAAACGCTCGGGCGCCACACGCGGTGTAACATCAGTTTGTTTATATTACACTGCGTACCATGATCGTCGTGATCGGATCTATTATGTAAACACATCGGCCCGGTCACTAGCCGGGGAATCGAGAAATTGCCGGGGCTTCTTAACGGACTACTAATCCGAACGAAGACTCGGAGGTCCGAATTAATTCGTGGCACTTCGCCCGTAAGGCGGAAGGGATATTGGTGGAGGGAACGGGAACCCTTATATCGATGATCTCTATCGGTGCCGACGATCGGAATCTGTAATGAGGATCCGATCGTCGCTATTAGCGTGACCGCCCTTTTCGAGCCATGCCGCTAGCTGCTAGCTCACTTTGTTGCTGTCTTATTCTTCATCGTTCCCGTTCTTTCGCATTAATCCTTCTTGATCATCTGGTCTTCTTGGACACCTGATCTTCTTGGTCCTCAGGTCTTCTTGGTCCCTTCGTCTTCTTGGTCTTCTGGTTTTCTTGGTACCCTTGCCTTCTTGGTCATCTGATCTTCTTAGTCCTCTGGTCTTCTGATAGTTTGATATTCTTAGTCCTCTAGCCTTCTTGGTCCTCTGGTCTTCTTGGTACCTTCGTGTTCTTGGTCTTTTGGTCTTCTTAGTCCTCTGGTATTCTGATCGTCTGTTATTCTTAGTCCTCTTGCCTCCTTGGTCCCCTCTTTTTCTTGGTCTTCTGGTCTTCTTGGTTTCCTTGTCTTCTTAGTTATCGGATCTTCTGATCGTCTGATATTCTTAGTCCTCTCAGTCTTCTTGGTCCCCTGGACTTCTTAGTCCCTTGAACTTCTTAATCATCTGGTTTTCTGGATCCTCTGATTTTCTTGGTTCTCCAGTCTTCTTGGTCTTCTGATCTTCGTAGTTCTCTGGTCATCGTAATCCTCGAGTCTTCTTAGTCCTCTGCCAATGCATACGATTGTCAAACTGCGTGTATCTATACATGTATTGTTATTGAGTGCACAACTACCGAGTGGAAGAGCAAGGCCTAGTTGCGTCGCGACAAAAATCATGAAGACGGTCCATTTCCAACGATATCAAGAGTATCGATTTAATCCTTTCGATGCGCGGCCATATCTGCCGCGAAACGTATCACACGGTCCGGGAGTACTGAACCTTACGCATACTTTGGAGCAAATCAAATGTTGGCAATACGTCCGTATGTTCAGATATTAAATTGTAAATAGTCTTTACATAAGAATACAAACGTTCGGTAGAAATTTAAAGGCAATAAAATTTCATATTATGTCTATTTTAACAGTTTAAAAACTGTTTAATGTACACGATAGTTATTTAGTGGCGAGCGACTGTGGTCTCTCGTAGTACACGGAGGTTGCTTCTATAGTCGTCTATAGTATCGAAAGAATTAATAGAAGCGATTATTTTTCTCGAAAGCTGTGGACGAACACAGATGTCACCGGAAATTCGAGTTCTGAACGACTGAATTAACTAATTATTAATTGTGTTGATTATTACTATATTTACCGTTGTTATTCTTGTTAATGTTAAATAAATTAGTTATTAATAACGTAGAATTTGCGCGGAATGGCAACAATACATATCTTCTGAATTAAGTACTACTTGAGTACTTCTGTATCAAATAAGAGGTCAAAGCGTTCGTATATTTAAAAAATTACCTACTTTTTTTCTGCAAAATCTCTTAATTTTTAATTACCGTACAAATGCCGTGAACGGAAATTACGTGTACACGCGAGTTGTCGAATTAGTTGATTAACTTACAGCACCTGCCGATGTTGTCCGGATGTCACTGTAGGAGCGAGCGTGTGTTAACAGGTGCTTTTTAATTCGGGCAAACGAAGGACTTCCAGCTGCTGGGCCCCGATATTGGATAACAATGTGAATTTGAAGGATTGTCGATGGATAACTAGTGACAGTCTCAGTTGGTTAAACGAGGAAATATATAAGCTCGTTTGGGGTAACATGTAAACGAAATAATTCTTACGAACAATTGGTAAGGAAAACAATTTAGGTTACACGTTAATTACGTTTAGAGATATAGGCAACAACATCTTATAATATTAAATGCGACTAATTTTCAATATACTGTAGCTATTTTAATACTACGAACTTGTAATTGATTATTTATTTGTAAAGTAAATCAAATATATTATGTTAATTACTTGAAAAGAAAGGATCCAATTATAGTAATTGAACTTTATATGCACATGAACATGCTCAATATTTAACTTTGTGATTTTTATTGGGCTATATTTGATCAAATCAACTAATAATTATAGTATGTTCATGATTGATAATTTTTAAATCCCCCACAAGATGAGGCCGTAGAGTCAGGCTCAAAATTCGCTTCTACAGTTTACTCGACTGATTATAAAGGTAAACATCATAAATATCCTTTTTTCAATGCACCTTGTTGGTTAATAAAAGAAATCAAGAATTTCAAGAGTTAGATATGAAAGTAAAAATTCGTTTATCCGCTGAAATAAATTGTAGCGAGTTTTGCAAAACATTACGTTGCTTCAGAACGACAAATGGTATTGTAGAATTGAGAGGTAAGAGGAAACGAAAAGAGAGAGAGACAAAGAAGAAGATTTAGGGTTAAGAGGAATGCGGCCAAGGGATGACTTCCGGTTACGAGATCGAGCACGGGAATGGCGGGAAAACTGACCTGACTACAGTGACTACATAACTTGCGTCGATGCACCGTCAACATAATGCGATTTTCCTGGATTCTTTCTCGCGTCTACGCTCAGATATTCCTGTAGACTTGTTACATAAACACCTGTAAGCTTTTTACAATTTTTACTCAATACTTCATAGTTATATAATTCTCCATGTAAACAACATCTACAAGACGCATACAATTTCAAAGTTCTACACGCTTTATAACATTGTCTCGGAAATACGCATTAATACTATATTTTAATTAATCTATTAATGTTCGAAAAAACGTCCTGCCAAGCGCACCATGTTTTAAGGATCATCTTTGATAGTGTAATATATATTTAGAATGATCCACAACAGTGAAATGATTCACGATTCGATAATACCAAAAAAAATTGATACATGCAAATGCCATCGGGGTATTTTCAGCGGTTGCAGAATTATCTTTTCGCTTCCGCGAAAAGAAAACTGCCTGGAGGTGCTTCTAGAATCCAGGCCGGAAGTGCACAAGAGTCGCAGCTTTCGAAGACGGTCGTAAAACGCCCCACGAGTTCCTCGATGTTTCCATATCCCCACTCCGTGTACCATCTACGTCTAGTTCCCATTCCGCTGTTAGATGAGAAAGTCTAGTAATCAGATCTAGAGGAAAGTCTAAAGCATCCTGAGACGATGACAATAAGAAAAACAGAAGAAAAACCACAAAAACAAGAAAGAAAATCAATTAAAAAGGATCATCAGCTATCCGTATTTAATTAATATGTCCTCTGTGTTCGCGCAATAAAACAGGGGAATTTACTTACGGGACGCCGTAAAGCACAACTAGCTAAGAATTACAAATGGTTTTCAAAGGCGGCGCGGGTAGAATCGTTTGAGCGACGGGCATCGCGCTCTCAGCCACACGCAACGCTCATAATGTTCGAATAAGTCTTTTGCTTACGTCTCCGCGGCCTCGTCCAGAGAGCAAGGACATTCATTGGCTACAATTCATCTGTCGCGCGATGCCCAGCCAATCGTCAACCGGACTGGCTCTTTACTTCCGACGCGCGAAGCCACGCGTTCGTCTGTCCTCGTGTACTGTTCTTTGTGTCGCAGCACAGGTATTACGCGTATATTATTAGCCGGGTACGGCTGTGCCCGCGGAGTAGCGGGTTTAAACGGCCGGTACGCGCTTGTTTCCGCGGTCAGAATCATTGGCGCCTCCCCGTGCCGACAATAATCCACCGGTTAAAATTTATACACCGTCACTTTGCCTCCTACGCTAACTTCACTTTATCCCGCACTCGTCCCTGCATACGTACGTAGAATTCGTGATATTCAGATTATTTCAAATAAAAACACTAACAAACATGGACTAGTTCGGGTGACGTTCGTAAATTCTCAATTTTTCGAACTGCAATAGAACCGTGAAAGTATGGATCCCAGAGAGGTACACAGATGCAATGGTGTTAAATGATGTTTTACTCTCGTCGCGATAAGCAGTTCGGTCTCCCTGAAAACAACGAGCTCTGCATGACCGACCCGGTTGTCGATCGGTCAGCGCGAACGGGAACGGATTTCTCGAACGCTTAACTTCGCCTCCGAAGGCTGTGTGCCGGGATCCCCGTGAGGTGGACTGGCTCGATCGAAGTTCGAATCGTGAGCTCAGGGTATTATACTTTCACGCGACGGCAAGAAGTTGAAGTTCTTTCCATTAAAAAACACCACCAGGGAACGACCATGCGAGCATACTTATGTCAAACAATGAAGAGAGAAAGACAGTGTCGATTCGTCGTTGCGATGGAAAGAAGAAAATGTTTCCACCGCACCTTCACGGAGAAAACGTCTTCGGTTAGAACTGCTTCGCCCGTCGGCTGTGGCCGCCGCCGCGCGATACGCCGTACGCTCCTCTCTCAGAGCCTCGAGCGCGCTCTCCCCTCGGGCTGCCTACGGAATGTCGCGCAAAATTCATTAAATTAGCCGACGTGCCGCGGTGTAACGATCACCGGTCGATGCACCGATTTGAGCAGTGTCGTTTCACGATCGAAGCGTTCCGATGATGCGGCCCGTTTACCCAATACCGAATAAAAATGTTCGCGGTGAATTTTCTTAGGCTGCTTGCCGTATGGTAGGTGGCGCGCCGGCATCCGTGCGCGGCGTTGTCTGCTGCTTCGTTGCTGGCTTGCGAGAGCCGAGGCCTTCGGCCGCTCTTACGCTGTTCGCCGTATACAGGCTGACAGTCAGTGGCGGGTTTCGAAGCTAACGGCGTTGGGCAGACTCCCTCGTACTCCGGGGGCCCCAGTGTCTACAAGTTCCCTGTTTCACAGCCTCGAAATCGAAATCGCGTTACAACTACGGTTCAATATCGATCGTTTACGCTGTTATTAGAACAAGGTGAACGTTTGATTTTTCAAAATTTATTTTTTTTGCATAAAATAAAAATTACTCATCCACGATATCGTGTATTTTTTCCTACATAATTTTCATAAATATTCTTATGTGCTGTTATGTTGTAAAAAAAATTTGAACAATGAAAAGAATATTATTTTGAAATTTTTGAAATTATTATATTGTTTTTTAGGGTACATGTAGAGCACGGTGCAGACAGAAAGTATAGAGTTAGAATACAAAAGTTTCCGATGTTTTTAGTTCAATTTAAAATTCGTGGAAGCGTATAATTCAATCGTGCTGCTTGACAAAGTTGCTGATAAACGGCGCGAGAAGTGCGAGGTCCGCGAAATGCTTCTCTGTATAATACCTATCGAATGGCCTAAGTCATTTTGAGTTTTTGCGCTGGATCAAATTTTTCATCGCTCGTCAATCCATTCTCCTGTAACTTTCATCGAGCGACGCCCGACTATCGCACACTTTCTCGCGCAAAACTATTTTTCTCATCGGTTAGTATAAATACTTTTGTATTAAAAACCACTTGTAAATAAAAACCGCCTTTTATTAAATAAAAAAAGGAAAAAAAATATATTAATAATACAATATAACATTTCGAAACCGTGAGTTTAAACAATCGATATCCTTTCTATGAGCCGCCTAAATGGCATAAACAATCCGAGGATATTCAATATTAATTATACAATTAATTTACGTGGCGTGAATAGAACGCGCCCTTCCGCTCGTACGAAATCGACCACCATTCGAACGTCGACAATATGTGATATTCGGTTTTCGGTGTACAATGGCTTTTAAAAATAATTTATTAAATTCGAAGTCCAATCGACCGCGCAGTAAATCATCGGAACACGGGACTGTTTTAATTTTCCCATGTTCGTTTTGATAGATATATCGAAACAATTTAGCTAACGCTCTAATGGGTTCGTATTGTTGGTCGGGCCAGAGCAGCGAAAAAATTATTCGATCAAACATCTAAATCATTGGACATCCCGTCGAAATCCATGAAACTCATTGTGCGCAATTCCGTATAAATTAAATACACGGTAATGCATTGGTTACCGGCGGCTACGCGGGCAACCGGTAGCGTATAAAAATAAATTCTGAAACTTTCTTCGGGAACATTAAAGGTACCCGCTACGCTCCCGTTATTACAATTTTACAGGCCACAGAATAGCCCAGGACCCTTTAATTTACGTTCATTCAGAAAGTCTTTCTTTCATAAACAATAGAAAATATTGGCCCACACATCTCTTTTGCAATCAAACTAAACACAAACGAATGTACATAATGTATACGTTATATAACAATCAGTGGAAATGAACATGTTCAGCTCCTTCACAATATTTGTTCTAACCAAGTATTCCTAAATTGGATTTTCCTCTTATTTTTCCATTAAACAGTGTCTTCTTTTTCATTGAATTATTCACTAGAAATATTAATTCGCTTCAAAACGTCGGGTTCGAAACGCTCGAACTGGGCACGGAAATGAGAGAGGGGCACTGGCGTGGTGGGAATACAGCCCTGGGTACCGTGCCGTCGTGCTAGAGTGCAGGTGGGCCGAGGTCCAACGGAAACGGCCGAGCGCGCGCTCGGGGGAAAACCGAGCGGCGGCACTCGGCGAGTACTGTTGTCAGAGTATTCAGTAATGCTTTGCATGGCCAGCCAGTCGCTAGTAGGCTCGTCGGTGAGAGTCGTGTCGTTCACTCGAAGTGATCGTGTGGTGTTACTCGACGAGCCAGTCAGGAGACGGTGTATACTGAAACCCAAGGTATAACCTAACGGCGACGAGATATATCCGCAATCGTGAGTGCATTTCGTGAGACTGTGAAAGAGAATACGAACAAAGCGTATATATGTAAAAACGGAGCGTACACCGACGGTGGAGCTTCGATTTCACGTACTGTTTCTTCACTGAAAACAAAAAACCATCGCGCTACACTGTGTATGGTACGCAAGCGGTCCAAGATGCTGTCGTCAGTGCCAGCGAAATAATAATGTGGTGCGACGTTGGTCAGGTGAGTGAAGTGCTACGTCAATTTCTTTCCTCGCATACTATTTTTTTTTTTTTAATTTTCTTTCTAAAAAACTGTGCCCGGCCTGTGCTCGCTTTGCCTCTAACGTTCCTGTACGACCAGCCAAGAAAGCGTTACGTGAACTCGATACTACGGTTACGGAACGGCATATAAGTGTGTCCGTTCTCTGTGAAAATCCAAACCCAGTCTCGGTTTTTCGGTTCGGTGTTACACCATCGGGGGAATTCACCCACCGATTTATGCATCATCGTGCATACGTATACCAAGTGTTTCAGTGTGTGATTTTCCTTGTCTCCTGAGTTTCTTTGGATACGATCGTTGTTCTTTGCATCGGACGACAGAAGCGAACGGTTCTCGTTCGCGTAACGCCTTGCACGGCTGGCGCACACGAACGGGCAGGAACGACTACAAACCTCGTCGAAACTTTACCCAAAATATCTCTTATGATACTCGTCTCAGGGGTATATCATTTGATTCATCGATAGGGTCTCGATTGATCGTTACATCTACGAAGTAAATCCCCGAATACCCATCCGTCGCCACAAAAATTTGACCGCCGACCATTCTTGAACTGCGTATCTGAGCGAAAAAAAAACCATAAACATAGGCCCGGTTGCTTTCTCTTTGTCCCGTCGATTCTGGATGTTCTGTCACCAGTTTCGGGCGGACTTCGAACGATTCCATCGTGTCCCCGTGAACTCGAGTCCTGTTACAAACGATCGTGTATAATCGGTACATAAAAATCCCCGAAGTTTCACGTAGCAGATTATGTGTTCGACGCCGGCTAGAAAACGATGCCGCGATGCATCGACGTCGTGGCGAAGTGTCAGATTTGACGCGTGGTAACCTCGTGTTCAGTAGTTTGAATTCGAAGCGATCCCGCGTTTCCTTGGGCTTGGGGACCAGCGGCGGCAGGGGGGAGGGAGAGGGTGGTGACGGCAGGCAGAACAGGCGGTGGTGGCGGAGGAGGAGGAGGAGGAGGTAGTAGGACGGTGGCCGCTGGCTGGATTGTGGTGATGGCGAGGCCGAGGGGGTGATTGAGGTGGCTGTGGTAACGACGGTGGGTCGTGGGTCGCCGGTATGTAGAGGGGAGGGGAGATAGAGAAAGAGACCGCTATAGAGAAGGAATAAGGGGCCGACTGCGAGAGACGTACATATAGAAGGACGGGGAATAGAGAAAGAACGAGCGCGACGGTGCGAGGGAGAGAGGAATAGAGAAAGGTGACCGGAGGCTCCGAGGCTGCCTCTTCTTTACTTGGCCAGCGCTGTGGAGGAAACCTAGCGTCGTCACGGCGCTGGTGAGGAGCAAGGAGAAGGGTACGAGTTTGCTAAGTGGCGGGGTGGGGGGAGCACGGTTATGACCAAGCATCAAGGGGGGCAACGTCGTCATGGTTACCGCGACGACAACAACCCGTCTGTTCTAAGGGATGTTTTTAAAAGCATATATTTGCTTTTTGCTCTTTTTTTTCTTTCTCTCCTTGACGATCGCGTGGACGCGATAGGAACGATTTTTCTTTACCCTTGTACAATATTCGATGGTTTTCCTTGCGGCCGAGTAACTCATGATTCGGTTTCTACCTATTACAGAAAACGCCGGAGACAAACGTGTCGTGATCAGATATTGATAAAGTTGCGAAAATTCATATTCCATTCGGCGAACCCTCTCTTCGCTACCATCGGTTAGATGGAAATAGTGTTTCTGTGGAGGAGGATCGGGCCCGTATTTCGTTGATCGAATTTCAAATGGTGGATCCTTCGTTTATCGGACCTCGACAATATTCGAAATAGTTCATGCCAGTGAAATACCAACGTTGAGTCGCCAGAAATCCCCATGCTTGCGTCACAATTGTACAGAGCCGACGGGGTGTCAGTCACTCGAGTCTGTGACGGAAATATTTTTAGTAGCTTATTGTTTCGTACAATAGGATTGTGGGATACAGGACTTTCGAACTTTCGACAGTGGATTACGGTGTGGTTATAGATGCTCCAACGATGTGTTCTTCTTGACTCCGATTTCTCGACCGGTTAAACTTTCGTTTTTGGCACCGAAATGATCGCAAAGTTTCAATATTCTGTTGGTAATAAAAATTTAAGTGAATTTACATTGCGACAATTAAACCGTGTGAATTAGGGAGTCGAGCCAAGGCGTCCGACGGATGGTTGCAACGGGTGTGTTCTCCTAGCTGGTCAGCGATTTTTCATTGATTTTCCAAATTCGTCTACAGAATTTCGTTCATCGTATTGATTGTTCTTCGTAAGAACTTCGGTCGCTCGTACGATAAGGTAGAAGTATCTTTTCTAGTGACAGATAATACTTTGTAGTGTTATGTAAGTGGATATTTCCTTCAGTAACGCTTGAGCGATCGATCGTTCGTAGCAGACGTGTAATTTCGTTGGCTAGTGTATTAGCAAAATCGGTCATTTTTTTTTTTTTTTTAAAGAATCAAATATATTTTCTATGCATCTTCTCACATAA
This sequence comes from Dufourea novaeangliae, assembly GCF_001272555.1. Taxonomy (NCBI): domain Eukaryota; kingdom Metazoa; phylum Arthropoda; class Insecta; order Hymenoptera; family Halictidae; genus Dufourea; species Dufourea novaeangliae. The sequence goes on along the minus strand of NW_015373923.1, from coordinate 8,830,989 downwards.
CTCCCATCGAGACCTGATGATGGTACATTTGAGTGGAATCAAAGTGTTCAAAATTCAAGTTACTATAGAGTGCATAAGGTGTTCCAGAATTCTTCAATTTCTTTGTAGCTCCATATTTACAGAATATATCGTTCTTATTCCTCATCGTAGAGCACATTAGCACAGTTTCATCTTGAGTTATCCTCCATAGCCAGTTCTTTAGTTCTCTCTACATCGTGACTAAATAGTATTAATCTTCACCCGACTGTTCATTGCATTACCTGTAAATGTTCTTTACAATCTCATTCTGCAAGTCTCATGATAAGAGTACACCATACGCCACCCAAGTCGGAACAATCTTCTACCCCTTCCCCCAATACACCATCCATATCGGTGGCTTAAAAATTCTACATAATACGCAATATCACAGGAACATTTAATTCAATTAGTGCTTCAGAGGTAATTCCATTACCGTGCCCCTATCAAATACTCGATACATAACCAATCAAAATCATCACAGAAAACCCATGCACTACAGTTGAATTCGTGAAAATACGAATTTCACGTGTGTCCAGGGGTTGCTCGGGACATAGTTTCGCGTGATACCTCTCGAAACGATTAGTCTCATCGGGCCAGAACAAAGACTCGTTACGATGACCCACCGGCGTGTGCGATCGAGAGTACCGACGGCATAAAGCGAGTCCGAGTTTCCCCCGTTTTGCCCTCCTTCCTTCGTCTGTCTTCCTCCTCCACCGCCGCCACCAGCAGCACCTCCTCCACTTGGTCGTCGTCGTTCTCCTGCGGCGCATCGAGCCGCTCACCCACCATCACGGGCCATTAACGAGAGAGTTATCGACGCGCGATCTGTCAATAGGCTTCTCCCATTCATAAATTCGCCTGGCGTGTGGCCGCCACCGCCGCATAGTTTTGCCCGCGAAAACCACGTGGCCGCGGCCGGCGATGGCGCGCAACGTCCTCCGTTGCACACACCGCAACGAGCGGGGGGGCTCACCAGATCTATGTGATTTACGGTCCGCCTTGTCCCCCGTTTTAAATGCACGCGGAGCAACCCGTGTGCGCGTCCGTCCGTCTGTGTATATGTCCCTTTCTCTCCTCCGCCCCCCCCCTCCTCGCTCTGTGCCAAACGCAATCGCCTCGCCACAGGTCCGTCTATCTGTCCCTCCTCTGGGTGTACACACGTGTATTACGGTGTACACATGGACCCCGAACCCGTGACCAGCGTGGGAGTCACGATGCCTTCGTAGAACCCGGTCTCACGCTGGACCGCCTCTCGGTTGGCCCACGAGGAGCCCAGTCGGAACTTTGTCCCTGGATCTTTCTTTTGCTAAACGGACAACAGTCTTGTCGCGAACGTTCCGTGAATATATTGACCTTCCCTTGCCTATTATACCTAGAAAATAGTCCGTTTAACGCGTTACATTCGTGTGGCCAACGAGTGGTTGCTATTCGGTTGTATCCAATTATGGATTTTACTGCTGGCCCGAGGATGAATGGATACATGGAGTGTTCAGTATGTGGTACTAAAGGTTCTCCAAGTGCTTGGAAGCACTCGATTTCTCTGAGCACTCTTAATTTGTATGCTGAAATGTAATGTTTCTGAAACGCATACTCTCTTGGAATACGACACGAGGATTTTTACCGTAATAGATTCTGCAACATAATAGTTCCGTTGATTAACTTAACGATGATTGTACAGCTTTGTAATTTCCCTTGAATATTTTCTGTTTCTTCGAGCACACAATATTTCAAGCGGTGGCTTGCTACATTCCCGAATACAGTACAGGAATTTCTGAATTGATCTAAATACAGTCAATCTTGGATGAGTATTCGGAGGCACTGACAATGGAAAGGTCCTCAAATGTAACAATAATGTTCAGCACGTTTCATTTCAACCGTACATAGCCATTAGTTTAAGAAATATTTAATGTCCAATGCCGCGGAGCCTTCGAACACTCATCGAAGATTTGATGAATACCGAAACTTCACAACACTGATATTTCTTTCCGCTGAATTTTGATCTAGTAACCAAAGGAAGGAAACTTCTTGGCGTTCTTAACACGGCAACTTCCGAGTCGATCGGGCGCCTGAACACTTCGAAAGATAACAGAGAGTGATGCTCTGTGTATTCAGTAGTAGCGGTGTAAATATGTATGCACATAAACTCGACGGTTACCGGTGTGTTTCTACGATGCGACATCCGCAAACTGGACGGTCCCGCGCTCGGATTCCGACCTACGGCACTGTTTGGCGTTCGACTGATAACATCGGTGAATCACGAATTACGAATGTTACGCGCCGCGCGTCTGGCATCTCCCGCCTCTCTGTCCCCCTTCGATGCAAAGACACACACCGGACGAAAGCACGTGGTGGCGGTGGCGGCGGGTCGTACACGCGCATGCAACCTCGCATTGCACTCGACGGCCCGTTTTGTTTACGTTACCCGCCCGGCGAGGCGGCCGCCTCCCACCGCGATTGAAAAATTCGTAGCCGGCCGGGACGCGTGTCATCCGTAATTCGCGCCATCGCTCGCGTTTCCACGTAACAGTTCGGAACGGTGGAACGATTTCGAATCTCTCGAACAGAAACGACGAACGAACTTGGTAGAAATTTTCGTGATAATTTCGTTTTATGGACATTTCTTCAAGAAAGAAGGAATTAAAGGTTGGACTATTCATTCGCAAAGTGGACTCACACATCATTCGTCTTGTTTGATGATACTAAACTGAAACCGTCTTGGCGTGGACTTTCAGTATTCTCGTATATAGAGTTTGTCACAAAAGTATTCCGTGGAAATGTAAGCAGATTTGTAAATGAGAAACTAGATCAAAGCCTATTTTTAATGAACAATTTATTAGTTTGTTTTGCAATAAATGGTTCATTAATAGTAGGTTTTGATGTAGGTTTTTATTTGTAAAACTACTTGTAATTCCTTGCAAAATTCGCTTAATGCCTAAGGTGGTTGAATGTTTTTGCGATCAATTGTACATATATAAACGTCTCAAGGCAGAAATAGGAAACTTGACATTGTTAGATCTGTTCGAAAACTTTATAACTATCTTGCTAGGTTATACGCGAACATTGTTGAGTGTACTGCTACACGTTATTGCTACTTGACTTAGTGACGACTGTAAGCGTACCAATCCATCACATGAATTGTGTCATTTTTGGTACCACTATTTAAAATATTCTTTTTTTCGCAGTTGCATAGGTTGCATAAGGAAAATAATTTGACTTCATCTAGTTAATATTGCTCATGACTGTTTTATTGAAACACGGCGATACATATGTTGAAAAGTCTAAAACCAGCTATCATCAGTGAATCAACAGCTCCCTTCAATACATTGCCAAAGAAAAGACATAAATGATCGTGCAATTACAGAGAATTAAGACGTTACGGTGTCATTCTATGTAACTTCGTTTTTCCGTAGACAATTGTGCTGGAACTGGGAAATGTTGCTACATTTACATCTACCCGCCTGGCGTGTTTCATAATTTACGAAATTTACTTATCGCGATTATTCACCGGAGTTGGTTATAAGCGACATTGTTCTTCTAGGGGCGTCTGCATATTTCAGCGGCTTTACGCTTCTTTTAGCTTGTTGGCCGGAAAATTGTCGTTTCAACTGTGCCGTGTCTATTGAACTGTGGAAAAGAAAGATTCCAACCGCTGAAAGATAAACACACGTTGATAATCCAAACGTCTTTACCGTCTTGTTTCACAAATTGAAATCTACTTGACAGTGAACTGATCCATGAAGTGTTTCGGTAACCAGCACAAAGTATTAAAATGTCTTATCGCGTCTATATCTCACGCAAGACCCTCCTGTCGTTTCTAAAGGGACGTAAGAATCTCAGCGAGTGTAGTGTCCCACTTCGGAGCATTCCGTCCACGTGCCATTAACCGTTCACGATGAAAAGGCAACCACCATTCACAAAAAGCGACCATTACCCTACCCCCCCCCCCTTTCTGTGCATGCATCGATTCGGCCTCTTCACGCAACAAGACGTATCGATAACCGTCGTTCTATTCGAGTGCACGTCAGGGTCGAGTGTCCTTTGCGGTAGGTTAAGGTTAGGTTTGGCGAGAAAACAAGCGCCGGGAATGACGCGAAAGACCCTCCTGTCTGTCCTCTTCCTTCCCTCCGTTCCGTGACGACGAGACTTTTGTACGGAGAAATTTCACGCTCGCCTCGCTGATCGTTTCGTAATTACGGAGGGAATTCACCGAGAGACGGTATCGGCGGGAATCTCTCCAGTCTTCTACGAGACTTTCGTGTGTGCAAGCGCGCCACTAATGGTCCTTGCAGCTCGGCACATGAACGACCCAAGCAAGAATCATTTGAATACTCTGTCCAAGAGGTGATATGGATCTTTATTAGGATTCGATATTTGACCTTCGTGTAAATAAATTCGTTTGAAAATTCATTTTCAACTAATTGAAATTAAAAATTAATTTGACATAAATTTCAGTAACTTCCAAAACTAAATGGTAACAGGCCCTTCGCCTATCTCACTTTTCCCCCTAGCGGAAGCCGAATTTGCTGGTCACTGTGCATCGAACACTCGGGATAAGTTCCGTTGGCTAAACGTAGAGAAGTCCTCTCTGTGATCTGGATTTTGAATCTGCTTCCGGTACGATCCAAGAGCTAGGTAGTGCAAGGGAGAAAGGAGGGAAATAATGAAAGGTCAATGGCCAACTGAGAAATATACCGTTCCCTTTTTAGACGCTTAGACACCACTTCGGATATAATGAAACAGGAATAATGGGACCTGTCCGCCGGTCGGTCGCTCGTTGCGGTTATACCTTCTTGAATCTTCGGTGTATGGCTCATGCATGCAGGTGTTGTCGGCCTTCGTGTCACTCGACCCTTGTTTCGCCGTCGGGCAAAACGTTCCTGACTCCACGTTTTCGACCGAACGGTTTTCTACCCCGCTGCTATTCGGCCTTGAACCCTTAATCCGTCGCGTAAACCCCCCCTCCCCCCTGATCCGTGAGTTCTTTTACAGTTTTCCAGGGCCCCCTATATTGTACTTTTATTAGTCTGTGGCGGGACAGCCTTTGTATAGCGGCGTTCGAAATTATATCAACGGCTCGTGCCGTGCTCATTGTTTTCCTGACTGAATGAGACCTATCCGGCCACCTTTCTGCGTTCCTTCGGTTACGCGTGCTATTCGTAATGCCGATGGCCATTGTACCCCGAATCGAACGTCCTTTTCTTCGTTTCGAATACTTTTGATAGTCGATACTCCAGACAAATTAATTCTGCCGAACGGTAGGATAAAGAACAAGAATGTAGAAAGTCTTTTGTTATTTCTAATGCACCAAACGTGTGTGTTTGCAGATTCTATTATTTGGAGGTGAATACTATAAACACTAAATAATAGTTAGGGGTGTGAGACTAGAGAAGGTCTAAAGAAAGTTAAGTTAAAAATTAAAAACCACAATGATCTTCGTTTGTAAAACACCACTCTCATAACCTAGAAACTCTAGACTGGTCAGATATTCTTATGAACTAATCTTTAGTGTACAGTTTCCGATCTTATTCGTATAGTGTCTTCCAACACGCAGTAAATCATCGATGAGTGTTCGAAGCCTCCTCGGCACGGAACATTATCTCTTTGAAGCACATGATTTTACAACAAAAAATTCCTAGTTGCACAGAATTTTTTTTTTATAAAATGCTACAAACTAGTTTTATTTTAATTACTGTTTATTCTTAGTATTTACACAATTTAAAGGTGGTACAAATAACGTTCCACCATGCAAGTTCGAGCACTAAAAAAGTGGGACGTTTTTCATACCACTATGCTTCGAAAAGTTATATATTTCCTAAACTAATGCCTATATGCGGTTGAAAAAATATTATTGGCTTCAGAATTCCAAGCCCTATCACCGTGTAAAACGTCATTCTTACAACTGGAGACCACTCCTTATCATTGCAGAGGAGCCTTCGAGCACTCATCGATAATTTACTGTATTACTCCAATGATTCTTATCAACCGGCACCCAAGTCAGTTCCCCACGCTCTGGGCAAGTCATATTCAACTAGTAACCTCTCATAGTACAACATATCTATATACACAATCCAAGGATCACATCCCAAACCGCAGGATCGCTCCGTAAACACGTGGACTTCTCAGCTGCACATACATCATAGTCTCCTCTTTCTTCCCGCCCAATCGAGACGACGGTGGTAACAGGTCGTCGCCGCACTCGTGCACGCGTTAAAAAGAGACACAACCGTGTCCCCGTGACATTGGCAGTCGTACGGCTCCACCACAGGCGGGCGCGTATCTCTCCACTCGCGAAATAGCTCTCGTACGTGTCCACGAAACAATACGCTGCACCGGCCGTTCGGACGGTTTACGACACGCGACTAGCAAAACGGGTTCTCGTTGTCTGGCGAAACACGCGCGTATTATCGGTGTGTGTTAGAGGAGGGGGGGGTGACAGTGTGAACGGTTGGACCAGTCTCGAACGGGGCGGTGTACACCCACGATTACGTCGCGCGATAATGTATGCCGGGGGTAAACGCGCGGATAGGTGACGTGTGTGTGCCTGCCGCGAAGCAATGCAACCGAGGAAGCAACAGCTGACGCGATATCGACGTGAACGAGCACAGTTTATGTACTTTCTACGCTCCGCGGGAAGAGAGAGAGAGAGAGAGAGAGAGAGAGAGAGAGAGATTTTTTTACGAAACGAGAGAGAGAGAGAGAGAGAGAGAGAGAGAGAGAGAGAGAGAGAGAGAGAGTGCGTGTGAGAAAGGGAAGGGTGGAGGGTTACGATCATCCACGCGTATGCGTGAGAGGTTCTCGCGTTACACCGGAACCACGTTCGTATATAGCGTAAAGTACGATGTAAACACACGTGGATGGGCGAGAGAAAGGGGGATAGAGAAAGAGAGAGAGACGTGGAGGAGAGTAACCCGCGACATAGGAATCGTGTGTCGGAGTTGTGCTGCGTCGCTCGCTTGCATTGTGACTCTTCTACCACAGTCAAATCTCCCTCTGCTCTCTCTCTCTCTCTCTCTCTCTCTCTCTCTCTCTCT
>NW_015373923.1:8782157-8823929 GCF_001272555.1 Dufourea novaeangliae | reverse complement strand
CTCCTTTCCCTACCCACCTCCTTCCCATCCATCCCTTTCGACCACCGGTAGATCGTGTGCACTTTCGTCTCTCGCCCCCTCGCGTCGTCACCCTTCTTGCGTTTATGCTTTGTCCTCGTCGCGGCAGCGTGTGTATTCCATTCTGCTGCGGTGGGTTCAGTCGATTTCGGTCAGTCGCTTGTGAACGGTAGGCCGTGTACGACCGTGAGCCACCAGGAGCCCTTGGTTTTAATTTCATTCTCCTTATGGGGGTAGAGTTAGCCAGCGAAACAGGGTGAATTTGTAGTAGATGATTTACCCGAAAACATCGGATACAGTAAATCTTCGGTGAGTTTTCGACGACTCCTCGGTACAGAGCATTAAATATTTCCGTAAACTAATGACCACATGCGACTGAAACAAATATTATTGGCTTCAGAATTACAGGCACTATCACTGTGTTGAGCCTCATTAAAAGGTCAATATTACACTTGGGTACCTCTTCTTGTCAGTACCGAGGAGCCTTCGAACACACATCGAGAACTTATTGTAGTCTAGAAAATGAAGAATCCCACTCAATTTCAATTTACGTACACACAGTGTCTACCAACCCGAGGACACGAAAGAAAAAGTACCGGGTATATAGAGTCCCCTTTTGTCCACGTAAAGAAACATCCAGGGATTTATCATAGCCATCTCGTACTTGAACTTGCCGAGAGACGGTGGCAAGGAACATACGGCCAGAGATTCTGTACACAGAAAGTTTCGAGGTGTATGTATACATATATGTACCGCTGTGCACAGCCTAGGCACCCGGTTAAACTCGAGTACACAACAGAGGCACGTGAGAGAGCGTGTTACGAGGTTGCCTGTGAATGAAGTCTATTTGCGTACGACAATAACAGGTGACACTCGACGGCTGTTTACCTTCCCTATCGGCAAAAAGCCGGACATGGAAAGCCCGCGGGGGTGCGGGCGGCCGGCCCCGGAATCCGGTTGTGTGCATGTGTATGCGGCTTGTCTGAGAGAGAGAGAGAGAGAGAGAGAGAGAGAGAGAGAGAGAGAGAGAGAGAGAGAAAGAGAGTGGCGGGTAGGAACCACGTGGATGCCGTATTTTAAAGAACGCAACACGGAATCGCACGTACATACCGTTGAATGAAGCATGTGCACGACGGTATGTATGTATGATCGCCTCTGAAACGGGTCGTTGTACCGTCACGAGAGAGAGAGAGAGAGAGACACACGTAACGTTGCACGTGAGGGCGTCCCTGGTGTTGATGACGCGTTACACGCGAACGCGTTTCATCGTTTCAAATGCCCCCCCCCCCTCTATTGTTGTGACTGCTTGGTTGTTTCCGAATGATGACGGTTACCGATGCAACGCGTCTGCGTCAGGTACCCAACGTCGGTATAACACCACGCTCGTATATGTATGTGAGACCGCAACCTGGCCATTTCTCGTTTCATAGAATGGCACGCGCCTACCACTGTGTGCAGACACCGCATGAAACTTACCGGAGTACACACAACGTGTGCACACACCACCGTAGGTACATGTTTTCTTCGCTCGGTTCACGGAACACACATTCCCGGCGATTTACGAGTCCCTTGGTCAGCAACGTTTCTTCTCTTTTGTCTCTCTTTTGCTCGGAGAACACACCAGGTCGCGCGCATATATATACACACACACAGAGACGGGACGCGAGGGGGATGTGCGAGAACGTCCCCCGAGCGAAGAAATGCTCGGACGGATCTCCGAAGATCACGTGCTGCGCATAACTTACATTCCCACCACTCCTTTCGGTAGCACGTGCCTCCACGGTTCTCTCTCGCTCTATGTGTATATATATATATACACATCTTTCTCTCTATCTGTTTGTATCTCTGTCTCACTTTTAAGCGTGCTCGCCCCCTCGTCCCCTTTCTCCCCTCCCCACTCCCCCATTCCCGTTTGATTCCGCGATTCGGTTCAATCGAATGGTATACGATCTTAGTCAGTCGCCTCCCGCGACGCCGTACCGGCGGACTGTTGTCGTCACGCTCCCATCAAGCTATTCGAGACTGACCGTACATTACTGGATGCACGGTATTACCCGTCCAATTTTGCGTTTCATTTCAATCGGGTTATATCGATACTCTTTTGCAAAACATATTTTTCATGTAATATGTCGTTAATTTCGAAACATAGGCTATTTTTCCTGTTACGTCCGACTGGTCTGGTTGATGACGACGAACAGTTCAGTTCGGATTTCTTCCCCCGAAGTATCATGGTGTGAATTTTGTATTTTTGAAATATCGCGGAGTCATGCTCTCGCAGCGGAACGAAGACGCATCGGGAACCTAACTAGATCCGACGGTGTGGCCGCTTTCGCGTGACAAATAGATCGCCACGTGTTCCAAGTTATCCCTCGTTCCCCCTCGCCCCTCTGTGCATCCCTCCGTCGAGCCTCCCCCCTCGTCGTTCCGGCCAACTGTAAATTCACGCGCCTACACACAGGTGGCACCGCCCTCTTGCCAAGTACATGCAGGAACGAGGTGTGTACCCCCTTCGGAGAGATATAGTTATGCCTCTGTACATACAAAGTTATAGAAGGAGGGATAAGCGCAGGTGAGGGAGGGGGAGGGCGCGTCTGTTTATCATATGTAAATTTGAGGTAGCCGCGTGGGTGCAACGGAGACGGTAAAAAGAGACCGCATCGGACGGAGATACGAACTCTCCATTCAGTAGTAAATGCATTCCAGCGGTGGTCCTCGTGCCGCCAACAAGTCTCTCCTGCAGCTCTGTGCTTTTCCGTGCTCTACTACTCGAATTTTTCGTCGTTGAGAATATAAGTGGCACGATTTGCCTTGAGAGTAATATAAACAGCAGTATATCAGTTGTATTACAATGTTTGATATTTCATTGTTAATTAACAGTACCAACGTAGTATTATAAATTGCATTGTTCGAAGTCTAAATTCTTGCGAAACATGAACGTTTATACGTGAAATAGTCTGACGGTAGGAAATCTCGTTGTCTTACGTCTTACGGATATATTCATCGTTTACTTTACGTTCGCCAACCAGGACTCGAAACAATCACTCGCGTTGTAGCATATGCAACTGGATTTCTATCGCGTGCGAAAGGCCAACCACATGCGATGGTTCACGCACTCCCTTACAGGTGGCAGCACAGTACGGTGCTCGTCACTCATACACACGACGGCATATACGGCGCGTAGCGCAAAATACTAACGCAACGTCGCGAGCTCTTGTCTCACACGTAAATACCCTGATACTTGCGCAAGAATTCTTGCCGACGCACGACTCACGCGCTCATGTTCTCTTTTCGACTACCGTGTATGCACGCTTATCCTACTGTTTCCCTCCCTCTTCGTTCTTCTCACGGCTCTCCCGAGTTTAGTAAAGTGATGGTCTCAAAGGCCCTAGCGCAACTTCAGCTACCCGCATGGTACACATGTTTGCCTTCATCTGCGAAGGGTCGGGGGGAAAGCGTAATAATAGTTTAAATTTAATTTACACGTATGTATCGAAGGAAATAAGTATTTTTGAATTTTTCATTTCTTTTTTTTTGTTTTTCAAATCGTTTAAAATTTTCGTTTCGATCCGTGGAACATTCCATTGGGTATCGCAAATCCTCGTGCGGCTTCTGCCGAGACACGAAATGTAATCACGTGTATTGCTCTTCGTTCCACCCACACAAGGAACGCCTTATCGCGTAACGAGGCTACCATCCACGTAGTTGCGCCGAAGCGCCGCTGGTGGGAGAGACTATCCACGGGCAACGTGCTTTCAACTTGTGTTCGAGGTTACGTAATCAGGCTCTCCACTTCGTCGTCGACGTACAGTCGGCAACGTCAACGTCGTCGTCGCTGTAGTTGCGTCAGTGTTGTGTTTTCGAAAGGGCGAACGGCACTGTCGCAGGTCAATCGTTCGATAGTGCTCGGCGAATAGTCGACATCGATCCCCGAGAAAACCTGCTGCTGCCGCGGCGGTACGGTCTGTTTTCGAAGTTCGAGTAGCATGAGCAGCAGTTACGTGGCGAAGTCGAAAGAGGGGGATACGGGGAAATTGAGATTACGTAATACTGACCGACGTGCTACCGCTCCGAGATTTTTGACATAAGCTATATAGGCGGTTAAAACATCGGTTGTGGGTTAGGACGTAAGGTTCGGCATGAAAAAATACATTTATTTCAAGGGTTAAGCAGACAAATCGTTCTTTATGCACTAGTCTTTTATTGTTTTTATCATTTTTACGAGTATAGATATAGTACAAAAACCAATACACAAAATATGATAGTAAGGAATTAGTAAATTTGTATCGTATTCGTTGTTCAATGATAGACGGCGGACCGTCTAAATTTACGCGCACGCCTTCGTACGATTCTTGTATTTTCCTCGTGGCACGTCATCCAGGAAGAAAATGCAATAAAATTGCATAATCCTCGAGTAGTCGCTTACTTCCCTTCACTGCCAACGATCCGTATCTCGTTCGTCCAACGCGACGCTTCCGATTTGATTCCCTTTGGCGGAACAAGAAACACACTCCGTCGCCAATTACAACGCATCAGCGCGGCGAACGGTCTTCGATCGGCCCCGAACAAAACGTGTACGCTGCATTCAGTTTCTTTCCGAAAAATTGCTCCCCCGGGCCACGGTGAACGTGAAATCATCAAAATACATTCATCCACCTTGAAAATGACCAGACATTCCCCCCCCCCCTGATGCCTGAAACTCATAGTATCTCCCGAAATTGTTCAGCGTTATTTTCGCTGATCTCCTTTCCCCACTTCGCTTGCCGTCCAAAAAAGCCACCCCACCCCGTCACCCCCCTAGAGTCAGTGTCCTTTAAGTAAGTTAGACGCCTGCGCGAATCGACGGTGCAAATTCTCGACTGGCAATGGTGAGGGTGGTAGGTGGTGGTGGTGCTGTTGGTGATGGTGGTGGTTCGACGTGGGTATGGTGGGGATGGAAGAAGACAGAAGGATGTAGATATCGGTGTGCGCCGCGTGGGCGGATGGGTGGAGGGTTAATAGGACGTTGGCGCCACGACGGCGGCTGTGAGAAGCGTGGCCACGTGCGCTCGCTATCGAACGGGCGCCATCCCCAATCTACCCGACTACCCATCCACCCCTTCTCTTTGCCTCCTTCCCTACTTCCCCCCTTTATCCCTCAACCCTCTATACCCTACCCCTCGGGTTTCACCCAACCTCCCGTTGCCCCCATCGCTTCGCCTCTCCCTTTCACCCCCCTCCCCTCGTACCACCACGCCCCTAACCCTTATACACGCCGTACCGAACTATGGCTACGAGCTACGTACATACATATATACGTACATACAGCTGTATATGCACATATATATATATATATATATATGTAATATATGTGTATGTATGTATATATACGAGCATATATCGTGCTGCATGTACGAGAATACAGAATCGCCGCTGTGCCGCTGTATGTATGTATGACACACGGACGGGATCCACGGCTCGTGTGGGCGTGTATGTGGGCCCCGGCACCGTACGTACTCGGCCGTACAGCTGTATTTCAGAATGAGCTGGATATATCGCGCGAGAGAAGTCGCTGAACATGAAGTATACAGTTTATGCCATTACCGACGCTTCAACGAATTTCAGGCTCTTTTCAGACAACGGGATAATCTGATAGGAAGGTCGTCCAGGGTGACTCTGATACGCCCCTGAGTGGGTGTCGTATTGTGTTTTCGAATTTTTCGACGAGAGAACCGACAAACCGCGACACCGGTTTTTCAATTATCCACGCTCGTCCATTTCTCAAGGGACAATGTGGGCCGGTTTATTTTGCCGTCGTTTCAACCCCTTGTACACACGCTAATTTCACAGTTCCTAATTTCTGTCGCGAGGGTACGCAGCAGATAGAGCTATCACATACATTGCTGGGTGTTAACCGGTTTGTGTGTATTATTCTATGGGGCTCGAATGAATATAATTTTTCGGACAGCACGAAATTCCACGCGGCTTCGAGATTTCATTCGTCATGGAATTCCTGGTTCTAAGTATTTCGAAAGAATATTCGTTATATTCGCCTGGGTGGAATGATAATATTTCTCTCAAAACGATTCTTCCGTAGCGAAATCCTTGAAAGCTATTCCTCGCGCGCCAAAAGAATTTTCAAGGTGTACCAATCGTCCGTGGATCCGTGTGTGCCCCCGACGTGTGCATGCGTGTACCACCACGCCGTTACATCCTTCCAAACCAGTTTCACACGGACGTAACTGATACCTTCGTCTTCCTCGTGGATCGGACGATCTCGCTCTCTTCTTTCTCATTTTCCCTTCCACCTCGCCGGGCTCACTCGCCCTCTCCCTTGCTCGCTCCCCTTGTCACGTACCAATACCGCAGCTCTCGCATTCTAAGGCGATTTTCGAAATCTCGACTGGCACGACTTGTGTGGCGTTAACTTGGTCATCTCGAATGAAGAAAAAGAATCCAACCGATTTGAATATGTTTAAGTGATACGAAAAAAAATTTCATTTTGTACCATCCGTTGGTTTTAAGGAAATTTTATTGATTCGTAAATCATTATTTGTCATTGTTGTAAAACATATCGTGTCATAATGCGGGTGATTTATGATGAAAGATCTGGAAAACAAAGTGCATCCCGAGGATGCCTCCTGACAGCCGAAACCGGCCCAGTAACGAGTGGTAGCCCCGCGGTTATTTGCTTAATGGCGCTTACTGTTGGATTCACCACGACTAGAAGCGGGCCCTCTAATTGCCGACATGATCCCTACGCTCGCCGGTAATAATTACCCTCGAGGCACCGCCATTCATGCGGTCTTCGCCGCATCGTTCCCTCCCCGCCTAAAATCATTTAAATTAGTACGTTGACAAGAAAACTCATTCATGATTCGCAAAGTGAATAACTCTGCCCCTGTATAGTGGAGAAATGAAAAACGCGTGTATAGTACATTCACAAACGATGAAAGCGCGTGCCTAGGCTGTTCCAATTCTATTACAAAATACGTTAAGACAGGGAGTAGCAACTTTCACCTCCCCTCGAAAGGAGTTCTTTAACGAGATTCATACAGCTCCTCGCCCTATGGGCAAAGAAAACTTTTGCGAACACACACCTACGCAACACATTACGGGAGAGCAACCCGCTCATTCTACGCTATCGGCGCCCCGTCTCCTCTCTGTCGTGACGCTTCTTCTCGCCCCCTTCCCTTTTGCCTCCGACGGTTTCAGAAAGGTGTGTTTTTCAGACCTCTCTCTCCGAGCTTCAACTTCCCTGAAAAACCCAACCGTGCTTCAGCCACAACGGAAAATCTATACGTCGAGGGGAGAGAGATAGAGAGAGAGAAAAAGACTCGAAGCGGAACATTCTACAGCAATGTTCAAAACCCGTTTTTCCCAACTTTTTGTGATTCGCTCGTTCGGCAAATTCTGTCGTTAGAATTAGACTTTACATTCGTATACACTTGTAAACGTAAAAATTCTATTTTTAAATTATTTCATTGTTATGTTCTATTTCGGTAGAATATGAGTACGTATTTGTCAGTACGCGATCGTTCATGAAAATATCAAATCTTTGCTTTAGGATTAGTCAACAAGTATTCTTAAGTTACATATTGCCACACCCAATACGGATGGCGAAAATCACGAGGAACAATCTCTTTCGATTTTTGTTATCGCGTTGCTCGCTGTTGAATACATTAACGTACTTCCATCATTTTCTGCAATTTTGCACGCGGCGCCGACAACGATTTCGCCCATCGCGGAATCCTCGTTTCGAGAGCGCCCGTTATTCGTCCTCCTCGAGAAGCCTCGATATCGTACGGACTCGCCAGTCGTGTGTGAACGAGCCTGTACGCAGAACACGTTGGATGAAGGGAGAGAAAAACAGTCTATGTATGTATTCATGCGCGAAGGAGAGGGAGAGAGAGAGGTAGAGCGAGTGAGGTCGGTTGAAACGGGCTACGTGGAAGGGAGCAGGAGTGAGCACGAATAGCGGAGTATAAAACGAGAGAGAGACAGCGAAGGGTGGGGCGAAGGGGAAGATTGGACGCAGAGTGTGTCAGACAAAGAGAGACGCATTGCTCGCGTATGGGGCGTTGCTATGGAAACCTCTGTTCGTTCCACCCCCTCGCTCGCTCGCTCGTCAGCAAGAACGGGAGAGGTAACGAGAAAGAGAGATACGAGAGGGAGAAGGGGAAACGACAGAAATAGAGGGAGTGAAAGGACGGTCAAGAGAAAGACAGAGACGTGAGGATGGGGAGTGCGACAGAAAGAGGGAGAGAGAAAATGGTACTGGAACACGAGAGTAAAACAGGAAGGAATAGAGCTATGAAGCGGGAGAGGGTGATCGTTAGGGATAGAGAGAGAAAACGTGATGGGGAGACAAAAAGAGAAGAGCGAGCGAGAAGGCTGCCAAACGCGGGGCCGCCAGTGCAATCAACCCGTTGCCCGCCCGCGAGGGTAAAACTACCCCAAAGTCAAACGAGGATACGTATATTACGGAGAGAGCACCGCCGTTCCTCTGTGTATGCTGCTATACATATATGTATATAATATATATACATACATATATGCTTCCATATATTCATTCTGTATGTATATATATAATATATAACAGAAAGGAGTATTTCCCTATTAAATGCTTGACAATGGAAAGATGCACTGTCGATCAAACAGTCAGAACATCTTTTGACGTGCAAAATAGGCGTCGCAAAGAATATATACGTTTGAAAGAATAAATTTAATGTGTCCCGTATGAAAAAAATATTGGATGAGTAGTCGGTTATATTTATTAATAGCGAAACCATATTTGAAATAAAATAGTATTTCGTTATTACTTTATTATCCGTTTAGGACGTTCTAATTTTTTTACATATACATTAAAGAATTCTGTACGGTGTTATGTGCACTTGGGTTGTGAATCTGCATACTCGAAGAGAAACCCAGGGCTGCTAGGAAGTTGACTACGACTCGTTGAAAGGCACCTTGCAGTACGTCCTTGCAGACGTTCCAAATATTCAAGAGTGGAAAGGATCATGGTATATACGGGTACGAGGTTAAACTCACGCGCGAGGGTGTCGGGGCTTTCGTTCCTCGTGCTGTTGCTGGTAAGGCGCAGTTGCTCTATTCTCCTGGAACCAGTTTTCCTCCACACGCTCGAGAGAGTGCTCGCGCGCACACGCAGAGAAAGAAAGAGAAACACATGCTTACACGATGAACGCACACATGCTTGCACGCACACGATTAACACGCACGCATATGGCGGCTATAATTGTAGAGAGCTACACACACACGTACGAGCGCCGCCACACGTCAGCTAAACTAGAAAGTTGCCCCAACCATCATTGAAGAAACGGCGGTACTCGTCGGACTATAGAGCCTTTCAAATTTCAACCGTGAATATTTTCGAAGTAGTATAATAACACCGTTATCCAGTAAATAGCAATAGGCTTATTTGAGTTAATTAAAACTTGTGCATCGGTACAAAAGGTAAATTCGAAAATATATTTGACTAAAATTACCGATTATAAAATAATTTGGCTCGCATTTTTTATAGATATTTTATGTGCGGAAAAAATGTTTAAATAGTAGCAGATACAAAATGTACACGCATCATAATTTGTACAGTTTATAAAATTATAACGTTGTTCCCTAAATATTTTCAAATATTTTATATATTATAATATTATTTTAATATTTCTCTTTGGTTCTCGATTTAAAAAAGAATATATGATTCTTCGATTAAATAGGATATCAATAATCACCCTTAATACGCTGTAGGATTGTTAACACTGACAACCCCATTCCTCCTAGTAGAAAGTTCGTGTGGAGGTATTTTGCTCCGCGCAAGAGCGACATCGCGCGAGACCTCAGAGCGTGGGTATCAGTACGGAACCGAGTCTACAACGCATTGGTGCTGCGTTGCCACGTTTCGAGGTCTCTCTTTCTCATCCCCTCTCCGTTTTCTTTTCGCTCGGTATCCGACTGTCTCGTTCCCTCTTGGCTTTCTGTGGTTTCGCGATGTTGTCGCTTCAACTGGCGGGAAAACTGGGTTTCGAAACAAATTTTCCTCTACTTACAGCGCTCTTTTGTTTCAAGTATTGCTAAATACTATAGGTAAATTCTTCTATTCGTGTCAATTTTTCATAATTCTTAGAATAATACTTATGTATTATTTTTATTAGGCTTCTGTAGAAATTTAAAATGTATGAAAACATTGAATATTTAAAAAAAATATACGTATTATTCTATTAATATGTAATATTCACAAGAAGCCACGTTGGTGAAAGAAGAACTTCAATCGAAGTCTGAAGCCACTAATGTACTTCAAATAGTTATTAACATAAGCTCCACAAAATCGTAACTACGTAGTTCAAAGAAGTAGATGTTGCGCTTAAGTATTTTTCATTCTAATAATAAAAATATGACCTCAACACATTATCGATCGGCACTTTTACAATATTTTATACTCTTGAACCTGGAAAATAAGATTTTAAGTCTACGTCACTATCTCCGGCAATGTTCTAGTCGGAACGAAGACCAAGATGAAGAAGTAGAAAAGAGAATCTTGTTGCTCGATCTGCCGGAGTACAGGGAGGAAGGAGGGTAGACGGTTTTAGACTACGGACTCGACGCGTCGGCGTCGAGTTAAAAATAACAGTAACAGCAGCAGCGGGACAGAGCCAGTCCTCGGCGTCTACGAGGTCTACGTTGCGTTTGCTGCTGTCTTCTTGCTGTTACTACTTTGCCGCTCCTCGGATCATCGAGTGCTAAGCTGCTTTGGCGATATCGACAACGACTCAGCGTTGTTGCGATACAGCCTTGAGCGTGAGTGCGCTATCAAAAAATTAAGACTGCACATGATATCGTACTCCCAGAATATAATTCTTACATTATATTATACATTAAGTTTTCGAATAGGAACTAAATCGAAACTATAAATTTATATTTACGATACAGTACTCTATAGCTGAAAGATATATTTCATTTTATATTCTTTTCATCTCCCGATATGGTACATTATGGAAACAAAAACCGATAAAATAACGCGATTTTCATTGAATTTATAAGTCGTTCGCTTTCTATTACGAACGAATATTACGGTGATAGCCGGCTTCGACTATCGACCAACTGCGAGGCAATGCACGAATTTCGAGATGCAGAAATTATAAATTCAAGTTGAACGTTTTTGCAGTTTCAACGTGTCACTGACTAGCGTTGTATCTTTAACGACGGCCATATTGCGAAAACAGTTTAATCCCCCGTTTATCATCCTGGACTTGTCGATTATTTATCAGAAATATCCGCGGTCAAATGGAATATCGACTGAATATCAAAAATATCTTTGAAATTTCTATAGTCATCGAATAAGGTGGCAAGGTAGTTTTTCCACATAGGCATCACGCGATACCATGCTCCCGGCATCACCCAAACGGGCTCCATCGTTAATTGCTATCCAACTCGTCGGGGATCGAGCAATGGGCCACCGGCGAAAGACGTCAACCGTAACGGCGCAGCCTTGAGGAAACGGCGGCGGCGCGTTGCTTCGTCGCGTCGCGTCGAAAAAACGACGGCGATTACACGCCGCCAGCTGGCGCTGCGTTCGCGTATACATTCGCTCTTGCTTCCTCGCCAGCGCGCGCGCTCTTTCGCGTGTATGGGCTTTACAAATTTGACTTTCACGAGGAGACTCGTTGCTTCGTCGCATGTAACCTTGGCTGCGCCGTCGGAACAGGCCGCAAGCGCGTCGAGTCGTGCAGTGCCGGGATAGGATTTTATTTTCGTATCAGCGTTGCCTTGTTGTTTTGCTTGCCCCCGGTTTCGCCAGCGCGAAAACGCTCTGACATTCGTAAATTCGATTCTCCCCCTATATATCCTATTATAATATATCTTGACGATTCCAATAGTCTCGAAACGATAAGAATTGGGACCAGTCCTTGGGTTGCTTAACGGAATCAACGTAATCGGCCCTTAGGCACGTCGGTGTGTGCTGTCTGTCGTGCTGCGTCCGGTGAAAGCGGTTGGGCAAGGGTAACACTGGGCAGTTTTGCGTCAGTATTTTAATATAAGTGTTTTGACAAGGCCGAAAATAACTTATATAAAATTATTATATTACTTGCTGGGTTTATTTAAGAATGATTGGAGAAGAATGAACTTTATAACCGTAACCAGATGAGTTCTTGATTCATTTTCTAGCAACTTTCTCATTGGTAACTGGATCTTAGACGGTTTTTTATTCGAATTTTTAATTCCTCGTTCCGATGATAGAATTTTTGCACGATGTCCGCTGACTGTTATATACGTGCTGACAATGTACACTCACTTGGTGTCCATTTCGTCGTATTGTTGGTGGTAATGTCAGGCTTATGCAAGCGATTTTTAACGCGGTTTATTATCATCGCGTCGATTCTCGACAACGAAAGCTACAGAGTGTTGGTATAAAAAATCTTTCAACTTGTCTACTTCTTCCTGTATAATATTTAAAAAAAAATAGAAAAAGTTTTCAGGAAGTTTCGATACTTGAAAGGGTTCCTGAATTTAGAATCAGACCTTTAAAATTTATTTTCAGATTTATTAATTTGATTTTGATTTTCCGAATCTATAGAAATTGAAGCATATATTAGAGCATCTATCACTCATACGCCTCGCTTTCTGCTTAATTTAACCTCGTACAGTTTCGTAGTATTGACGTACACACACGATGGTATATGCGTTCTACGCGTACACGATGCTCGAAGCTGTTTACTGGCCCAGAGACGTAACCGCGATGTGTTGTGCACTCATAAAGACAGGGGAACACGCTTTACACTTGTCCCAAATCAATATGCAAGAGGGTCAGGTCGGTTTACCGTCTTACAATCTAGACACCTGTAAGGGTGACTTGATTTCTCCTCCTTTACATTCTCGATTCACCGAGTTGGCAGGACGTCGATAACTTTGTTCACGTTAATGGGTCCTACCACAAAGTTTCGATGCTTTTTCGGATTAATGAAATTCGTGTTGATTTACATGTATTTCATAATATATTCCCTCAATCGTTCAATTTACCACTATGGTAATGCCAAGGTTGAAAATCTGCGTGTCAAGTATTCCCGTGGTGTGTCCGGTAATTTTCCCAATACATTTTTCGTCCTAATTAATCCAACAGCAGGATAACAAGTCCCATAATCAACCGGCTCTATATTCCGCGGGTATTTTTAATTTCCAATGTCTGATGATTTCCTTAACGTAGTTGCACGTTGCTCGGCACCCATGATAGGAATATAGCCGAGGCAGGATACGGGAACAGTTACGGGCCGGGGCCGGTATTGCTCGAGGCGATCGTGCAAGGACAGTACCGCTACAGGCGAATATTTTCCATTGCCGTTCTTCCTCCTGTCGCGTGAATTTATCGCGCGAAAATTATACCTTCCCTTTTTCGAAACAATCCAACAAAAAACAAAACTCGAACAGAAAACGCATCGATGAGCATAAATCGTTCCCGCCGTACCCTATATGTCGGAACATACAGAAAAATGATAACCGCCTGATGGATCTACCTAGTAGTAACGATAATCGAGAATTTGTATCCCCAAGAATTTCGTCTTAACGATTCATTAAATCCCATCTGACGAACTTGGAGCATTTTCGAATGAATCCTCGACACCATTGAAAAGCTACAACTACCACATTTCAATCGACTTAGATTCTATCTTTTGTGAAACGTCGTGGCTGAAGACGAACTGGTAAGACACCCCAGGACCGATGCGTCCTTCGGTGAGGACCAACAGGATGACACTTGGCGTGCTGAACACGGGCATGAGAGGTCGTTGAATCCCATTAAGCGGTACTCCTTCGATCGTTCTCGCTTCGACCACCTGTACCCCACGAAGTTGTTCTTTCGGCTGATATCTTTTCCTGCCCCCTCCTACCCTCTTTCTCTATCCCTTCTTTACATGTTCGGTCATCAGCTCGAAGAAGTAGTAGCAATCAACCATCAGGATGAGAACGATTACGCTCGATGCTAGGACGGTTCTCTCCTCTCTCCCTCTCTCTCGGTGTTTCTGCCCCAGCGTGTTCTCGCTGGTGGATATCGTGTACGAGGCAGCCGGAATATTGCATTCTCGTTTTCTTGTATAGCCAACGCGGCCACACCTTTCACCAACGCCCAACCGGCCACCAGCCCTGCCTGGCTGGCTCGCTGGCTGGCCTAGCATCTCTAGCCCCGATGGTTGCTGGCTGTGTGTTGCTGGTTGGCTGGCTGGCCGGTCGTACGACCAGCAGCGCAACAGCGATCACTAGCTGCTTATACTCGGGCTACGGTGCTACTTATGTATACGTGTACCGGCTAACAGTAAATTCTTTCATTTGATTTCGACATCGGTAAGAGAGGCTCCTCCAGACGACGAAGACGCGCGCTCCCGGCGTTGATGAGCCGCAGGCGCGTCGTCGCCATTTTCTAGAATCTTTTCCTGTTCGGAGAGAACTTCAGAAGTTATTTGCCCGGCAATTCGCGATCGTCGCGTAATTGCGACGGGATATTAAACTTTCCTTCGTTTGACAACTTTGTTCGTCTCTTTTTTTTTTTTTCCAAATGTTTGGTAGCTTTGATATCGCTGCGAGAAATGTCAGCAACAGTTTAACGTGGTTTGAGTTTCGCAATCATATTCTATTCTTGTCAGAAAATTATATCTTCGACAAAAATGTAAGAGTAACGAAACTTTCGTACCTACATTAACCTCTCTCCCTTGCGGATTTAAGCGTTACGCAGTATTTTTCAAAAACATGAGAACAAGACGTACTTTTTCCCAGGGGAATTCTCTTTTTCTTTAGCGGGCAAAGCGATTTCAGGGGAAAGTCCACGCCAGTTGCGACCGCGTCATAGTTCCACTCTCTTCCGCTACGAGTCGATTCCTAGTACATAGGAAGCTCGGTAAAAGTTGGCTCCACGGTCTTCGTCGGGATATGCAAGTTGTACGCCGCGTTCCTTCTGTCGTCAGTCATAGGACAGGCAGGCAAGTAGGCACGGCCGTCCGTCCGTTTGCCTGACGAGGGGGATTTCTCCTCCGTTGTGTCGGTTCGACAAGCCAGACAAAAGGAACGCTGGGGCCGATAGCCGACCGGGGCGACCCTTCGGCATAAAAGGTTCCAACCCTCGTTTCTCTCCCGGCGAGGGTATATACGGGCTGTCCTACCCCGAATCCCCAACAATACGGGCCGCAGTGTTCGGGGAGCTTCGTCTGCCAGGGGCTCTGGGGCAGACCCCGGGGCCCCGACAGTCCTAACGCGAAGCTGGGACACAGCGAGATTATCGTTTCGGTCCTTCCTCGAATCTCCACGACTACTGTCGATAATAAATATCCGAAATCGATCTCAATTAATGACTGAACAGAGAGGGAATTTTGAACCCTTTTCCTGAAGTCCAAAATGAACAATATATATCGAAACAATTTACCGGCTGCATTTGAAACACGAGTTTACGAAAGTAATTTTATTTTATGTTTATTTACAAGGAAGCACAGCGAATTCTGGTTATTTGGGACACATTGGAACTAGCGTTCTTTGGCCCGATTAAGCGGCTGTCCCAATTATGCGAAATATCAGATAGGTGAATACAGTAAGGTAAACGCACCAATGAATGAACACTTAAGAGATTTTGTAACTATTGAAGTCGAATTTTAAATGATAATAGTGTTAATAAATATTTGGCACATGAAAGTTAGATTTTTTCATGTCTATACTTTTTTATACCGTATAGATTTCGATTTAAAAGATTGGAAAAATGTAATTAATTAAATTAGAAGAAATACAGATTTCACCAGTAAATGAACAGTATTAAATAAATGAATATTTCTAACCAATGACACTACAATTGTTTGAATATGAAAAAAGGAATTGAAAGTAATCGATATTTAATCATTTGTTTATTGCAATAAATTAATTTCCTCGTTTTTATTTAGAACGTTTATTGACTGATACGTGTTCATTTATTGGTTCTTCCACCCTACATTCGATTACGTTCTGTTCTTCGACCTTTGCCCCAAATAAACGACTACCTCGATTAACCGATGGCTCCAAATAAACATAATCCACTACATTCTAAAATGTAGGGTTAAAAAATTTCCGAATTTTTTTTCCCTAACTTCAGCGAAGTGTTTGAAATAAGGGTGACAATTGGAACACAGAAAAGTAAGATCTGATAGTTTTTCACGAAAATATTTAATTATAATAAGTAATTTATTACTTGAATGACAATAGTACAATAAATTTTCTTTCGAACAATGTTCCTAAATCTGACAATAACGAAAAATATTTACAATATTTGTACACGTCGATTCCATTGTTAAGGGAGAGACCGAGCTACAGGGAATTCTCGATGTCGTCAAGTTCCCCGAAGCTTGGAGTCATTGTTTATAC
Source organism: Dufourea novaeangliae (assembly GCF_001272555.1). Taxonomy (NCBI): domain Eukaryota; kingdom Metazoa; phylum Arthropoda; class Insecta; order Hymenoptera; family Halictidae; genus Dufourea; species Dufourea novaeangliae. Next base: position 8,807,555 of record NW_015373923.1, on the reverse strand, counting down.
TCCGATGACGTAGCTCGGTGAATTCTGAGTCACGTGATTGCTCGCAGCTCTCGGTTCTCGTGGTCGAAGTATATCAGAAAACATCTTCAAGTTGCAATACACGCATCTGTAATCGACGATCGTATTCAACCCCAGTCTTATCAGCCTTTAGATCCAATGATTTCAATAACGCCCAGGCGTTCAGCGCGCTCGCGGGACCGCGAATCGCGGTTATGAATCGCCGATAATTACGTGCTAATCCGATCCCGTTATTCGCATCTTGATAAGCCAAGAACGCATGTTTCCCGGGGCCCCGACCGCCGTGCATGACCCCCACCGATCCTTCGCGATTCACGACACGCCCAAGATATACTGTTAGCCGGGTAAATTGTGCCAAATGTCGTTATTTACCTCTACGGCGCATCTTAGACAGCCACGAACCTTCCGTTAAGATTGCCACCGTTTACGTAGTCAGGCCTTAGACACACCGTTGACCAAAGAATTCGTGCAAACACGTCGCCGATTGTACACCAAGAAAAGGGACTTTCGAAGTACCCGAGAGAGGTCCCAGCCCATGATTCATCACACCGTTATCGATGAATTGACCCTCGAGTTAGACTCGCTGTCGCACAGCAAAAGGATCGATAACATTTTCAGGGATGGAGTTAGGGAAGACAAAAGATAAAGATTGTTTGGAAGCTTAAACTTCTGTCTTCCACATATTCGTCCACGGGTTTAAGGAACTCTAATAAGATCGAAAACAGAAACAAACCTGAAAATTTCGAACGTTTACCCTTTTACATAGCATTTCGATGGTTCAATACAGGGGACTTTGAGGATCACTGGCGGCTGGTCCAGGTCGAAGGGAACCTTTTCAGAGGAGGATCCTCGTCCTGATGCGGCCCGACGTCCCCGACCCTCGTCAAAGCGCCGCGTTCACCCATCCGCGCGGCCCCTGGGTTAGGAACGACGATCAGCATTTTCTACCTGGGACCCAGGTATCTCCCCGAGTCCTCACAAATAAGCGACCACGGGTATTCGTGGCGGACACACGTATTTTTTGGGGTGTTTCTTGCCGGAACGCGTGTAACGGGGGAAGACTGGCCCCGACGGGCGGCGAGGCTGAATCATAAATTCCCCGCGGCCGCCGCACTGGGTTTTAGGGTTACCCAAGTTTCTGGCTGGATTAAGGAGTTGTGTCGGTGCCAGTGGGGGGAGGAGGAGGTGTTTGCGCGTTTGGACACTTGATTAACATTAAAAGCCCATAGGCCAGCAACAGGTCCGGGAATTACTTTCTTTATCGCGGTTTCATTCGTGTAACCTATTACACGTGGGTCGAAGTGTAATTTCGGCGTTCTCGTTTTCGTTTACTTTCGGCCTATACAGTAATTGTTGAACGTAATTTGTGAACTATCGTGTAATCTTTTACGAAATAGGCTAGCAAAACGTAAATTGTCAGTTGAAGAATAATTTAGAGGTTCGTATGAGATTTGTCTCGAAGTAAAGAAAAATTATCCCGTGTTTTACTATGTAGCATAAGTTAGTATTGTTGAAACTTACATATTTTTAATTAGGACTCGAGAAACATAACACATGCGCAAAAATCGGGATCCGAAAGAAGTGTACCTAATATCGCCTACTCAAGAAATATTAATTATTTCATGTATATATGACTTTTTAAAGGCATTTTCACATGTGTCTTTATTATTTTTTGCTATATAAATGTTTTTTGATGAATTTTTTTATTAGGTTCAGGTTTAAAAAATGTTTTCAATCAACGTATAGAAATAGGATCTTTCAAATACTTTATTTTTTACATTCGGATGTGTATGTTGGGGAAACAAAGTAAATTGCGGTTGTTCCGCAAATTTCGTATTGGGAAAAAAATTCGATATTGGGAACACTAAGGGTAGACAGTGTTGAGAACACACATACTTATAAATGAAGAACGCTATTTTCATAATTAACGCTTATGTACATAAATTAATTAGATACTCCTCGTAAATATTCATGCAATCGGTAGAATTTTCAGGCTTACTTTCTCCAAATCTAAAATAAAATTATCGCAGTCCTATTGATTTTTGCACTATGTATTAAGATTTACTTAAAATACTTCGCGTTCTTTAATTGTAGATCACATGACACTACAATTACGGTATGTCTTCCTGCATATGGTTAGGTACTTTTCAGTGGTTACTTTGCGAGATATAACGGGTGGCGATTGTTTTAATAATAATTCGATTAAAGTAAAACACTCGTTGGATGTCTGTATGTATAAAAGGTAACGTTTCGAATTCAGAGATCCAGTACTAGATGGAACTCTGCCACAATAGAAACGTTGTGAGATATTACGGCTTCTATGAAAAATAGTGTACACCCACAAGCAAACTCTGCTTCCACTAGGGGAAAAAGTAACGTAGGGGAAGGGCCTCCTACCACTTGGTATTTAGAATTATTGAAATTTATGTCAAATTAACATTCGGTTAACATTTATTTTAGTAGTTGAAATAAATTTATCTACTACTGGGAGGCCCTTCCCTTTCGCCACTTTTTCCCCTAGTAGAAGCCGAGTTTCCTCGCGAGTGAACATCACAGTATACTATATTCATATATATACAATCACATTACAAGCAGAAATTTTTCCACATAGTTATAAATTAAGAGATAATAATTAGACACCAAAAGGTGCCAGAATTAATAAAAAAATCTCATTGGTCAACATTTTGCGGTAGAGGACTCCTCAATTGTTCGCAAGTTATGTAACGTGTTATTGATAAATTCGTCGGTCGTAAATAATTCAGAAGCGGACTAGATAAGTGGTATGTATCAGAATTAATTAGAGAACATTATCGCGGACGTGAATTCATTGACTTTCACCACTTATCGCCACACGGAATTCCTCTCCCCCGTTGTATCCAGAGTGCGAAGGGGTTAAGTCGCGTGCCGTATCGTCACTCGGAGAACATCGGGAACAACGCGGTCTATGGAATACCGGTGCCGTTACCATTATCGATACCTTCATCCTTGGGCAATGGGAATCAATCGAGGGATCAGGTGTTTCTTGGGCCGTCGTAAATGGAATTCTCCTCGGTGCAATATCTCTTCGCGCGAACATGGAAAATGGTCAGGCATCCATTTTCCACAATTTGGATTATTATTCTCCATAGTTTGACTTCTCTGAGTTACTATCCTCTACTCTAGCGTTCTCTATAAATTTTTATATTAAATATCAATAATCACATCGATAATTACTATTCTCGTTTCGAAGTGACATCGTACAGTCAAAATTATTCCATACCAAGGACCAAAAAATGCTTCTGCATTAATCGAGTCGAACTTTGATATCGTAAATAGGGGTAATTTTGTACCAAAGTCAGAACTCTTGCGGGTATGTTTTCTTTTACGTGATATACCTTTTACCTTTAGCTTAATTTAACAATTTCGAGGGATGCAAAATCGAAAATGATCATTTTCCGATTTGGGACGGTTACCCTGACCGAGTCAAAGTTACCTCAACTCACGGTACGATAATGTCTAACGCTTTTAATTCGACGAGAATCATCGGAAGTTTTCAGGGTTGCATTAGATACGATGAACGTCGATTATTGCATGTGACACAATATGGACAGTACCAGCCCCCCCGAGAATTCGTCACGCGAAACTCGACCGTTTGCCGGCTCACGCGGGGCCCAAGTGCACCTTGCGGACCCCGGCCCACTCGTCAGCGTCCGCGGCTCCGCGCGAATGCACGGCCCCACAGTCGCATGTGTATTATTTACCGTGGCCGGCGGAGGCACCTGCGACCACCTTAACCACCTTATTCTCTCCTTCTTTCAGCGGTCCCACGATGGCCAAAGTCGTAAACTTTACTCTCCGCAGCGCCCACTCGTCTTGAACAGGTTTTACCCAAGACTTGTGTGTCTCTATGTGTCTCTGCGTGTGTGTGTCTCTTCTGGTTCACGGCTTCCTCTTTCCCCTGTTGCATTTTGCTGCCACCCCCACCTTTGAACTTCGATGTTTTTTCGCTAATATGCTTACTACGGACTCGGAGGATTTCACGTTAAACGACAAACTGCGAAAATGGTCCCGACGTGGAAGAATGTCTCCCATCGTTGAACAAAAGGGTTCTAGAGTAGATTGTACACCAGACGTGAATTATAAAGTCTGTAGAAATAATTTTACACGAAAAGCGTTCCTGTCACTAATAATGTAGTATAAACTAGTAGACAAAATATTTTTCAACCGCCAACGCTCGGTCTGTGAGACGCCTAACGTAAAATAATTAAAATAAAAAATATTTTCATATTTGTTTATTGAATACTGTCGATTATAAGTCTGAAGTATACAAAAATGTAGGAACACGATAATTTTTTATTTTAAACGCAACAAATAGGCACATTATTTTAATCTAATCGATATTTTGAACATATTTTTCGAGAACATTGGAAACGAATAGGTCTGCGATACTTTGAGCAGATGTACCGAGTCTTTCGCTTTAATTTTGCTGGACATCCATAATATGTAATCCTTTCTTTTCTAAACGCTTTTCGGCAGGAGAATTTTTTACATCGGATTTCTTGAGATTTCCATGAACTCGGTTTTTTTACTACGGTAAATAAACAACAGCTTACTTCGATGGCTAGTAACTAACAGAGTCATTAACTTATATGATACTCGGAAGGTAGAGGGTACCTCAGCACAGGATATATTTCGTATCAACCGAAATGAAACTTTGTATGATCGGACGGTGTCTGCAGACCGCACGCTCGTGGTTAAAGGTTAAACCTGCGTATACACTATATGTATAACAAAACAGCGTTATATAACTTTGCTATATAACATATTTGTATAACTTGTTACAAGCTTATACCTTTTAGATAATTCTGTAATAAGTTTGTATAACATTTCATATTTGATTATTAATAATAGCGTCACATTTGATGAATAACATATAACTTTCTATATAACACGAGAAATGTTATATATAAACTTTTATTTTTATTTTTCTAACAAGTTTATAACTTCGCTATATAACGTGTCATGCTATGTAGTGTAGTTAAGGATTTAAGGACGAATGTGACGATTTTGTAACATGAAACGAAAATTAAACCTGACATTTCAAGATGTGTTTTCAAATTTACCTATTTATGAATATGAAAATAAAAAATAAAAAACTCTTTCTTAAAATGAAACTTTAGGCGTTATAGGGTTAAGGTGGCAGTTGTATTTCGATTCTCCGTATGTACATAATTTTTAACGGAATTCCTGATACTTCGAAGCGAAAACGCAAAATACACTCTCCCCTGGCGCGTCGAAGTACAATATACGAATCACCGATGCATCAAGGTTGCACCGCCGATCGAAAAAGGGGGTCAGTAAGCGGATGTCAAAAGCGTTGTTCACACGTCACGTGGAGAACTGCGCGCATCGTGCAAAGTTCCATATTGTTTCTCGCGGAAAAATATTTTTTCGTTGCGGGAAAAAATACGTGATAATTGACGACATCATTTGATATCTGTCGTCGTGGTCGAGTCATTAAAATGAAATTATTCGAAATCAAACCGGATCGAGAACGGTCGAAAGGAATTCCGTCACGTTTTGCGGTTTCCGGGATTCAATTTCATCGATTGCGAACTGTAATACTTACTACTGTAAATATTCGGATAGTAGAATTTTTCGAATAATTCACATATTTCGAATACTTCGAATATTTTGAATATTCCACTAATTCGAAAACTTCTAATACTTCGAAATATTCGAATGATTCGAATACCAAATTCGATACTACTGTTATTCGAATATTCGTAACAGCCCTATTGCGAACGACGACACGCGTTCACTCCCCTCTCGCAGAATAGACCCGATGGTTGCGATTGTGGTATGCGTGCAGGCAGGAAGATGCTGCGTTAAAAAAAAAAAGAAAAAAAAACGATCGCCCCGGGTGTCTACACGACAAAGGTAGAGCCACCCACGTGTGCGTCCACGTGCGTGTTCACAAATGTACGTGGACGTTTTGCTCGAAAAAAAAATGAACAATCTTTTTTTGTGTTTTTTATTACAACAAAAGTGAGCAGCCAGAGTCAGGTGAACACGCGCTCTCTCCTGTCTCATACGATGGCGAACGGCTAGATTGGCCCCTTTCTTTAACGCTTTCGCTGCGGGATCGTCGACGAAAGGCTTTTCAAGTTATGTATTTTGCTTTTTCGCGGTTGAGAAAGGTTTAAATGACCGTTTCATTTCTTTGTGAAGTTAAACATATATTTCTGTTAGTTATCATTCACACAGTATCGTAATAATGATATTTTTACGGAAAAAACTGATTCATGGAAATTAGATTTTTTAACTGACGGAACTGATCGGTCTGTAATTACATTACACTTCGGTTACAAATTCAATGGGATGCCGATTGTATTTAAATCGCCCTATTCACGAGAAGATAGCGAAACAAAATAAACCGAATCGTTCAAAAAGAAAATCGTTTCCCGCCCATCGATCCCTAAACATTTTTTCCACGCGCGCGCCGCGCCGTGCTAAATGCATCGAACACTTTAAATTGATTCGTTGGTCCGGCCGCGTGCCTCTTAAAAATCGCTCTCGACCTTCTCCACCCCCCTCGACGGCCGAAGGTATTTATTTGACGAGGTCTGGAGGTGGTGGAGGAGAATGAGGTGGGACGAAACTCGGTTCCGTTTCCTTCTGACACGAGCTACTGCTGCATCCGGCCCCGTTCTCTCGGACCAATTAAGGCAGCGCCCCGTAGTCCCCTCAAGGGCTGAAATATCGCATCTTCGTTTTCGATCTCTTATTTCTACGGACCGACGCTAAGAAGCCAACTACATTTCCGTCTCTCTTCGTTCTCCCCCATATTTCCACCCCTCCCTCTCATCCCACCTCTTCTCTCTTTTTCTCTTGCTCGTTCGTTTTTCGTTCCACGGTTCCCGAACGCGCGGAGCTCGGGGCGCGGGACCCTTCGGTTAGGGTACCGCAGATGCCGAGCGCCCTACTAGATTACGTGTCAGTGGTTCCCAACCAACCACCTCACTCTCGATAGGGTGAATCGACGGGTTTCCAGTCGGTGGTCGACAAAGCACACAGCTGCGACGGCTTCGGAGAACCGCTTGCATCAGGGGTGGGGGAAAGGGGAAGCAACCCTCCTTTTCGGAAACCTTCCTTTATTTATCCCCTAATGTAGGACCGACGGGCGCCCGTGGTTCTCCTCGCCACGGTATATAGGGTAGTGTATTTATCGTGAAGGTTGTACATACGCTGTATGTATGTACGTTTTATGGGGGAAATTCCGTGTCGATGTGTAACGTACAATTCGATAATGGTAGTATACATGCGCGTCTCGATTGTACTTCTGAATGGTGGATAAAAGTAACAGATAGCCTGTATAGCGGTTTCTAATAGTGAATACGAATTGATTATTTGTCGATTAGAATTTTTAATGTTTTGTTGGCCGTTTTAATTGAAAATAATTTTAATTTTGAGGAACTTAAATGTTGATTTACATAATTATAAAATATTCTTTTAAGTTACTGCGTTATTTATCATGTGGGTATTGTACGTTAGAGGATTTGTAAACGATCTTACAGAATCTGTACTTTTTCTCGATAGTTTAATACAACCATATATATAGACATTCGTTTTATACATAGTGTTCAGGTATTAATCGAGGGTGGCACATGAGTGAACGAAGAACTTACTGGTTGCGTCGGGGGATTGTTTTCCGCCCTTACTTCTTTGTCCAATTTCCCTGAGCGCGTGACCAAGGTAAAACCCTTCCCGTACGCGCGATCGTATTCGTCGAGTGTACCGCTTGTTCGCTATTCTTTTAGACGATCTTCAACAATGTCATACAGATCACGGTCCCTTGTTTCCATTTAAAGATCGCGAACCAAGCCCTCGCGTGTGGCGCGTTTCTTTAGCCTCGATGTTTTGCCTTTCGACTTCAAAAAAAAATTTGTTCTGTATTTTTGGAATACTAAATTTTTCATATTCATCGAGATATAATCATAGTAATTAGTACTGTTTAATATTTATTATGGTTTAAAAAGAAAAAATTGAAAATTACGTTTGCATCAAGAAACACGGGCCAACGGATTTTTCGAAGTACATGCGCGCGATGCGCGCAATACGCGAGTCCTTGAAGCGCTGAGTCTAACTGGCTGTGCTCCCCGACAATCTTATCCGGCTCGACGAGATAGCGCGCCGCTAATCTGCCGCGGACTTTACACCGTTAAAGCCAACGTTCAGCCAGCTTCCAGGATCGTCGGCGCGCGAAACCAAAAAAGAGTCATACCGAAAGAAATTTCGTCGTTCGGTGCCGATCTTGCGTCACGTTGCGAAATGAAATTCGGGGATTGCATAATTCATAGTCGAGAACCGGGAGAACGGTCGATTTCGAAAATTTTCGCTCGTGTAAGCGTCTACGAACCAATACGATCGAACGAATATTCCGCGTAAAAACGTCTTTGATTTTTTCACAGAAAATTTATGATGAAACAATGTAAAAATATTTCTCCGTATCGATGAAATTTATACTCCGAGAAAAAGTAAAATAATTCGTGGCATAAGGTTTATATGAGTACAGTAAATAAATCGTTGATAAATAATATAATAAAAGATAGGAAATTATAAGAGTGTAACGTCTGTAACTTATATCTAAACCCGTATAGTAATTTGGTATAATTGTTCATCGTTATTCAGGGGAAAAATTTTTCGTTCACATTTGCTAGCTGATTTTTTTGTTCGTTTAAATGTGCCGAACGAATTGCGCTCGATAATCGTAATACCAGTGGCTTGTATCGTGCCGCGCGTGTTGTTTCTTGGCCCGATAGCGTCCGTGCACGACGCCCGTTGTCGAGCTGTTTTTTTCTGGTTGACGATCTCGCCGGCAGGCGGCGCGTCGCTCGAGTCCCCTTTCGAAAATAACACACGGCCGGTTGACGTCATGTTGTCATGACTGCCGACCGCCGGCATCAACGTCGCCTCGATGTCGTCGTGTAGCGGCGTGCAAGCACAGAAAATTCACGCAGATACGACTCGTTCGCGTTCACGCGGGTTTCGAATTCGACGTGAACTTAGATTCCGTCGACTTTCGTGGCCAGGTCATGCGATAGTTGTCGTAGTTTGAAATATGTCTATATACTTTCGAGAAGAATGTGTAAAAGTAATATCGAATTATTTCATGCCGAAACTATATTATAGCCTTATCTACTTTTTGTTTATATTCGAAATTCGAATAGTTATTATTCTGAAACATTATTTTCTTTCCGTATGACAAACGAAATTCTGACCGTATTCGTACAGTTGGTACGACTGAATTATTACAGTAAATTCCAAGGATTTTATATTTTCGAATGGTTTCTCTGTCCTTCAGGTATGTGAAATTAATTCAAATATTGAATATTGTTAAGGGTTTTTGGAATAAAAGGCGAGTTTAAATATTCTGTATTATACTATTACGATTTCAATGTGTCACGCGTGCTTAGCGTACACACGCATATAGCTTAGGAATGTGCGACACCATACACTCGCCGGTTTTATCTACGGAGCTCCAACTGGCTCGAAGTACGGATTCGTGTGCACGCGTGTGTGTGTTCGTTCGTTCGTTCTCTGGCTGGCTAGATAGCTTTGACTCGTGTAGCAAACATTACCTCATCGTCCGGCATAGCCGGATCCACCACAAACCTTCTCTACTTTTGATTCTTTCCTCGTGTTCTCCGTTCCCGCTACTGTGCATGCCCTCGAGTTCGACAAAAAAGTTTTATACATATAGAAAATGTTTTTGTTTTCCTATTTTTCGATTTCTCTGTTGCGTGTAGGTTGCTTTTATGCTGGATAGGATTCTCCACGGTTTTACAAAAGATGACGTAAAAGCTGACTTCGTTAATCTTCTCGCTGCGTGGTATAGTACAACTCGGGTAGATAGGCTTCATGCAGTGAACATTATCTTATTGCGGGCGCAGTCGTCATGAATCTTTTCTAGTTCTAGTACTTCTCTCACGTTCATTCCGTTGACCCACATTCCTGACTATAAACCAGAAATTGGGGCGAATTTGTTTATAGAAATTCCGCGACGATATTTTCTTGCATATTTTGCTAACCTGACAATACAATTTATTAGACCGTTTGTTTCTATTTCGTCTTCCCTTGTTTCTTGCTTTATGTTAGCAACACACAAAACTTAGGTATAATGTCTACGATCAACTCTGAACAATAATAAATATTAAAAACTTGCAGAATTCTTCGATAACCAAAATATTACATAATGAAGTAACACTGGTTGAAACATTCAGTGACCAGATTCGACAATTCCCCGTAAGATGTCGCCTTCGATGTTGCCCTTCAGAGACCCGAAAGATCCATGACTTTGTACAATTGTGTTTATTTTGTATTCTTTAAAGAAAAGTCCTTGTAAGTCACCAAATTACAAGTTCTCCGCTAAATTACTTACGGTACGATGGACTTAACTTGAAACGATTATCAGCGGCAGAAATTTGCTCCTCTCGATTATTTCCCCGTTTGAACCAGTGCAACGATTCAAATTTAAGGTGAAGCTAAAAAGAGCCTTAGGTCAGAAGACTGGGAGCCCAACGAACCACAACCCCCTGAAAAATTTCGCGAGAGCAACAAAGAGATAGAGAGAGAGAGACTGGGACGTAGGCGCTTCTTGACTTTGATTTATGGGCAGTTAAGAGCCGTGCATTTCTGCCACACACAGCTAATCTGTTACGCGGTAACTCCCCGCAGCAACCACCCGGTGGCCGTCCCGATTCAACAAGTGCCCGGGCCATGTTTCGCAAACATCGTCAGTGAGGACGGCCGGGGCACATTCTCGAGCGCATTAACTGAAGTCTTCATCTCGAGCACCGTAGTAATACATATAACCAGTAACCATTTTCTGAATATGCTTCGGAAGAAGGAATACGTTGACGTGTGGCTACCTTTAGCTCATTGGGTAAAACAGTTTGGCTTGTCAAACTAAAGACGTCACGGATTTTCAAATATCGATTTCGATCTAACCTTATTAATTACAAGTTAATACGAGGCGAATATTTTTGAATATATTATAAGAAAGTATCGTGTTGCTTTATTAGTAAATAAAACCAAGATATCGATAAAAAGTACAATCGATGAATAAACTAGTACTTCTTAATTACAATTCTGCGAATCGTCTCTCGGATAGCTCCGGGACTGGTCGACCCTGTTGGAAGGAGAACCTTCGCGAGCGAGTCGTATTCCAAGTAGGCCGCCACGGCGGATGTGCGCTGTCGAGTTGAGATTGAAACGTTGGCTGCTGTTTCTGCTACTGTCTCTAGTCTAGTAGTTACGGTATTTGAAAAATTCATAAATTGTGCCTGGGAATGTTTCCTCGTTATTGATACAGTTCAAATAAACGTACACAATTGGAGAATATTCGAAGACAGAAGATTACACTTTGTAGAAATTTGAATAGAATTCGTTACTAGATAACGGTCGTACGAATTCAATTCGCGCGGCAAAACGACTTGTTTTGTCGCGCCGCATATCGTGACCACGCGGTATCGTCTCCGATGGCATTGCTCGTTTCCTCGGAACTTTGTTCCCCTCTCTTTTCTCGCCGCTGTTCTTGCCAGTTTCACATGTCGATCTTTGACTTCGTTGGTAGCCGAACAACGCAACGCATCGATTATCTTTGTTAAAATGACACCGAAGTCATCGTGCAACCCCTACTACAGTCACCGCGCTTCGTGACTCCCACCACTTTTTTTTTATTATTACCTTTTTTTCTTTTGCGTGTGAAATCGAACGTCGTATGCAGACCACGTGGATACGAAGAATCGACGAATATGTCGGAGGTGACATCTCGCGGTGATGTTCACAACCAACTTGTACGTTGTCAGTGGTTCTCAAACCAGTAACCACGATTTTTACCTTTCGGGTTTTCTCCGATATTATCTATTCTTTCTCTTTTCCCTGTTTGGTAAAGCTAAGGGGAGGAACGTTTATTTACTTACTTTCACTTGTACGGTCTCTGTATATCGTACTCGCATGAACATAAATCAGTGATGCCCACGTGCGCTACCATTTGTTTGAGATTACACCTATTAGATTGATTGAGTTTTAACCGACATGTATACTAGCCGACAATCGATTGCCTTCGAATGATTTAGGATATTTTCTTATTAAAAGAAACAATTCAGTTTTTATCACATTCAAAGCCATTGTTTTAACATATAATTACTAGGGAGAAATAAGTTATCAGTGTTAAAAGAGAAATTAAAACATTTGTACGCAAGTTAGACAAAGTATAGACATGCTGTGTTTTGATGGCGAGAAATATCTTCCGTGAAATTTATAAATATTTCTTTCTTTAAACATTTTTTGTATCTTAAAACGCGAGTGTGGGGGCGGACGGGTGAGAAAAAGAAGAGACGAGAGAAAAATGAAGGAGAGCATTTCACAAGGGGCCCGCATGCTTGTTGATTGAACCCATGAGTAACAACACCCCCTTGCCCCCTCCGTCTCCCTTGCCATTTGCGGCTCCCTTCCCTTCCATGCCCACTCGATCATCCATTCCAACGATGACTTCTTTCTGGTCAGGGTAGGGAGACGCCTGACGTCATTCTTCCAACGTCTGTCAGCGAGCCGACCCTCTGAGTCATGTCGTTTTGCCTACTCTCTTGCTTGCTCGTAACAAAGTATCGAGGTTCTGCAAGGTCTTTAGTGGTCATGCTGTTGAATCGTCCTCTAGAAAAAATCCCTAGCTTATCATTCGTGGTACTTGTTATTTGTATGAGTCGCAAAAGTTCACTTTTATTCCTCATGAAATGGATTTTTACGGAAGCGTTATTTCAATTTAACTTCGTATCTTGACGTTTCTGCGAAAAAAAGGTACACTTTTCTCGTCGTAACTTTCAACACAGCGTATAAAGCACATGTTTGCTTTTTCATATTTCCATTGTGTATCCGTGCAAGATCATTAACGAACATATTTTATTTATTTTCAGAGTTGTGCAATGATGGGTCTGCAGGCCACGGCAGGAAAACGTAAACTGGAGGGAGGTGTGGGCTGCATGGAGTTCGACATGGATATGGGCGAGAGCCCATCGAAGTTGGGTCGGGTTGAGGGTAGTTGGTGGGCGATGGAGGATAGCTACACCCCCCCGCTAAGCCAAACACCGACGTCATACTATGAAATGGAAGTGAGTTCGCCCTGCCTGCAGACAAATCCTTGTCAGCCGACATCGGCAAATCAACAACAACAGCAGCAGCAGCAACAACAACAACAGCAACATCAGACGTCGCAGCTGCAACAACAACAGCAACAGCAGCAACTATCGTCGACACCGACGTCAGCGCTACCGCCATCCACGGTGGCGCATTTGCATCACCATCCTCAACACTATTATCATCATCAACGTGGACCTAGCAGTCCAGTCGGTAACAATGGTTACAGTCAACTATCGAGGCCTCAGCCACAGTGGGGGACGCCTCACCATTACGAGCCGCCGACGATACGACGCGAGGAAAACGGCAAGAGTTATTTGGAGCTTGGTTCGAGTTACCGGGCGAACGAGAGGTGCTGCGAGGGCTCGAGGTCGAGTTGGTGTCGACGCGGCAGAGCCTGTTACAGGCAAAGGCGGCTAGCCGTTTTAAATATTTCGATGTGCAAGTTGGCGAGGTATCGCCAGTTTCCAGATCCGAGCCTTCATCGATCGGTCCTTATCTGCAATACACTTAGGCATCTAGAACGAGAAATGGAAAGGGACAGAAGTCCGCCGCCCATGGAGCCGGTTATACCAGCGCCGATTGCTCAACTTCAACCACCCGAGCAGGGTAGGCTAACGCCTTTCCCAATGCCACCGACGTCTTCGAACGAGACCGATGTTGACTCCGGCATCGGCGACAGCGACGATAGCCGTTCGATCAATTGGGGCAGCGTGCTGTCCCTCTCGAGTCAGTCGCCTCTAGATCCACTGAACAACAACGAGTTACTGGATGTCGATATCGGTCCAGACCTAGACCTAGACTTCATGCCTGGATGGAAGCTGACCCCCTTGTCCGCCGACGACATCCTGAGGAGTACGACGGCGCAAGAGCAGCAGCAACAACATCATCATCAGCATCAACAGCAGCAACACTTAGGTCCAGCCAGCGGTAGCTGCGGTAGCAGCAACGTGAACGGCGCCTGTGTCAGCACCGGAAGCAGCAGTAGTACGCACGAGTCGTTGATGTGCGTTGGATCATAGCCCCCAATTTTGACATCGTTGAGTCACCTCATCGACTTTTACCCGTTGATGCCGCAGAGCAAATAAATCGCGGCTTGATTAACCCAGGACTGCAAGTAAAAAGAGTGCAGACACGACATAATCCGCAACCTCTGTTCGAAAGTGCGGGCGCCTGGTCGACGAACTCTCCAGGAGGTCTTCTTTTTCTTATTTATTACCGTTCGTGTCAATTACGCACCGATCGATTATCTTGGTTACGTTCCATTACACCCATCAACAACCGATGCTACCAATGGGTCCGCTCCCTGCGGGAGAAAAAAGGGTTCCACGCGTCGTGATACCGCTGCGCTCGCAGGTGCAGACCGTAGCGGGGGGATTCATGGCCGCCATACTTTGGAAAATTTAGAAAATGCAAAACAGAAAGAGAGAGAGAGAGAGAGAGAGAGGTGATTACAATTTCTAAACCCGACGAGTACCCGTGTTCGCATGGTATCGCAAATATACATGTATGATCACAAACATCACGCATTGTGTTTTTTGGCTTCATATGGCATAGATATTTAAACTATTACGGATAGGACAATTTGATTAGCGTTATTTATTTTTATATATATATATTTTTTTTTATATGTTCAGAGAAGATTAGGGAGAATAATTATGGTCCATTTGATCCTTTATAATGCGAGATCGGGTGCTCTTCGGGCTTTTCAACCGAACACCTCAAATGTTATAAGTATATACTATATTGAAACGATCTGTTTTTGCAGTTGCACCTGCGAATACGGCGGCGCACGTATGAGTTCCCTGGTCGCTCAGAATGTCGCCATCGGCACGATAGACAGAGAAATGAGAGAGAGAGAGAGAGAGAGAGAGAGAGAGAGAGAGAGAGAGAGAGTGCGAGAGAGAGGGGAGGGAGAGAGAGAGAGAGAGGCGAGAAAAAGAGAAAGAGCGATATAGAACGAAAAGTCTTAGAGCTTTCAACGTCCACGCCCCCGGGCCGGCGATGCGGTAGACGAGTGCAGGGGATAATCTTCTAATGGAATTTCGAAGCGATGACGATGACCGGACGAACACTGTGACGAGACATAACGAATATTCAACGGAAAATCATCATCCATCTCTTTTACACATTTAATGTTCGCAATCGACGAATTTCGATAATAAACCACGTTCCAGTATCGCTCGCCTAGCCGGCTGGCGTTGAGAACTCTTCAGGCCCGTTGTCTCGGGAGTCGCATGCGACAGCCAATCGAAATATATGGGAGTATATTCGTCGATCGATGTTTTTCCTTTGGATTCGAAAGACATTAAAACCAGCCGACGATTAAATCAATGCCATACACTTAAAAAAAAAAAAAAAAGAGAAACAAACACACTAACGGGGTACATTTACACACACACGCACAAGACGCGTAACCACGGTGGCCTATACTACTACACATCATACACACATACACACATACACAGAGAGAAGAAACACATTTGGAACAGAGGCACACATACAGTGCATATAGGAAAAATCGATATGGTGCTAGGACGATCACACCCCGGTGCTCACTTCTGTATACACACAAGCCATGTGCGTACATTTGCACGGATCGCCTGCAGCCTTCGTCGAGGAGTCTAGATACGTCCTGACGTCGTGAAACAGGACACGGTGTGTGTAATCGAACGCGGTTCCATCTAGGCGTACAACGGGAAAGCTTAGGACCCAGGACTCTCCGCGTGCTCTTATCGTGGGGTGTATGTGAGGGGCAGGGGGCAGGGGGGAAGGGCGTATGGGGCACGGGGGATCGATGGAATGGGGACGCGTTCGGAGGCGAAGACCTTGTGTTCTGGCGCACGATGCCTAACAAATGTACCTGCATTTTAGAGATCGGGATTAAATATCGGTCCCTTCGGATCGTCGCGCGATGGCCACTGTGCGCCACTGATCTCCCGTAAATATGTGTACCATATACGTATATATATAAATATAAAATAGAGTGGCCGACGGGCAGATACACGAAGGTGACCAAAATTAAACTTCGGGGGTGGAGAAACAGAGAGATTAATTAGCTTCGACGAGACGCACTTCGCGAAGAGGAATGGCGATCCGCGTGTGCGCGCGATCTCGTCCTCAACGTCCACTAAACTTGCAAACAGGAGAGCAGCTATACTTAAAATTGAAGTTTAAGCGTTATAAAGCGAGTCTAACGCCGGACAAAGCTATATAATAATTTATAAATCGACTGATTACTTGCGCGAGAGAACAAACAAAAACATAATGATGATAGCTACAATAAACCGTTTTCGCGACACGAGGTGATTTAAACTGTAATTAACTCAATGTTAAGCTGACATGTTTACACAAATATACAGAGAGAGAGAGAGAAAGAGAGAGTGAGACACACACACACACACACACACACACACACACACACACACACACACACTTACATTTGTATACAAAAAACACATACACGCGACATGATTATACATGAGAGAACAGGCTAAACACTTCGATGTATATAGGTACACACTACGTGCTAAGTCGAATAATTGTCAACCGCGAATCATGAGCTCTCGGCAGATTTTCATGTACCGTTAGTTTTCGTTCGATATGCAATAGATCGCGCATAGTTTCAAAATTTTCTATGTTTTCTGCGACCGTCGTTACGTCACATTCTAAAAATTCTCTTTGGTCTCGTTGGATCGATTATGTTTCACTCATTTCCGTGTAAAACAACAAGCAATATTATTTCTCAAAACAATATGACGAATTCTCTGTGAAATGAGTGTACGTACATTAAACCGAAGGGATTCGTATGGTATCTTAAAAGCGAACGAGAGAAGAACATTTTGCAGGTTCACAGAGTGCTCTCGAAATGCTTGATGATGGTTATGCAACTTAGATGCGCCGATAGTCATTGAGCTCATCTGCATTGTTCTACGTATGATCAAGTATCCAGTCAAGGAGGCATTCGCGACAATGGGAAGAAAAAAATGTTCTCCTCGCGTGTCACTCACACGTACGATTCCCCTCGGTGCAATACACCCACGCAACTTTATCCTACGGTCGCGCGAGTGTGACATAAAACAAATATACACATACATGCATATACAAAAGAAAAACACGTACACGCATACAAATACACGCGCACGAAGAAAACGAATGTTGTGTATGAAAAATTATACATCTATATGCGTGCTCGATGCGAATGTCCGGAGCGTTTCAGGAAAGAACAATGTTGTTTTCTTGCATGGTATTGTCGGGACGAAAGAGAGAGCATGAACACCGAAGCAACTGGCACATTCGAGCTTCACTGACGTACGCTAGATTGTTAAAAAATTTCGTCCATCGCGTCGATGCGTCTCGCGCGTGCCACATATTGTGCTTCGAGATCCCAGCGCCATCTTGGTATTCCGTTTAAAAACCCACGAGAAAAATATATGTACGCGTCCTTACAGTACACGTCGACAAAAATTTTTCTCGCTTTACTGTACGGGACTAGCGTGTGTATCGAGGTGTACATATAGAAAGAATGAGAGGGAAAAATGCTAATAAACGTACGCGTAAGCGAACGTGAAAACAAAATACTCATGTGCACTGTACGAACGGTGCATCGAATCGAGTTCGCTGTTAAACGGAATACCAAGCAGGGCGTTAGATACAAAGCGTAGCGATGTTCTTGCTTCTCGAAGAAAAGAAAGGCGCTAGGGAAAGGGGGGAGGCACGAAATAATTTCGTACTTTTACACGGATGTACCTTTTGCCGCGTTAAAACGCGTTTGTGTGTGTACATACGGTGGTACTGTTGGTGAAGGGAAGGGAGTACCTGTAAATTCGGCCGATGACAGGCAGATGGGGCGCGGGTTGGATTCGTCAAATGTAGTCGGCGTGCTGCACAGAGCTTAGATTGTGGAACCGTGTGAGAGAACGACGGAACGAACTAGGTGTGTGCTTTCGACATTAACACCGGCGCGCGTATTAATGTTTAAAGAAAATAGAATGGTGTGTAATGAACACTTCGGGGGAACTACGATTTAAATGGTAAAAGAAAAAGGAAACATTGTACATAGTATAAATAGCGCACGCGCAGAAGTAAGTTTAAGCGGAAAATAAAAGATGATATAATAGGTATAATGTGAAGAAAATATACATATAAGATATTATATATTATATATATATAAACAAGAAGTATATATATAAGATTATTATATATATTTACCGTGATAAGTGATACAAAGCGGTAACGGGGACTCGCGGAATCTCGTTGTCGTTCAAGTTGATGGCGCGGGGGGGGGGGGGTTGCAGGCGGCTCGCAAACCTTTTTCTCCACTCAAATTCAGTTCTCAATGTACCTACGTGTAACCCACGGTGGGATACCGTGACCGTGTTAACGACGCGACAACTGATCGCTCTGTTGTTGTCATTCACGTTCATCCACACACACATACATACATATATATATATATATACAGAGCTCTTCCAAAACGTTTTTTACGTGCGCGTCGAGTGTCGGTAACAGCTTCTTTTTTTCTCGCAAATTTTCCGCTCTTCTTGTTGGAGCGATCAGTTGTCACTGACTGCGATGGGTCGCGATATGATCTCGTAGGAGTTGCCGTTTTTTTAACTCCTCGCAGGACAGAAATTTGATAATACTCTCGAACGAATCGTAGATTATTGGGTATGTTGAGTTATTCTATCTTTATTTTTTTTTTTTTTTTTTTTTTTTTTTTTTTTTTTTTTTTTTTTTTTTTTTTTTTTTTTGGTCTCAGAAAGTATATCGAGTTCCATTGTCCTACGAAGGAGTTAATCGAATTGGGGGTTGGCGCGAAGACGTACGATTAAGTTCCTATTACATGATATCTGAACGAGAATTAGTTAGCAATTAACCCGGATTAAACTGATGTGCAGCGACAGTTCGAGCGGGTCGCCTCGCGAACGCACCAGCGTCCTCGAAACTTTTCGTTTTTCTACGGTTAATACTATTATTATTACTAATAATACATTATTAATATTAATATTATTATTATTAATTATGTTTGTATCATTCGGCCGGCGTGGTGGGGCGCGCGGAAGAACACGGTCTCTTTCTTTCGCAACCAGAAAGACGGTGACTGGCGGGTTGTCGCTCACGGCGCGAGTACATTTGCCCGGAAAACCAACGAGAACACGGGGGAGAATAAATAGTTAGACTGGGAACGGTTTTCGAGACGAACGAGTCCCATTCGTCACCGCGTACCTAGGACAGGTGAAAACACACGACACTGTACATTGTAAATAGTAGCGTGGAGAGGACGGTTACAGAAAGACAGAGTTAATTAATTAAAAGGAAAAAAAAGGTGACGCGAGAAAATGAAGTTGCATCGAAATCGCGCCGGGCGCGTGAAGCGAATGCACGTTCCCGAAGGGATTCTGTCGATTTTCAGGCGTACAAAGAAACACTTTAGACGGAATGGAACCTGTTTGAATCGAACCGACGACGGACGTTCTTCGTCCCTGCTACGTGTGCAGGGCCGAGGCGACACCGCGAAATTCTCCCGACGCATGTCCGTTGATTACGCGCGTTATATCACGAAATTCTATTAGCCGTACAGTTCGCCTGAAATCGATGCATTCTGATGGGGTACGTTCGCCATACGAGCCGCGTGTGCGGCCATTTTAATAGAGCTAGGAAAATTTTAAGATGCACGATTGTATCTTCGAACGTGTGCCGATCACTCGACTGTAATTTCGTATCCGTGTCACGAGACCGCGTCTAAAGAAAATAACGTAATGAGCTAAAAAATGAAAAAAATCATAGGAAATGCAAGGTAATGGGGCGGGAGGGAGGGAGGGGGGATGGGAGTAAAAACGAATAACTCGGGGGAATGCACGTTCGCAATTTTGTTATTATACGCGAGCGTTCGCCAATTTATTATGATTGCACGAAGAAAAAAAAAATGGAAAAGATGCAAGAATCGCAATTACTCTAGTCCTAAGCGGTCCAGAAGCATACGGTACGCGAGATGCACGGTATTCGAGTGGTTGGACACGTTGTATTTTCTTTTTCGTTCATTTTAATTTTGTTTCAAAGTTGTGAAGTTGTATCGCATACCGTTTTACCAAAATACCCAGCAGCAAAATTCAGCAGCAACAGAAAAACAAAAATGGAAATAACAAATGCAGCAGCGGAAAAAACGATTAACCTGATATAAAAAGTAAAAGAGTAACGCACGATATGGACAACAACAACAACAAAAACTATCAAAAACAATAAAGAGTATTATTCTATATATAATAATGGTGTACTGATATTTTTTTATCCCCATCAACCCTTCTATATACGTATTTTAATTACGTGCATACCGCTAAAAAAATATTGTTAAGTATAAATGCTCTTTCAGCATTCTAATACTCAGTGTACGTAAGTTATACTTATTCAAATTAATTCTAAATTTTGTTAACATGGATTCTTTCATATTTGGATTAAGTGCATCTTAAGGTTATGGTGGTAATTTTAATGATTCGGTAGTAAAACAAGAATAATTTTGTCATTTTATTAACATATTTACAAAAACAGTGTTAAACAATAATTTAATGACGAATTAGGTACAATATAGCAAGCTATGGATTATGCCTTAGTGATATAAACTAATCAGGTATCATTCATTGCACAAAAGATTATTCAAATTCAGAGCATGTTATGTTTACACTATAGGATTGCATGTGTTGTTGGACTTCCACATATTCTTGAATTACAGGGTCACTTCGTTCATGTAACGCGATATGTTTTAGAATATCTTTCTTTTTCGTGAAAAGTTCGCCGCATTGCTCACAACGCAACGTTTTCGCGTGATGCGTTTTCGTATGTTTCAGCATATCATTTTTTTGGGAGAATTTTCGACCGCAAGTCTCGCAGGAAAATGGCTTCTCGCCTGTGTGGATTCTTACATGAACACCTAAGGCCCCCTTGCGTGTGAAACTCTTATTACAATATGTACACCTATGTGGTTTAATGCCCGAATGAATTTTCATATGTTGATTAAGGTTACTGGAACACTTATATTCCATTTTACATATTTTACAAACATAAGGACGCTCCCCAGTATGTATCCGTTCATGTATGAGACGCGCCTCTTTTGAAACAAACGATTCCCCACAGTACTGACACATGTGAGTTCTTTCTTTAGAATGTATAGATTTTTTATGATAAATTAAGGAATTTTTGCTCGCTAATTGTTTCCCACAAATGTCACATTCTACACTCATTCTTTCTCCTTTGTGTATACTTTCGTGATTTAACAACAGTGTCCGCGTTGAAAATATCCGGGTGCAAATTTTACATTGCCATACTGTTTTATCAGTACATTTTTTCTTAATACTTTCTATGATATCTTCTTCTGTATGCTTTTTCCTATGTAATTTCAATTCACTCATTGACTTACATCTATATGTGCAAACCTAAAAAAAGATAAAACATTCATTGATTGTTTCGGCTAACATCGGATAACTTTACTACTACTATACATACACTACATGTGTATACCAAATCTCCATTGTTATGTCTTTTAAGGTGGGTATTCATGTTTCCTTTACGGTTGAAAGATGCTCCACATATTGGACAAATATGTTTACTCATGCCATGAGACAATTTGTGTTGTCTTAATTGTATTCTCTTGTAAAAAGCTTTCCCACATTTTTCACAAGGGTACGGTTTATGCCCATTATGTTGGTTCATGTGTTCTCCCAAATGAAATCTAAATTATACATGTCACAGATTGAATAATACAAAATTGACAATTCATTTCAGGAACAGTTTATGGAACAGTAATTATAAGTTCACAAACGCTACCTAGATCTAAATCCATTTCCACAAATTTCACAAACGTGTCGTTTTTTCCTTGAGTCATCTAAATGAATCCTTTTGTGACCTCTTAAGTTATTGGAGTGTTTGAAGCTCTTCCCACATAAGTCACATAGGTAAGGTTTATCTACTCTGTGAGTAGCTTCGTGAACATCTAAACTAGACCATTTTTCATAACTTTTATCACATATAATACATTTAAATAATTGTTGACCTTCATGACATTCTGTAATGTGATTTAATAATTCTTTTTTAGTACTGTAACTGGATTTACAATGACCACATACTTTATTCGTTTCAACTACTGCAACAATACTTGCACTGTCAGAGTTTTCATGAATGTTGCAGTCTGCTTCAGTTACATTTAGTTTGTCTGGAATTTGGTAATGTTTTTCTCCCGAAAGTTTACAATTTGAACGCCTATGTGCAGCGAAATGCTTTTCATTTTCGAAACGTCTATGACAAACATTACAGGTATTTGTAACAAATTGAAAGTTCATTGCTTCCTCTTTTGACTCAATACTGTTCGTATTATTAGTGATGTCCCTCTGTTTCTGTATTACCATTTCCTCTTCATCGCATAACATTTTGTGATTCTCAAATATTTCTTGAGTTTTAAATGAATCTTTACAATGAAAACATGCAATTCCATTAATATCATTTGTGGAATCATTTACTACAGTTTCAATCACAGGATTATCTTTGTTTTCTTCATTGTATGATTGAATAAATCTATTCAATTCAGACTGCATTTCTTTTTTTACATTGCTTGAAGAGTTAGTTTTTTTTATATCAATATTTTCCAGGTAACTCAATTTTGTGGATATATGTTGGGTTATTATGATTTCTTCAACTTTATTTGGAGATAATTCTGTAGATGTAGTTTGAGTACATTCGTTCGTATAGATTTCCTCTGCTACTTCTATGGAACATTTCTTGGCTACTTCGTTATATTTCTTCTCATAATTAAGCTGTAACATAATATATTGAACTATACAAATTTTTTAATTGCATCTACTATATAAGCTAAAATGTACTTACTCCTTCATTAATATTTAAAAACCGTTTTAATCTCATATCTGTTTTCAAAGAAGTTATAACTAATAAATGTGCTATTTCTAATTTATTATAACAATTTATACATAGTCTTTGTGGCATTAAGTCTTCCATATCAAGAATTATTGGCAGGTGTAAACTTATTTTTTCTTTTAACTTTAATTCCATGCCTTTCTCAGCAAATATTTCTATACCATCCAAAGATGGTTCTCCACATATCCGGCATAAATTTGGAAACCTAATACTAATATCACGATACTGATCTATCTCAGAATCTATATCACAATATGATAATACATTGTCCGTTACTTCCACTTGTTCATTTCTATCAAAGTCATTTCTTGAATCTTTTTCTCCTGCATCATTTGATTCAAATAATGTAGGAACAGCATGCTGATCTATTATAATAGGATCTGTTTTATTTATATAATAACGATCCTCAATATGATGAGAACATATATAATAATTTAAATGTAATTCTTCATTTGATTTCATTAAGAGATCTGTTCTACCGCAATGATGTGCCCATATTTTGGACCTGAAAAAATAACATTCAATAGGTCTTACGAATAACGTTTTGTTGACCTTCATAATTTAAGAAGAAAATTAACGGATCATAGTTAATATCTTAAATGAGTCTCTAAATTATCTTTTAGGATGAAAATTATAAATTCGTGCAATCGCTTATAATATGTGTATAAAGCAATACTTTGTTAGTAGAACTGTCTATATTATTATAAGACTTACGTATCATCGTTCGGAAAGTGTATAAAAATGACATGGGCTGAGTTTTCAGCGTTCGATGAATATTTACAATTCTTCGCAGCACAAACCACTGTCATTTTATAGATATTTTAATGCATCAATAAAACTTGTTTATTTTGGGCTGTTTAAATACAGCGCAACTCATGTCAAAATGATTGTCAAACGATACGTCAGCTGTCTAATGTGTATGTATACTCTTCGATTACGTACTTTTCCCCACTCTTGCCTCCATTGTCGTATTGAACAAACGTTGCATGCTTCACTTACGCAAATATAACAAAATATATATAGAAAAATATTGTAAATCAGTTTACTGAGGAATCTTTAATTTGTACTGGAAGCAAAAGATTATGAAATACAACAGTCTTTTTAATGGTTAAGAACTACTTAATTCATCTACCGATTTACAGTAATTAATTGTTTATTGATAAAGCTTAGCGTAAATAATATTTATACACACATAGGGTATTTTTACTTGTACTATTTTTGATAACATTTTATACGACGTTGTCGTCAGTAGCATCACCGACTAGGTATAGAATAAACCTATCATCCAATGCTTTTTTCTGTCCCACGTTCATAGGGCTACGTAACCCTGTTACCGTTTTAGTGTCAATACCCGACGTTACCGATAAAGCATGAATTCTGAGTATTATTAGTACAAATGAAGTGTTATATATTCCATTCATATGTTCGAATGTTCAAGAAGAGGTAAAGAAGTTTCATATTTGCAATTATTTTGTGATACTGTAATAGAAATCCGTATCCTGTGAGAAAAATCGTATTTAACGATATGAAATGTATAATAAATAACGGTCTTAGGGATTTCTAATGGAGAGCTAAATCGTTAAAAGGAATATGTTCCTTAAACAAATTAGTTAAAAATGATATTTATTTGGGGAATATGAACATCATAAATATACGAGAGCGGTAGAGCGAGCCGCGATATCGGTGCTCTCCGTCGGTGCCGACGTATACCGAACGGTGCCGGAGTTGGCCGGAACGGTTGAACGGGAGCGAGCGAGAGCGGGAGAGCGAGCCGCGGTATCGGTGTCTCCGTCGGTGTGACGCGTGCCGAGGAATTTCGGTGGTCTATGGGGGGAGGTGTGCGAGCGAGAGAGTACGGTAGAGCGTGCCGCGGTATCGTTGCTCTCCGTCGGTCCAACGCGCTAGTGACGTTGCGTACCTGGCCGTACCATCTGGTGTTTGGGTCGTTCAAGGAGGAAGGTCGTTCAAGCCAGCAAAAACAATTCACAGGAACAAACCTGCGTACGCCCAATACATAACGGCGTTAGCTTCCTCACTTTCTCGTGAGCCGTCGCGGAGGGTGGGCGCGCGTCTCATACTCGTCGTTTCTCTTGTTACTAACCCATTGTTTGTTGCAGGCATTCGACAATCACCGTATAAAGGAACCTGTTATTTACTGTGCATATTGTTGTGTCCCCTCTCTTGTTACTAATCCCTTGTATGTTACAGATGTTCGAGAACCATTGGCTTCGATATTTATTTTCTTGTGTACTGTGATTCATTTACTCTGATTTATTTACTGTG